>NC_136430.1:46525000-47125000 GCF_052849685.1 Lactuca virosa | reverse complement strand
ACGCCCGTAGATCCGGGCTAGTCAATTTAGAGACGATAAGAGTCGAAAATGACTTTTTGATAGAAGATTATTTAGAAGGGGTAATCTTAACAAATTTGTAGTATATGTTACAAGGATTTCGTACGTATAAAGAACACTGAAATCCGAGTTATAACGAAGAAGTTATGACCCGTCAAAGTTTCGCGACAGAACCGGCACGACACAGTGCGACGTAAATAGTGAATATACGATAGAGCGATATTTAGACTTAGTGGTCTAAATGAAAGTCGTAGAGTTTGTTAAACCGAGAGCGTGCATAAAAGAACGTCTAAATCTGACTTCGTATGAAGAAGTTATGATTTTTCTAAGTTTCGACTTAGCGGTATGCAGCCCGAAACTCGAATATGAGATCGAGTGATTTTTAGCCGAAACAATCTAAATGAGAATCGAAGATCTCGTCGTTAGTAGTCCAACGGTAAAAAGACAGACAAAAACGGATGTCGGATGAAGAAGGTATGATTTTATAACGGAGTTTTCCTGTCCTGGCCTACTAAAAATAATATAAAAAAATAAATTCAAAATTAGCCGATGGAGTCTAAATAAAAGTTGTAGATCATAGTTTCACCTACGCGTGGATATAAAGAACGTCGAAAACGGAGCTCGTATGCGAAAGTTATGAATTTTTTAAGTTCGAGGCACGCATACCAAAGCTTATCCGAAGAGTACGCCCAGCGTACTGCTTGTAGAGGCATTACGCCCAGCGTAATTAGGATTGACGCCCAGCGTAAATCGGGGTTTCAGCCCCTATAAATAGAAGTCGTGGGCTGCCGAATTTGGTGGCTCGTTTCTTTCTCTCTCACTCGTTTTACCTCGTTTTACGTGCAAGCTTTACCCCCGAAGCCCCGGTATCATTCCCGACACCCGAAGCAAGTCCCGAAGCCCCGAGGATCCCAAGAAGTAAAGTTTCCGAGCCGAGACTCTGCCCGCATAAAGCCCGGTTTTGGAGAAAACGTCCCGGTTTTATCGGAAAATATTATTTTAAGAGACGAGGTGTTGTCCGATCATCGTGTTATCAAGTGAGTGTATAGTTACTTTCATCTTACACATAGATATGAAGTATTTTATATAAATTATGTGAGTGTATAGTCACTTTCATCTTACACATAGATATGAAGTATTTTATATAAATTATGTGAGTGTATAGTCACTTTCATCTTACACATAGATATGAAGTATTTTATATAAATTATGTGAGTGTATAGTTACTTTCTTCTAACACATAAATATGATGTATTTGCTATGAAATACGTACTATGTGTTTATAAATCATTTCTTTATCTGAGAAGGGTGTTTAATATGAAGTTTTGGCTATAAAATACGTGATATGTGTTAAATAAGTTGTTTGTTTATTTGAGATGGGTGTTGAATGCAATGTTTGGTACAGGTTTTAAATAAGTTAAACTGTATATGCATTTTATATCTACGAATATGTTGGGTAAAACATGGGTAGATAAATGATGAGGAATGAAAGATAATTAAGAATAATATTGGCAGATGCACCAAATAGAGAATCTCAAAATACTAGCAAATTCGCCTAAGAATAAAATTGGCAGATGCACCAAATAGTGAATGTCGTAATCCTGGCAGATGCGCTTAAAGGATAATGTCGGTAGATGCGCCTAATAGTGTATGTCGTAATCCAGGCAGCGACGCCTAATAGTGTATGTCGTAATCCAGGCAGTGGCGCCTGATAAAGTGTGTCGTAATCCAGACAGTGGCGCCTGATAAAGTGTGTCGTAATCCAGGCAGTGGCGCCTGATAAAGTATGTCGTAATCCAGGCACTGGCGCCTGATAAATTATGTCGTAATCCAGGCAGTGGCGCCTGATAAAGTGTGTCGTAATCCAGGCAGTGGCGCCTGATAAAGTATGTCGTAATCCAGGCAGTGACGCCTAATAGTGAATGTCGTAATCCTGGCAGAGGCGCTTAAAGGATAAAGTTGGCAGAGGCGCCTTATGTAGCAATGGAGTTTGTGCCAATTCCTTAGGTCAATCCTTAGGAATGAATGAATGAAAGATAGCTGATTCTTAGGGTAAAACCTTAAGAAATAAAGAAGATAATGGGGATGGGTAATTGGGTTGATTGTTTGATAATTGAATATAATAATTGTATTATTGTGGGTTGAAAACCCTATATGCTCACCAGAATCCCAAGCCTGACCCACTCAGTTTTCTTTGTATTACAGGAAGTGGCTCAAGAGCATAAGTTGGTTGACATGACGAGAGATAATGTATTATAGGCCAGTAGTTATAAATAACTGTTGTAAGGTCTATTTTGATCTGTTTATGTTTTTGGTCTGTATCGGAACATGATATCCCGAGATTTTGTTATATAATGAAAATACATTTCTTTAAGAAATGCTTTTGATAAATTCTTATCATATTTCGTTTTGGGAACAAATTCTGCAATAGTTTTCTTTAAATGATTACAGTGATTTTAAAACAAAGCATAAACAAACCGGTTTTTTCTGGCCGTGAAAATGGGGATGTCACAAAAAGCAATACAAATAATGTGAATGTAGAAATCATGATTTAGTGACGCTTGTCCTCACAAGGTTTTTGTAATACTTGTTCACTGGTTTCCTGAGAATACAAGCAGTTTTGAAAAGCGTCAACATTAAAGTTGGTGAGTTCATAAGCGTAGTTGTATGAATAAAATCTGTAATGTTTTCTTGTAAATGATAGCGTAAAGTTTTCCAGAAAATCCAATATTTTCTTAAATGTAAAGTGTAGTCTTAAAACCCTAAGACCAAAAATGTAAGTAGTGATGTATTGTAAAGTAGTATCATATGGTTTTATATATTTTATAAAATCGAATGAAGATGCATTAGCCCCGTAAACCAAATGATTGTTAATACCCTATGTAAGTTATTATAACCATACTTAATACGACTAGTGGCCTGTACGACGTTCTTCAGGCGTCGGAGTTGGTAGACATTTGTCACCCTAGACTTCCGGTCTAACTGTAGCGAACAGCTTAGGTGCGGGGTTGTCAATCTCGTATAGATTTATACACAACGGCTTCGCTCTCCCTCCAGAGACTCTGGTTATAATGCAGGACTTAAGGTGTACTTTAGGTAAAGTACGTGAAGAGAGTGTGTCTCACAAACTGTACCAACAATTTACGTGTAATGTAGTGAAATCCTTTTTGTATGTAAAAGCATTTAGTTTATAGAGTGACATATTTATAGTTCGAAATAATTATCTGTAATAAGCCCGAAAACTGATAACTAGTTTAAATGAACCACAAACTATACTCATTATAGTTTAGCTGAAATAGTTGTAGAGTCAGAAAAAAGTAAACCCATTTATACATTTTATTATACAAAATAATAGGTTTAGAAAGTTCATAACTTGGGTAAACCTAAGAAAATATTGTCTTAGAATAGTTATGAAAACTTATTCTTGATAGAAAATTTCCCTTTATCATAAAAGTCATAAATTTTTCTTTTGTTCATGTAGTAAATTTAAAACTTGTTTTTATATAGTTTCATACTATAACTTAACCATATTGTGCATGAAAGCTTGAAATAACTAGTAAAATCACATAGCATGCACATAAAACCTTATACACAACATATAGATGAACACATATAACAACATTTTGTTGTAATATAGTTTTGATTTTATCCCCCCCCCCCCCCCCGAAAGCATGAAAATCTCGAAAAAGGTGGGGTATGAACTCACCTTGAGTGGTTTTGTTGGTCGATTTGAAGAGGTGTTGAGAAGTTTTCAAGCCTAAATAATTGAATGGAGTTGATGAAATTCCTTGAGAATATTGTTATCCTAAGGGTTTTTAGCACATTTAAAGTGTGTAAATGGAATGAACTAACATAAGAATGCAAAGGATGCTAAGAAGTCTCGAATTTACTTACCAAACCTAAGAAAAATGCTTGAAGAAATAAGCCTCTTTAATGCTTGGAACTAAACCTCTTGAGAGCAAATGGGGTTTCACAGTAAGTGGAATGGGATTTGTGGTATGTGAGGGAGTGATTTTGTCCCTAATTAAAAGAAAGGAGATGATAAGATGTGTGCTTGGTTAACTGGAGGTTAAAGCATGGGTATTTGGTGGGTAATATGCAGGATACTGCTAATTATTGGAAATGGGTGAGAAATCAAATCCTAAAGTCAACCTTCCTTGTCTTATCCTCATCCTTGACTGCAAACCCTTTAAAACACCCTAGTATGACCGAAATCACATGTGATTTCGGTCCTAGGATTAACTTTACTTTTAGATTTCGGTTCTAGACCTTCTCCCATGGTGATTTCGGCCTTAGTGGGTCCTTAAGGTGTGTTTTCGGCCCTAGTGGGGTTGCATGGAGTTGATTGCGGCCTTAGTGCTTTCTAGACATGGTGTTTTTGGTTTTGGGCAATAGAAATTACGAAGATGATGGCCTCAAAACTCAAGAATTCAAGGTCCTTGCATAAATACATGTTGTTATGTTAAAACTATTTGATTCTTGTTTGATTTACATGAACTTTTCAAGGCTTGATTTAACATGAATTTCCAAGTGTATATTAACTTTAATCATACAAATGGTGCCCTCTTGGCTTTCAAATAATATTATTGCATCAAGTTACATAGATATACATTGTGGATACACTTATACACAAGACCCCTTAGACTTGGTTTGACCCATTTTATAGTTGTCACAATACTGTATGTGAAATTGTATGTCCATTATCATAGGTTGTATGGTTATTGTTAGGGTGTGATTATGTATTAGGCTGGTTAGTCTGATTGTTGGATATATGTTGAGACCGATTGGAAGTCTGCTATTTGCCTTCAGGCCCACTAGGAGAATACGATACCTAGGGGAATTCAAATGTGTGCCTTTAGGTCCACTAGGAGAATGTGGTACATAAGGGAAGTTGGTTATGTATCTTCAGGCCCACTAGGATAATGTTGGGACCTAGGGGAAGTTGGCTATGTGCCTTCAGGACTACTATCAGAACAGTTGCAAGTTCTATAAGTCTTTGGGATAAAGAATTCATGTTAACATGCCCTCTGAGGTGTAGACTACGAGCCTTATATGTATGCATTGTATGTGTAATGTGTTGGGTTTTAAGCACTATAACACTCCTATGGTGCACATGAAACCCTAAATGCTTTGGATCTATGTTTTCTCTAATTATACATGCATTTTGTTTTTTCAAAGCATTCACCCTAGCTAGCATACAATTGAAACTACATAATAAAAACTTAGTTTGGATGCTTACCTCTTGAGTAGGGTAGAGTTCTTGACCTTTGAAAGCTTGAGCACCTCAAGTGTGATGCCTCTAATGGTTCACAAACACCAATATACAAGAGGAAGCTTAAGAGAATAAGTTACTTATCTTAAAAAGATGGTGTAACCGATTTTGGCTCATGAGGGTTCTATTTATAGTGTGGCAAATGCTAGGGTTACAATTTGTGAGCCCTAATGCTCCATGACTTTCCACATTCTTATGCTCCATGGGTTTAACCTCCATGGATTAACTTTTTGGTTTAGCCCATCTAAATAATAATGGATCATTGGCCCACACTACAAGAATCATTGATTTACATAATCAATCCTCATATATTTAATTAGTCTCTTTTGACCACAAAATTAATTCCAAATTAATTCTTAATCAATACTAATTAAATAATATGATTCCATATATTAATATATTATACTTGTAATATATTAATAAATCATAAATAACCTTATCCGCAAAAGTCCATCCTATAAAATTGCACTGGTGAAGGCAACCCAAAAGGACCATGCTACTATCGGGTCAAGTACATCCCAGTTATAGTTATGGGCTTAGACACCAAATCCAACAGTCTCCCACTTGGATAAGTCTAATAAATATAGCTGCCAATGTAACTTCAGGATCCGACTTAGCAATCATAAGCTTTCAAAAGCCGCTGTCAACTCTGACCCAGTCAGTGACGCATCCTTTAGACGAGGGATCATATAATCCTCTGTTCTCAAGATATCAGGTGGACAAATACATGGAACAATTTCATACGTATTGCCCAGCAGTTTGTTTCCCGATTTCCGATTCTTCTGACAGAGAACATAACTAAACACATCAATTTAGTTCTGACCGGGCCCGGTACATAAGTTAAAATAGAATCATCGAGGGGCCCAAGATATTGCTTTTAATCCTCTTAGGATAAAAGGGAATAGATAAAGTTCGACATTATATGCTTGTACTAACTACTCATTAAATCAGGTACAATGATACGTTTTATAACATCAAGTTACTGATGTATTTTCGTATCATCAATGCACAACTAATTCATAGTCAAGAACTTATATATCTAGGTTTGAAGACTTATATGATATTATCGTCTCACGATCACTCGTGATAAATTCCATGAAGTGATTCAAGTGAGCACGGGTTGATCCAATACTCAAATCTTATTTCAGAAATACTCATGAATGGTGTAGCAAACTGTTGCTATGCCTAACGCCTTAGATAATCTACAAGCCAACTCATGACAGTCTTCTTTCATACTTACTTCCAACGTATGATAGACTGTGCATAGTTTGAATAATCTTATTCGGGAAGTCAAAACATGCAAAGTGAAACACAAGAATAATACTAATCCTATATGGCCCCAAAACTTGTGAGTGTAAATAAAACACCTTTTATTTAATCATCATATTGATTACTCATTATTCATTGTATAATGTTTCGATTGATCAACTTAATACTTGAATATAAACAATAGTTATCCCATGCTCCAAGCATGCACACCATGTTTATCTATGGTCCTTACTTTGTGAAATAAATCAATTTGATTTCCAATTAAACTCATTTCACAATTCCAAATCTTTAAGTGTAAGAATACCAAATTCTTGCCACTATTAGAATGTGTTAGTTCTAAACTATTATGCAAAGATTCCTTTTGTAATGTCTAGGTACCAAAAGTCACAGAGACTTGACCAACGGTATTACAAAGTATTCCTTTGGAGATTGTTACAAGAAAATTCCATGGAGATGAAGTCTCAAATTCAAAGTACATTCCTTTGAACATCCTTCTTTGCATAAAAGTTTCTAACTTACTAATATATTATTGATATCCAACTCCCATTATGGAAACTTTTCCATAATTTCCATATGACTATCCATTCTTAACAGAATCCTATCTATTCATAATTATATCAATATGGTTAATTCATAACTATACTTCCAACTATCCATAAGCAACCAATCCTTGGCGAACCTTAGATTGTCCTTGACAGTTGTTTAACCACTTTAGTCATATCCGGTTCTAGTCCTTTTTCCCTCTTAATGCCCCAGGCATTTGGAAAAATAGAACACATTAATATTATAGCACATGCAATCGATCCTATATCTGAAGCATATAGGACACGATTCATAATGTCTTACATAAATACATGATACTTGATCAGTCTTTTGCTATAATATTTCTATTTGCCATGTTCTCACAATTCGAACTATGAAGAGGGATGTCGTAATCATAATCGAATTTTGAGAATGCAACATTTCAATATATAGAATTTCCTTATGTCGAATCTTTTCAACATAACATTCATATATGTATTTGACTAAATTCGATTAAAATTTTCAATCTAAGCTTTTAGTTATGAAAAATGAAGTATAAGTTCCTCTCCCTTAATTATAGCAAAACAATTTTTCAACCCTGCAACTTTGCGAATTGAAACTTTGTTTTCTATAATTAACATTGCTAACTTGCAACACTTACCATAATAATTATGCTCCCACTAGCATAATAATTATTATCTTACTGGCATAACACTTATGCTCCCACTAGCTTTGACATGTATCCAAAATCAGCTGGACTTCTAGAAATCAATACTTATTGACTTTCTTACCAAAGTTCAAATTTTTGATACGAGATGCTTTGATAAGCCTTTATCTAAGCTTCTCAAAGTCATACACCTTTCCTTAGATAGCTCACATGTGTGTCTAAACTATTTCAGAAGTTATAGCAATAAGTTCCGAATGTTTAGACCTTTTGCCATTTCTCACAATTCGAACTATGAAGAGGGATGCCGTAATCATAATCGAATTTGAGAATACAAATATCACAATTGATAACTCTTTAAAATCTACTTAGTGAAAGTGTTTCCTCACAATCATTTTCATGAATTGGAGAGAAACCTTATGACACTTAGATTTTTATGGTGTGTGTGTTCGTATCCATGTGAATTTGTCAAAACCATAATCACAAGACAAGATCTATGACAAATTCAAACTCATATGGACTGAACTTTTTCAATCTTAATTTCTTGCCACTTGGCAGCACAAGGACCTACCATTGCTTCTAGGTTGTAATGCAAACAATTGAGAACTCACAGAACTCACATGCATAGTCAACCAACTGGAATGGGCACAAAAATAAGAATATGTCAACACGATAGGTTACAAACCTCAAGTCGTGTGCTAGTGATTAACGATAGGTTGACTCTTGATTAGTTCTTAAAACTTTTCAAGATCTATAAGACTCCCACTGACCTCTTGACATATAAGTTTTTCTCTGTCAAGAACATTACTTGACAAACAAATATTCAAGAGTTAGTGCGGTTTCTTATCAAGAAAAACACTATTGACAATCGGTCTTAGTTGATCTTTGTTTTATCCAAAACATTAAAACTTACCAATTTCAAATGTACAATAGTAGAAAACATTTTACTCTACATTTGCTGATATGTCACTCAATATACAATTTTGGAGGATGACTCTAAGATTTGATTTTGGAACGAAGTATGATTCATCTTAATTGATTTAACCATTTCAGCAATTCCTGGTTCCTCTTTTTAGCCAAACAAATGCACTAAGGCGTCCTTAGAGGATCAAATTGTGATATGGTTTTTATAATCATTAAGATGATCATAAAACACGATACTCAAGTACTCTCCCATATTTTTAGATTGGAGAAACTTTTTATCTTTCTGCCGACTTTGATTCTTCTTATTCGTTCTGCTATACATTGAGACTTTTTCAATGACTCGGAATTATACTTAATCTTGTAAGCATAACCATATTTACTAACCTTAGTAAACCATAACGAATAGTCCTATCGTTCTTTGTGGTGGACCTGACCAGCGCACAACCAAGTGTACCCGATCCCCTAGTCCTTCACTTGCTCACCTCTGTATGTGAACAAGGAATTAGTCCTAATTTCCCAAAGATGAAGGTTCTCATTCATCATACAATACAAGTTGCATGATTCCAAGTTTCTATCCAACTGAAACTTGGGTGATGAGAATCTTTCCTTATTTGGTAAATTTAGACACTACCACAAACGAAAGAATCAAATCCATATTGCTAAAATAGAAACATGCAAACATCAATTTTCACAAAAGCCATTGCAAGGAAATACAAATAAGATAAAATTCAAAATTTTATTTATTTATAAAAGGTGCGGAAAAACTTTTCCTTACAATGCAATTACATATGAAAACTATGCTATTACAATTTTCTAAGCAATCTATCATAACTCCTAAGCAGCAGCTCAAAAATCTGATCATCGAACCATGCGATCGAAATCCATCTCTTCGCGATCAGACTCTGCATGTTTTTCCTTTAAGCTTCCCTTGATCCTACAAAACATCAAAATGTAATATTATCACATCATGTATTAAGAATCTACAGATAGGAACTTAATAGAGTTAGATAGTGGACTTACCTAAAGCAGGGTCAAGCTTTTTGACCTTACCATTCTTATGATCCTTCAGGTAGATACGACAGCTTCACAACCAATGCCACTTCTTTTGGCAATAGAAACATATGGACTCTTTGGGAATGGTACACAGGACAATCTTAGACTTAGCCTTTCCCTTTCCCTTGGAAAGAGAAAATCTTTTCTGGACTTCCAATGTTTCCATTGTCAATGTCCATGGAAGTTTAGGAAGCAGATATTCCAATCCAATTTGCATTACCAGTACGCCAAATCATTGCTGACTCAACAACACTTAGCAAGTAGGTAGGATCAATAAGGGTCAGGTCGCGGTCTGTCATATAGTAGTCATTAACAAACTGACTATACGACTCGGGAAGTGACTGAAGAACCAAGTCAACAGCCAACTTCCTCGACACAACGACTCCTAACATTCCTATCATGTCAATGTGTGACTTCATCTCCAAGACATGTGCACACACAGACCTTCCATCTTGGTGTTTGCTAGCCAATATGGCTTGAGTGACCTTGAACTTTTCAAGTCTTTGAACTTGTGGGTTAGGGAGAATAGTTGGAGGAGGTGGAGGAAGTGAAGTATGATATTGTGGAATATCATCTTCATTCGAAAAGCTTTTTCCAAAAGATTTGGGAAGACCATAGTTGTCCGAACTAGACATCTGTAAAGGGAGAAGTTCAAGTTAGTTGATTTGATTCCTTAATATAACACCCAAAATGAAATATTAAGGCTAGGACCCAACACAATATTTTACAATTGCAGAGAGGGATGTCGTAATCCAGTTGTAAAATATTTGAAGGTAGGTAAATGACGATTTACCAATTTCCACCATGAAAAACGAAAAAAATTATTAAGTTTTAATTGGTTTGAAATTCCTAAATCTTTGAGATTCATTGAACTTTTCAAAGGCATGTTTAAATCTCGATTGTGCCCTTCAAGTTTGTGACTGGGATTCTGAGGATCACAAACAAGGTGTGAATAACCATGCAAATTAGCTTGGTACACCCAATGTTACAAATCACCTAATCAATGTGCTGGTTAACCACACACGCTCCATTGATCTATGATTAACATCAAGCTACCCTTTTCCACGCACTGTCAGTCCCAGATTAGTGTGTCGGTTAACCACACACGCTCCACTAACGACTTAACAGGGTGCAAAGTGCAATTTCATGAATTAGCACCATTTTCACATTTTTCTAAAGTAACTAAGACTGAGAATTTAATAAAAGTTTAGTTACTTTATATTTATCATTATACTTTTAATGAGGGAGAATTAATGTCCTATCCTACCCGTTCGGCTAACGACCCTCCACCAGTCAAGGCAACGGTGGGTGAGAGTGGACACCCATTAACCTGCCATTTTATAGGCAGTAACCTTATACCCCCCTTATAGACCGGCTTCGTGAACGAGGCCTACTAACGGTAAGACTGACTAGTCTTATACATATATATATATATATATATATATATATATTATTAAACTTATAATATTATAAAGTATAAGGGTTGAATTTTAACTTTTAAAACTCTAGGGTTTGGAATTAAAGTTTCATTGATGAGACTTTACAAATTCCAAAACTTGAGGGCAAGTTTTGAAACTTGTCAAAACTCTTCACATTCATAACTTATGAGTTTAATTGGATTTTAACTTTCATTTTCCATAACTTGAGGACAAGTTATGGAGGTCATTAAAATTCATCTAGATCATTTTTCTAACAAGGAAAATTATCATATAATATTCTATTGATCTAATCTAACTCATATAGCAAGGCAATTCATATCAAATAATACAAATAATTAACCTATTATCTTAATATTTGACAATTGTCCTTTCATTTTCCATAACTTATGAGTTTAATGTCATTTTAATGTATGAGACTTTTCATTTTCCATAACTTGAGGACAAGTTATGGAGGTCATTAAAATTCATGTAGATCAATTTTCAATGATTAAAATTATCACATAATTCAAGATTGATCTAGCTAAACTCATAAACAAAATAATATCAAGTCAACAATTTGCAAGCAACTTTGTTTATCATATAAATCAACAATTATATTAAAACTTTGACAATTATCTTGTGATTGGATGAGTACAAGCACTACCATATCATAAAAAACATTTCCAATGATCCAAAATAGTTTGTGGTAGTGTTTCCAATCCAAACCAGGCCAAGAAACTCGAAATTCTGCAAACAGAGCCTTCAACTCGTCGAGTGCATGAACTGGACTCGGCGAGTTGCTCTATTACTGAGTAGACTCGTCGAGTCTGTTCATGGACTCGGCGAGTTCACCAGTCAGAGGCCAAAATTTCGACTTTTTTAGCTTTGAAAAACTAGTAAACATCAAATATAATAGAAAACAATCCTAGGCTCTGATACCACTGTTGGGTTTTGAGCACTATAACACTCCTGTGGTGCACATGCAACCCTAAATGCTTTGGATCTATGTTTTCTCTAATTATACATGCATTTTGTTTTTCCAAAGCATTCACCCTAGCTAGCATACAATTGAAGCTACATAATAAAAACTTAGTTTGGATGCTTACCTCTTGAGTAGGGTAGAGTTCTTGACCTTTGAAAGCTTGAGCACCTCAAGTGTGATGCCCCTAATGGTTCACAAACACCAATATGCAAGAGGAGGCTTATGAGAAAAAGTTACTTATCTCAAAAAGATGGTGTAACCGATTTTGGCTCATGAGGGTTCTATTTATAGGTGGCAAATGCTAGGGTTACACTTTGTAAACCCTAATGCTCCATGACTTTCCACATTCTTATGCTCCATGGGTTTAACCTCCATGGACTATCCATGGATTAAATTATTGGTTTAGCCCATCTAAATAATCATGGATCATTGGCCCACGCTACAAGAATCATTGATTTACATAATCAGTCCCCATATATTTAATTAGTCTCTTTTGACCACAAAATTAATTCCAAATTAATTCTTGATCAATACTAATTAAATAATATGATTACATATATTAATATATTATACTTGTATTATATTAATAAATCATAAATAACCTTATTCTCAAAAGTCCATCCTATTAAATTGCACTGGTGAAGGCAACCCAAAAGGACCATGCTACTAATACTATCGGGTCAAGTACATCCCAGTTATAGTTATGGGCTTAGACACCAAATCCAACATAATGTAATGTGTGATATTTTGGGGAACTTACTAAGATTTATTCTTACGATTGTGGATTAAATGTTTTTCAGTTTGTGCTTCTAACAGTGGAAAGACTCCAGCTTGACCGCGATGCATGTGCATCGCTGGTGTTTATGTTTTTAAGACTTCCGCTACTTTTAACGACTCTGAAACAATGATTTTACACGTTTAGTTTTGTAATTTGAAAGTACCTGGTACTTCATCTCTATGAAAATGATTATTTTACTTATACTTTTAAAAATAAAAAAAATTGATTTAAAATTTGAAACATTGCATAATGTTTTGTTAAATATTTGATTAATAATTTAAAATAAATGGGATGTTGAACCATTCAATAAATTTGTGAGAGTGAAATACTATACATTGATTAACTAATAACAAAATATCAATGGTGAAATATTACATAAAAATCAATAATTTTTTAGCTTTAGCAACGAAATTTTTTCTCCACATCTAACTTATTCTAGGATCGGATAGTAATTCAATCTCTACACTTTAACTAAATCAATTAGTTATATAAACCATTAAACTTTTGACTTTCAATCTTCATATTTACAAAATTATTGTGTTATTATCTAGTGATATCTTAAATACGTGCTTAATAATTTACTAATACATGTTTCATTGCTTATTGTTTCACTAAAGTTTTCCGTTTGTTTTCTTGTAGACTTTCGTGTTAAGGTTTCTCAGGTGCTGCCTTCTTTTGATGTAGAGCGTCTTCAGATTTTTTTTTTATTACTTATTAGTTACATTTGTGATGGCTTTTTAGTTCCTTACTATACATCTATATTCATATGTTCTTTGTCACTGCAAAAGGTTGATAGATATATCATGAAGGATATTCAGATTCTTTTGGATTTTAAAGATACGAAAGCCTACACGAAATATGTTTTTTTAAGATACAAACAACAAAGACTTAAAGAGAAAGAGGATTACGAGTACAAGCTTCTATCCAGTATGCAAATATTAGGTACTTGTTGTTGACAACCATCTTGGACTGGTTTCTTTTGGCGTATAGATCACTAAGATCTATTGTATATACACTTCAAGTTTTTATATGAAAATCGACCTACAATCTACTTTTATTTGGAAATTTGCATACTTAAATTACTACTTATAATCATACATGTTTACTTTTCTTATTAATTTGTATGTGTATATGAGAATGTAATAATCGTATAAACCAACTTACTTATACTCTTGAGAAAACCAACATGTACATATGTAAATAACTTTTTGATTATTTTTATAAAAATTGGAATATAATTTCTTTTTTAATAAAATTGTATTTATTTCACTTTGTAACAGAAAAAACATATTTCGTTATATATGTATGTGTATAGAAACAAAAATTGTTTAACATTTGGTCAAAATAGTCATTCATAAAGATTCAAATGGAAACCAAAGAGTGAAAAATGTAAAATTCTCAAACTGTTCCTCTTGATCAAGATAAAAAGTTCATAAAAGCACATAATACCTACCATCCTTACTTTCATTTATTCCTATTTGAACATTATACTTTCAGTCGTTGCATTGTTTTAAATTCCAACAACATACTTTCAATCTTTGCCTTCTTAAAAGCATAATGCTTTAGTAAGAAAATGTTTAAAGTACAATGTCTGAATTGAATGATAGAAAAATGGAATGTTATTTAAATGAATCAAGATTACAAGTTTTAAGAAATAAACATACCACACCTGTACAAGTTGTGCACTAATTGCACTGAAGAAAACATCGAAAGGATTTTCAATGTCAAAAGAAAATAAAATGCATTAGACACAATGAAAATGTCAAAATGGTATATTATCAATGATGGGGTTCGAGTCTTTTAATGGAAATGAACTTTATATGGGCATACTAGAAGATGTTGAGATTAATTTTACTACATGTCTACGACAACAGTCTTTGTGATTTTATATTCATATAGGCAACAAATAGCAATATACTTAAATTAAATCTTATTTTCTCATTAAAACATTGTAATTTTAAAGTACAATGCTACATTAGCCATATTTTCAGCAGGAGTAAGTATGTTACACATTTTCTTAACAATAATATCGTATACATCATCCTAATTCTCCCATAAAATGGCAATACACTTTACTTCTACTATTACGTAAAATAAGAAACATAAACAACACATACGATAAGATAGCATGATTATTACAAACCACCGAAAACACTTGTCTTTAGTTAGCTTCTCAAATATTTAAAGTACAAACCTATCCTTACAGGAATTATTAAGAAAAACATACAAGATTACATCTTTAGTATGACTTATACTTTTCAACATAATCTTCATGTTTTTTTCTTAAGACTCTAAACCTTTGCAGTAACAAACATCCATCGAAAAAAATTAAAATAAAAACTTACAATTAAAAATTAAAAATGTTATTAAAAACGTTTTTTTACCTAAAACCATATAAAATTAGCTTACTGATCAATTCACTAGGGCCGTGATTATCACAGTCCGATTAAGTTTCCTAGTATATATATATATATATATATATATATATATATATATATATATATATATATATATATATATGATAAAGTCAATAATTAACTATAAAATATTGATGATGAAATACTACATAAGGTGTTGTTATATGTATTCATCATTACTAATTGTATCCCTAAACTCCTAATTAACATTTAATTATCCCTAATATCAATCATATAAAAAAAACTTTGACTTTCTTTTAAATATTTTGTCCTTTTGTTGTATTTTCTTTATAAAATATTATTATTATTATTATTATTATTATTATTAACTTTTTTCCTATAATATTTTTTTGAGTTGTATAAAGAGTTGATCAAATTTATACAGACGTTCGAATAACTAACAAACGCTCGAATAATTGATAGACGTTCAAATTATTATTAATATTAACTCTTATTTCGAAGAACAATGAAATTAGTTAATAATTGATAGGCTTCGAAACTTCAAGAACCATTTATGTAAAATTAGTTAATAAGTAAGTATCATATATTTTTCATAATTGTATCATAACTTTCATAATCAAATAACAATGTCAATCATTCAATAAATTTCTTATTCAGTAAAAGAAACATAGTTATATGAGAAAATTGTAAGGAAACCTTATATATTGTGTACGTATAGATTAAAATGTTCTGCTTGATAGAAAACCTTGTATAATGCCCGACTGAATGGTTATGTTATGTATAATACGTATAATGAACCATACAAATTTAATACTTAAACTGTCAGTATATGTGATGATTAATAAAAACCAAACTTTGCTTTAATATTATTATTATTATTTATATTATTGTTATTTATATATTTTAATAATAATAATAATAATAATAAATACAATAATAAAATAATATTAATAAAAGAAAAAAGACAAAAAAAAATGAAAGGGGTATAATTAGTAATGAAGAAGTGCATATAAATTTATCATACTACATATTGATGCCGTTCTAAAAAACAAAATATTGATGATAAAATCAATAATTAAATTTGTTGCGAAAGCTAAATATAAAAATAGTATGTAAACACTTGTATCCCCAAACTACTAAATAAAAGAAGTGTTCATTTGAATGGTAGATTACTCAAAGCATCATTACACCATAGTAAAACATTTAACATAGAAAAATAAGCTTAGGTGATATTTGTTTTTTGGAAACAAAAATTCATGAAGTCTGCGGACCACCTCCGCAACCCTCTGCAATAGAAGAGGTGGACCAAACGGCTGCAAACTGTAATAAGAAGTGTGTTTGTTTTTTTAACATCTGCATGTTGCTGCAGATATTAAAAAAATAAAATAAACTGAATTTATAAACCAAAAATAGTTTTTTAATACCGAAAATTTAATAATGTATGATATTTCAGCAATAATTTATGATATTTCAGCAAAAAATAATGATATTTCAACAAAAAATAATGATATTTCATCAAGAAGTTATCATTATTCAATATAAAAAAACGAAAAAAAAATCAACAAGAATATACAAAAAAATGAAAAAAAAAATGTAAAATAAGATTTCAACAATATATAATCAAGATTTCAGCAAGAAAAAAGAAGAAGAGGTTGGGATAGGCAATACAAGTGTTGCGCCAAACAGAACACGCGCAAAAGTTTTTAACTCTGAACACTTCTAAAAAACAAACAGTTGCGAGATTAAAAGTGTTGTGTGTGTGCTGCGCCGCGCAACAATAAGAGGTCTGAAGAGGTTTTTTTATAAAAAACAAACAACACCTTAATCATATGTTATAAATTACGTACAATAGTTTTACTTACCAATTACTTATCGAATTTAGGCAACCATTCACTAAAACTAGATTACTAGAAGATGACTAGATCACTAACACTCCTCATGAGTTTATCGTTGTTTGTTGAATAATTTTATATCATGTTTCGATCACTTATTGACTTATTGTTTATCATGTTTCAAACATTTTCTTTGCTTAGTTGCCAATTTTTTTTATTGAACGTGATACATAATACTTCTTCTTTATAGATTTTTTTGTTGAGGTGTCAATTTTTACGATGCAAATGCCACATCAACATTGTAACATGCCCAACCGACCAAAACTTGACTAAAGAGACCTAAGGAACACATTTCATTAAGTAGTTACATTGGTTATATAGACGAATTCAATGGTTATAATGAGATAGATAAAAGATATGTCGTTACTTTGTAGCAAATATAATATAAAGTTATAACAAAAAATTAATTAAACATGTTAATGTTATTGTTGTTCAACCATTTTTAAGTTAAACTTGATCATATTCTACCGTCAATATTTATTTTTTGTATTATAAGTCTCTGAGTAGTCATTTTACACGTTAAAAGATAAAAACTGCTACTTAGTTTGTTTTAGGGAAAATGATTTGCGAGTGTAATTATCTTTTCGTCTTGTTCACGTTTAGGTAACTTCATTTTTTTGTACACATTTGACCATTTAACTTGTTAAATGTGTTCACATATTACCATTGTCACCTGCTATAGCAGGTGACAATGGTAATATGTGAACACATTTAACAAGTTAAATGGTCAAATGTATACAAAAAAAAAAATTTGTTTAAATGTGAACAATTTTTTTTTACAAAAATTCTTAAAAAAAATTATAATTTCTTACAACATTTTTATGATATTTTTTCCTACAAATTTTCTAATACAATGTTTTGAATCTTTGTTTATAATTTTTTTGAACTTTTTTTATTCTTTCATATAATTTTAATACAACTGTTTTTAAACCAAATATTTTATAAATGTTTTAAATTTTCCTTACAAGTATTTAACTTGTTTTTTTTTTTTTTTTTTTTTACATTTTCATACAATTGTTTTATAACTTTCATACATTTATTTTTAAACTTTCTTTTACAACATTTTTAAAGTGTTTCACATATTTTGTATGATAGTTTAATATTTTTTAATAACATTTTAAAATACTTTTGTTAAATACTAGTTTAAAACGTTGTATTAAAACAATTAAAAGTTTATAAACTTCTAAATAAAAATTATTAAAAAGTAGGAATAAGTTTAAAACATTTACATTATATATATATTTTTTTTGTTTTTTATTTACTAAGTAATATTTTCTTTTTATTTTTTAAAAGACCCTCTATACTTATCGTTACATATTTAATTTATTTAATTTTATTATTAGATACTATTTACTTTAAAAATATTGTATATGCTTAAAAACAAAAGAAAAAAAAGTTCTAAGAGACTATATAAAATATTTCACAAAACAAAAACATATTTATTAATTTAAAAGTAAAGTTTAAAATTGATCAATATTTAATAAATATTTAGGAAATTATGGATATTTTAAAAATAACGTTTGAAAAAAATAATACAAACAAATATGAAAAATAAAATCGCTATTAAAAGTGAGGGAAATGACTTATCAGGGTAATTACTTTTTTGTCTTGTTCACGTTTAGGTAACTTCATTTTTTTTATACACATATAACAAGTTAAATGGTCAAATGTGTACAAAAATAAAAAAGTTACTTAAATGTGAATAAATCGATAAAGATGATTACCCTCGTAAGTCATTTTCCCTTTGTTTTATTGGTTACACCTAGCTTATGTGCCTTTTTTTCTTTTCTTTTTAAAATTAAATATTACTATGACGTCAATATTTTACTACCTAACCTAATTACAAAAGTAGAAAAAAAATATGAAAATGTTGTAAATAAATAATAGGGAGAATATTTAATTATAGGGAGAATTTCATATATAATCTTATTAAACGTCAAAATATCATATTTACACAACTTAATTTTTAAATATCATAATTACTCTTTATAAAATTTTAAAATATCTTAATATGCCCTTTTTAAACATCAAAATATCATATATGCCATTCATAAACATCAAAATATCATATATGTCATTCTTAAACATCAAAATGTCAATGATAATATCTAAAATATTCTTCATCTAAAACATGACAATATTCAACAACACAAAAAACTAAGCAATCAATGCACCCATTTCATGGAGATGGTTGAAGATGAAGCCTTTTGTTTGTAAAGATTACGACATTCCAATAATTTAGAAGTAGACGTTTCATTATTATAGATGTAGGGATAACATGGTCAAAATAATTTTAAGATATAAAAAATGATTATAAACTATTAAAAACAAAGTAAAAAAAAAATTTTCGGGCAAATATGATATTTTGAAGGTTTATAAAGGGTAAATATGATATTAAGAAATTACGTTAAACAGATATGATATTTTGATATTTAAGAATGACATATAGGAACTGTATCAAATATTGGAAATGTTTCAACATTGATTTTTTTTAGGGTTTTGCTTTAATTCTCATTGATTCTCTAGTCAAACTTTTGTTCTTGTTAATTCTCGGAGTTCAATATCACTGACTAGCGAGGGATGTGGTAGAGTACTCGATTGAGTTAATTCTCATCAATGATGGGTGTATGTATACGTTTTGATTTGGAAGAGGGTGTCATTGTTGTTGGTGATAGTGGTAGAACAAGATTTGAAAGCGAACACGACGTTGTTTGAACGATGCATGAGATAATTGGGAAGAGGAACTTTGAAGATCTAGGATTTGATGAAGGTTTACAATATGAGTTTTGATTTGGAATCTTGTTCAAAACATTTGTTTCTTGATTTCTTTTAATATAAAAGGATTTCGTTATGAGTTGTATTTGGTTTCGATTTGGAATCATGTTCAAGAGGTTCAAATGATATGATCTTATGTTAACGTTTGGTTTATATGGATTTTTTTCACTCTTTCCTTTTAGTTTAAGCTCTTGTTGGTTTTGATTGTTATGTTTGTTAATGAACGGAAGATGATAGTGGGATGTAAAAGATGGTATGAGGGAGGTGGAAGGTAGGGTGTTATCAGATCAGATGAATAATAATAATAATAATAATAATATTTGTAAAGTTAACTAGAAAATATCATTGAAAGAAACTAAATGAGTATCATATCAACGCAACACATTTAAGTCCAATCGATAAAAATGCAACTTGGGATGCCACATCACTCTTGTATCCGCCACCTAAGCTTGATCACCATATGATTCTTTCATATTTGTCAAAATAGCATTTTTTTCATATTATTTTTAAATTTTAATGATTTAAACATATAAAAAAACAATACTTACTAATCAAGTAGGATCGATCTAAAGTGGTTAATTTAAAATTGAATAGATAGTTAGTAACTACATATAAACGGATTTAACAACCAGTTCCGGTTATAATTAGTTTTAGGCCCAATTCAAAGTTTTGAAACCACGCTTAAGGTAATGGATCTTGGGCTTGGTGAACAAAGGGCTCTAACAACCGTGTTTTTTAAACCCTTCTAAATTTCATTGTGTTTCACCATTGATTTCAAACTTACAACTTCATAATTTATGAAAAATCTTAAATAAAATGTCATCATCACTTTCCCTACTTTTTTTCCACATTTTTTCCTCGAAATTCAAGCCGGCACCCATGATGATGAAATTCTTGTTTACATAATGGAAGTGGCTTTTACAAAAACAAATAGAAGATGCAACAATATTGATAATGGAATTTATTTGTGTTGTGAAGGGGACAGGATGTGTTGGTACCAACTACCAAGAGTGTGTTATCAAGGAGTGAGGATGTGTTTTTAATAAGTGTAAAAGAATAGATTTGTGTTTTATTTGAAAGAGTCACAATGTGTTCTTAATGAGTATATAAGAAAGAAAATGTTTTTGGAAGAGCGATGTATTTTGGTTTTTTAAAATTCTTATATTAATGATGAAAGCTTCGTACACACCCTCCGGCCTTAGAAAAACAACAATTACTTTTTGAAATGCTTGTTAATACGAGTTAAAGGTTTCCTTAAAATATATTTTAACACAGGGAAATTACAAAAAAATAATGTGTGATATGACTAAAATCTATTGAAGGTTCCAACAAATACAATGATCAACTTTGACAGAAAAATGCGGTTTTCCTAAAACCAGTTGGGTGTTTGAAAATGCATAATTGAAGTGCTTACGGTTTAGCAACTCGTATTAAGACCTTTTAAGCGTTTACATATGATGATTTCATAAACATTTATTAGCTTAAACAAAGTTATTTTATAAATTAATCCATACTTATTTTCCTTAATGAATTTTTGATAGTTTATTTTTAAATTAAATATATATGCATCATATGCCAAACACTAAAAATAACTTATGAATTTATTACATTTTCTCTAAGTTAAACCAAACACCGATTTTTAAACTCCATTTTAGCACTAGATAAACTAAAAAACAATTACTAAAACAATAAGTTTAAAAAAAGATATACAAAACACAACATTAAATACAAAATTTGTCTGGTTCATCTTAAAACAAAAACATATTTTAACCAATTCAGATTTGGCCAAAACCGGTTTTTAAGAAATAAATTTTGTCAACTACTCATAAGATCATATTGTAATGACTCCCAAGGATTAATATTTCACATACTTAAAATAAGGGTATAATGAAATCTAAGAAAATAAAAAGTTCAAATCACTGTGTTTTACTTTGTATGAACATGTTCATTATTTATTGAGTGAAGCTAACAGTTATAAAGTATAGCATTTCAAATCATTCAACACAACCAGAAAAACACAAAATTGATCAAAAAGTAGTTTAAATCCAGCAAATTCAGAGTACTCTGCCATTGAAACTAACAGTAATAACCATAATCAACATCAAAAATAGAAAAACAAACCTAAGCAGTAAGAACAACAGCACCACCGGCCTCCTTAATTTTTTTCTCAGCACACTTGGAAATGAGCTTCGCCTTAACAACCATAGGATGTGAAAGAGGCACAGCTCCCTTTCCCAAAACCTTGAAGTATCCAAATTGAGTAACATCGACGACTGGAACCTTATCAGCTGAAGCCTTTTCCTTCGCGTCTTGTGGAACCATCGACCAGAGCTTGTCGACGTTCACGATTGGGCAGTAGAACTTGTTCCTGAGCCTGTGGAAATACCTCATACCGACCTTACCGAAGTAACCGGGATGGTACTTGTCGAAGAGGATCCGGTGGTGGTGCATACCTCCGGCATTACCACGACCTCCGGGATGCTTTCGGTGCTTTCCGATACGACCATGTCCAGCGCTCACGTGACCACGCTTCTTGCGATTCTTCCTCAATCTGGTCGTCATTATACCCTACACAGAACGTTAAATCACAAATCTCATACTCTGATTCATGTAGGTGCATAACAGTTTCTCTATATAAATCACAAATTGCGAAATATCCACCGACTCGATTTCGAGTTTGAAAAGAATATAAGACTAATGAGAATAAAATCTAGATCGGTAACAAACGAATGGTGTTCAGGATAGAATGCACAAACAAATCGGAAAGAGACGATTATGATTGATGATTGTCGATGTACATACCTGTTAAGCAAATTCCGGTGAATGACGGCGGCAGAAACCCTGCGTTAATAGTCGAGCGCAGGAAATGAAACCCTAACTTGGTTTTATAGCAAACAGGTAAGAAAATATGGCAGGGCGTATCACTTGATGGGCTTGAAAGTGTGGGCTTGTAGTCTACTAATGAAGGGCCATTTTATAAGACAAGCCCAACGTTTATCTTACGTAGAGAAAATAAAATGTCATAATAATTTATAATATGAGATATTGAGATATTCAAAAAATAAATAAATAAAAAGGCATAAGGTCTTTAGCCCACATGTATGAAAGTGGATGTGACAATTTTGACACATATAAAATGGGACAATTCGAGTTGCTTTTTCTTTTCTAATTTAATTGTTTAAATTAAAAGAGAAATTAGATTATTATTGTAAAAATATAGTTTTGATGCATCAAAATTTTCGTAAGATAAAAGAAATGAAGACTTGAGAAGGTAATATACTATGTTCTATGAGTATATTTAGTCATTATTTTGTATTTTAGTACACGAGCTTTTCTATTAGACTTTTATCAACTATCCAAAAATTGTTATTATTATAAGGTATTGTATGTTATGCTTCTTACCTAGAATGTTAATTACGTGGATATTAAATAGATAGGGTTAATCGCTTGAGATGGTAATGGACGTTCATTATACACATTTAGTTACTAAACATTTTTAACACGATTTATCAATGGGGTTTTCCCTTTCTATACTATTTAAGTTGATGAATTCTTATTTATGGAAGTAATGAACAAAAAGGCTCCCCCAAGAAGAAGCCCCAGTATGTGTGGTGGATAAATGATAGGAAAACTCGAAATTGAAAGTTCCTAGTATGTGTTTCATCTTATAATGAGTAGTATTAGTTTATAACTATCATAAAAATATTAATTTGCTTGATATTGGCCAAGTTAGTTCTAGGGATATTACAGTCGAGTTAACATTAGTTCTTTTATATAAAATTTCTTTGTTTAGGATTGTTTCATATTTTGCTTTTATTCTCATACATCATTTTGTATACTAAGCATATTAGGTCAATACTCAAAAATTTGTCCTAAATCCTCCTTTACTGTGATATCTTTTTCAGATTTTAGATAGAATCGGGACGCAATTCCCTAAAATCTAGGAAAAAGTTGTACTACTTCTATGACCCACAGGTTAGAAATTACTATTATGGACAAGGTCACCCAAATACCTAATGAAGCCATATAAAATGCATATAAAATTCCTATGACACTTGTTTTGTGGGAAAATACCGCCAATAGACAAAAAATAGGGGTCGATTTCAAAATTTAGTCATAAAAAATGACTTTTCCGGCTATAGACATGCATTTCGCGGAGGAACTCCGTGGAGCGATGTCATGTCCGCGGATTCTGAAAAGTTGTCTTTTTTTATTGTTTAAAAAATTGTTCCGCGGGGGTCCTCTGCGGAGACATTAACCCCTCCGCGGAGCGAGTCGTTTGGCAAAGCTTAAATCCCTCCGCAGAGCAGGCGACGAGGAGCTCCGCGGAGAGTTTAATGTCTCCGCGGAGTGAGTGGTTGCAATGTATTTGTGACGGTTTTTTGATATAAAGTTGTGTTTTCATTTTTTTTATCTCCATTTGCGTTCAAATTTGTTTAGTGTTACTGATTTTTTTTTTCAAAAGAATTATGAGTTTTGTTATTTTATGTACTGGGGGTTGTTGGCAGATAAGTAATGGGGTTAACACCTATATTAGACCTAAGTTTAACAACTTAGGTATACTGCTTCCGCCAAATTTTGATCGTCGAATATTGTTTGATTTGGTCAAAAGTAAGGCTAATGTGTTCAATAGTAATATATCATTGTCATTTCAACACCCGGTTCATGGGTATGTTATGAATATTGTAGACGAAGCAGATGTTCATCAACTCAGAAATGTAATTTATGAAACGAAGGAGATTGTGCATTTGTATTTGGAGGTGTTTGAGGGATGAGTCGAACAGACAGAAGCGGTTGACAAGATTGTACCATACAATGTTGAAAACATTGTATCTGATAATTTTGAAGATTGTCTAGAAGAAGAAACTGTGGCAGTGAATACAGTGGAAAAAGAAATTTATATGAGTTTGGAAGACTGACTGACAAAACTTTGTCAGACGGTGAAGAGTCAAATGAAGGCTCGTCAGAAGATGAGTTCACACACGGGAAAAAAGCTTCAGACATATTTTACAGTATGTCTCCCATACCTGATTGTCCTGATCTTATTGTTGAACCCGGGCAATTTCACAGTTTAGGTCCAAATGATGATATGTTTGTTCGTCAAATGTAACGCCCGTAGATCAGGGCTAGTCAATTAAGAGACAATAAGTGTCGAAAACGACTTTTTGATAGAAGGTTATTTAGAATGAATAGTCTTAATAAAATTTGTAGTATATGTTACAAGGATTCCAGATATATAAAGAATGCCGAAATCCGAGTTATAACGAACGAGTTATGACCTGTCGAAGTTTCGCGGCAGAATCGGCACGCCACTACGTGACGTAAATAGTGAATTTACTATAGAATGATTTTTAGTCTTAGTGATATAAACAAAAGTCGTAGAGTTCATTAAACCGAGAGCATGCATAAAAAGAACGCCCAAATCTGACTTCGTATGACGAAGTTATGATTTTTCTAAGTTTCAACTTTAGCAGTATGCAGCCCAAAACTCGAAATTTAGATCGAGTGATTTTTAGCCGAAACAATCTAAACGAGAATCGAAGATCTTGTTGATAGTAGTTCAACGGTAAAAAGATAGACGAAAACGGACGTCGGATGAAGTAGTTGTGAATTTTTAACGGACTTTTCCTGTCCCGGCCCGTTAAAAATATAATATTAAAAATAAAGTCAAAATTAGCCGATGGAGTCTAAACGAAAGTTGTAGAGCAGAATTTCACCTACGCGTGGATATAAAGAACGTCAAAAACGGAGTTCGTATGTGAAATATATGAATTTCTGAAGTTCGGAGCACAAACTTCGAGACCTGACTGCGTTCACGACGTGAACACAGTGTTCACGACGTGAACTCAGTGAACGACACCTTTCGAGCCTAGAAGACACACGGCAAGCCTAGGGGATGACCAGGATCAAAAGTCACAACGTGAATATACCTGGTTCACGATGTGAATGTGAATTTTCAACCTATAAATAGGAATCGAAGCTCTCCGGATTTGGTTGCCATTTTCTAACCTCTCTCCTACTTTTTTTCATCTTTAAGCCCCTATACACTGCCCCGACACCCCAGTTAATATCGACACCCGAAGCAAGTCCCGACGCCCCGAAGATCCCGAGAAAAAGAGTTTTCGAGTCGAAACTCTGCCCGCGTGAAGCCCGGTTTTTTAGAAAACATCCCGGTTTCATCTAAGAATATTGTTTTAAGGGACGAAGTGTTGTCCAATCGTCGTCTTATCAAGTGAGTGTATAGTCACTTTCATCTTACACATAGATATGAAGTATTTTATATAAAATACGTGCTATGTGAATATATATTGTTTGTTTATTTGAGACGGGTAGATGAAATATTGTTTTATATAGATTCTAAATTGTATATGTATTTTATATGTATGAATATGTTGGGTAGAATGTGGGTAGATAAAGAATGAGGGATGAAAGATGATATTGATGTTATTGGCAGGTGCGCCTAATAAATAACATTGGCAGCTGCGCCTAATAAACAACAATGGCAGCTGTGCCAATTAGAGAATAAATGATGTTGTTGGCAGCTGCGCCTAATAAATAACCAATTAGAGAATAAATGATGTTGTTAGCAGCTGCGCCTAATAAATAACATTGGCAGTTGCGCCATAGGCAAAGGTTTACTTCGTGCCTATTCCTTAGGCCAATCCTTAGGAATGAAGGATAGATTATTCTTAGGGTAGATCCTTAAGATTAAAGAAGATAATGGGGATGGGTAATTGGGTTGATTGTTTGATGATTAAATATAATAATTATATTATTGTGGGTTGAAAACCCTATATGCTCACCAGGCTCCCAAGCCTGACCCATTCAGTTTTTCTGTAATACAGGTAGTGGAACAAGAGCATAGTTGGACGATGACGAGGGATTTTGGATTATAGACCAGTAGATATGAATAAATGTTGTAAGGCCTATATGGTACTGTTTATGCTTTTGGTCTGTATCAAAACATGACATCCCAAGGTTTTGTTATGAAATGGAAAATATATTTCTTTAAGAAATGATTTGATAAAATTCTTATCATATTTTGTTTTGGGAACAAATTCCGCAACACTTTTTTATCAAATGATTACTCTGATTTTATTTTAAAAAGCATAAAAGAAATCGGTCTTTTCTGACCGTGAAAATAGGGATGTCACATCAAACGTATGATAACAAACAACAACTAATATTTGCTTTGAGTCTTAAAGCAACCAGAGAAAAGTTTCAGTTTAAGACCAAACATTCTAACAAAATCGTTATGAGGTATATTGTGAAATTGAGAACTGTAGTTGGCGTTTATATGCAAAACCCATTCATCCCACTGATGAATTTGAAATCAGGACTTTCAACAACGTGCATACATGTTCGTCATTACAGATACACCCTAATCATAAGCATGCTGATAAAAAATTCATGGGTACTATATTACATGAGATTATGGGAAAAACTCGTTCCAAAGTTTGGAGGCCTAATAAAATATCAAGGGATTTGAATGCTTTGCTGGAAATCAATGTAAATTACAAACAAGCTTGGCGTGAAAAACAATATGCTATGGAATTGTTGTTGGGATCCTCTGAAGAATGTTTTTCCAAACTTCCTATTTATTTTCACAATTTGAAGAGGCATAATCCCGGTACAGTGGCCTATATACAAACAGATTCTGAAGATTGTTTTGAGTCTTGTTTTTATGCCATTGGGAGCACGGTAAATACAAAAAACTTGTTGTTATTTAATATATAATTATTTGTAAAAAAATTTAGAGTGTTTATGTGTTCCATTTTAATATATTGCAGATACGAGCGTTCAAACGTTTTTGTCGTAAAGTTATAATTATGGATGGTGCCCATTTGAAGGGTGATTTTAAGGGAACCATATTGCATAGATTAGCTATGGATGGGAACAACCAGATAGTTCCCCTTGCGCACGGAATATGCAAAAAAAAGAGTGGTCTTACTTGGACATGGTTTCTTGAAAAGTTGTATGAATGTGTTGGTGATTGTCAAGAATTGACTTTTGTAACTGATAGGGCCGATGCAATTCGGGTTAGTATTGAAAATGTTTTCCCTCATGTTCATCATGGCGTGTGTGCTTTTCATCTACTTAAAATATAGTACACAGGTTTGGGAAAAATGATAAAACAAAAGTGTTGTTTTGGAGGCTTGTGAAAGCTTACAAAAGAAATGTTTTTGAAGAATTGTGGTCTAGATTTAGTTCTACTAGGCCGCAAGTAGCGGCGTATCTAAGTGAAATTCCACGTGCTAAATGGACTAAAGCATATTGCCCGTCGAAACGGTACGATTACATGACCTCGAACAATGTAGAGTCCATGAACGCTTTATCTATAGATGCAAGGAAGATGCCTATAATACCCCTTCTTGAGTTCTTCCGTCGTCTTTCACAGGAATGGTGTAACAAGCGTCGCATCGATGGAGGTATGAATTTAATTACGACTTTAATTATCTCGAATAATAAGTTAATTATATATATATATATATATATATATATATATATATATATATATATATATATATATCCTTTACAGTGAAACGTTCAACAGTGCTAACCGAGTGGGCTGAAAAAGTAGTTAGTAAAAATGAATATCGTACGACATGATGGTCCGTTTCTGGTGTTTCAGATGCAATATATCAAGTGCATGATTTCAAACATGGTGGCATAGTTGATCTGAGGCAAGAGACTTGTATATGCAAATATTAGGAAGGAACTGGGTTGCCTTGTGGTTATGTCATAATGGTCTTAAAGCACTTGAAAAAAACTAACTTCGGACATCTGGCTATAGATGCTTACAAAATGGAAACGTTCCGAAGTACGTATGAGGAGCCGATTTACCCACTTCCAGAACCATGTGATTGGGAGATTCCTGCTGAGATGATGGTTGTTAAACCCCCGATAACGGATACACGTCAAGATGGTAGACCGAGAAACAGAAATCGTATCCCGTCACAAGGTGAGGAACCTATAGTAAGAAGGTGTAGTAGATGTGATAGTACAACACATAATGCAGCGACTTGTCCGACATTGGTCCCAATGAATCAAAAAAAGGCTATAAAAAATAGTGCGACATCAGGTAGTAACATAAAAGGGAAAGGGAAAGGGACACAAGGGACTCAGGAGACGCTAGAGACGCACGGGACACAAGAGACGCGTTGGACGAGTGGGACGCAGAGAGAAGACTGTTGTTCAACGTTTGATTTGAATGATTGATGTTGTATTTATAATTAATTATGTTTTGTTTTAGAGGACATTAATTTGTGTATTTTGAAATGATGTGTTTATTTTAAAGATGATGGGTAATATTATGATTATATTAGTGCATCATTGCTAGTAGAATAATAACTAAAACTCGAAGATAATACATTCAACAAACCAGAAACATATAGTAAACGTACAACAACAGTAATTAACTTAATGGAATTGCAAATGATACTTTTCTTTCTTCATTGTTATGTAGTCGTCCCTAATTCTTATTTTATCTTCCATACGGTCCTTTTGCCTCCCAAGTTCTATCATTTCTGCATCCTTGTCAGCAAGCCATTTTTCAGACAGTTTGATATTCTTCTTAGTTTTTTATCCATTCCTCATGATCTTTGATTTTTTTTAGTAATCGTCATCCTTTCCTCAACCTCTTTGCACTCCGCCGCAATGAGGTCACGACGTTCAGTGAGAGCTTGAGATGACTCTTTATCTTTTTTTTTTGTTCTTCAGCCCATTGTAGTTGTTGCAAAGTATCCTCAGACATATACGACTCTCTTAAATTTGGTGATGGGGCAAGAAAAGGGTCGATCGGATCATAATAGAAACAATCAACTTCGTTGCACGAGCAAATATACAAACTTGACGATGAACTCATTTTAAATTAAAAAAAATTATAACTCTATACCAAAAATCCAACGACCATCCATAACTATATATAGTCCCTTCAACTCCGCAGAGAGTTGTTGTCAGTCCGCATAGCTTTTTGTCAGTCCGCAATAATGTTTGTCAGTCCGCAGAGCTGTTTGTCTAGTCGTTGTCATCCATACATTACAATTATGGGAATACAATTATTTATTTAAAGGTAAACATTTTTTATTAAAAACTAAACAACGCCAACAGACCATTACAACTACGGTTAACATAGAACTGAATACAAACTAATATTCGTTGTGATCCATATAATACAGTTCAATTGAATAGTCGTGGAGGTAAGACCACAACACTTTCAACTGGTATTTCTCAATGCCTAAGGGTTGGAATAGGATTGACCGTCTCAGTTTGATAACCATTTCGATACACCGCGATACTTAACTTTAAATTTACCATTTGCTGGATTTCTGCAATTTCAAGACTTTGTAGTGAAGCAATAGCATGCTCACAAGGTATACCGCATTTTTTCCATTTACCGCAACTACAAATACCACAGTCTAATTGCACAGATTCGGTTGTTGAATACTTACTCACTTCATATCTGTCGCCAACAATATGCCTAATCCTACAACCATCCGAGTGGATAAATCTTTTATGAATCACATTAAGTGCATAAGGGGTTAGAAGACCATGAAAATCCCCTGTGAAATGAACTGAATGTAAAAACAAAAATTATGATGTCATAACGTATAATAACATATCAATTGACCATTTGAGTGATGTCATAACTTATAATTACCTCCAAACGCAGCACGTTGAAGATACACTGCTTGCATCGAGTCATGGACCATTTCAATGACAATGTCCTCATTTGCTTTTTCAGGACTCTCAACTATTTTTTTCTTCCTTGTTTTGCTGATTTTCTTCAATTTTGGTGTCGATTACATCTAAAAAATTAACATGTTAAATCATTATCAATAATGTAATATTTTATAAATATACGAAATTTAAAATATGAGTTTTGTACCATTGTGAACGGAGTCCGCTGATACCATGCAACAACCCTCTTTCGTTGCGGCCTACCAATAGGAGTCACTGTTTTTTTGTGATGTTCACCCACGTCCGGTGACGGCTCACCATGCGTAGGTGTACGCCCAACTTCCCCCTCGAAACCACCATATTCGAACTGTGTACCATGGTAACATGCTTCTTCCTCCTCTTCATTTATCATCTCCTCCTCCTCCTCCTCTATAAACCGTGTGTTTAACTCATCTTTTTTCTGTAATACACAATCTACTTTAGAAGATAAGTCAGCCACAACGCCTAGTAGACGCTTCAGTAATGCTTTTGTGCTAGTCTTCTTCTTCTTTACCACCTTCGTTGATGTGTCGCTTGACGTATAAGTTCTTTCTATTTCAGGATGTTGCGAGGAAGAAGCATTTGTGACAGATTCAGTCGAAGATGTTTCCGACTTGTACATCTTTCTTCGAGGAGGTGAGGCAACAACAGGTGGACTATTTCGGACCGGACTATGTTGTCGTGGGGCCGGTGGGGGAGACTCTTCATGGCTAAGAGTCCAATTGACGTAGCGAACATAAAACGACAACATCAGCTTCGTCGCGTTTGCCACGACTCGAATAGGTTCGTTGTTAGGCTGCAAAAATTAAAATCAAATTGTTAGTTTAAAATGAAAATACATTGGAATTTGTAAGTATAAATAATCCTTAATATAAAAAGCATACCACATACACGTTGATTATTCGACGACAGTTATCCCAAGATAACGGTGTTTTACTTCTCCACGACCTCATTTGCGGCAATTCTGTCGGCGTGCGTATATAAAAATTGGTTGCATCGGGGAACGTCTCCAAAATCCATATCTATAGAAAAAAATGTAAGTGTCATGCTATTATAGTATAAAAATCATAATACAACGGTATTTTATACTACAAACCGAAGTTCAACGTTTTTATCGTATAAAAACAAAACTATGATAACTATTTAAATGTATTAGAAACTAACCTTAAACGGAAGCATAAAACCGGGAACGGTATATTTGTGTACTTTCTTGGCTTCGGGATTGGCCTGCTTCAATAGTCTAAATTCTTCTATTTTCTTAAACATTCCACGCATCATCAGCGAAGTATAGGTCCAAAAATACGTACCCCATGCAAACCTGCAATTTTCAATTTATTTATTATAATTATTATTATTGTATTGTATTTATACACAATATTTAAATGTAATACCTGTTTCAATCATCTCTATTATCAGCAAGCTTGTATACTGCAGCGGGAATGCACGTTTTAACGTCCCGTTCGTGGAGTCCCTTCAACATAAAAACAAGCTGGATAAACATCACAACATATTCATCTTGAACTGCCAAATAATTCGGAGACATAATGAAGTCTTCCAAATCTTTCAACCGCAAACGTGCATCAGAAATGTCTGGGAACAACCGAGCACGAAGATTTGAATCTGACCGACCTTTTTCGTCGTGGAGTAAATCCACATAAGGACCAACTTTTAAACCACAAATGATAAAATATTCAGTTTCACCAAAATCCAAATGCATCCCTTGTATATGAAAAAGAAACCTCCCCATTTCAAATACTTGTTGACACCTTACTTCGTGCAACATCATCAAATGCACAAGTAACGGATCACCATGTGGGATATGCATTCCTAGGAATACTCCGAACGGCGAAGCTTCGAATAATTGTCGTTGTGATTGTGTTAGGCGCGGAAAATAGTCTTTAATGATAGTACCCACCACACATTTTAAAGTTAAATCTGCTTTTTGATTGAGATCTTCGTGCTGCAAAACATAACATTTAATTTCATATAAAAGGGCAGGAAAAACAGCAGAAAAAAAATTAGAAAAATCAGTTTAAGGTCATTCTGCGGATAACCCTCTGTGGATTGACCAATACCTCCGTGGAGGCCCAATTTTATTCCATTTTATCATTCCGTGGAGAAAATACATCACTCCGTGGAGGGTCCTCTGCGGACCGACGTAACCCTCCGCGGAGTGACATACACCTCCACGGAATGGATCATACCCAATCGGAAACCTGTCAAACTCGATTTCATCTAAATCTGTATATTTTACCTATATATTCCATGTAATCAAATTGGTTTCCGCGGAATGCATGTCTATAGCCGGAAAAGTCATTTTTTATGACTAAATTTTGAAATTGACCACCATTTTTTTCTATTGGCGGTATTTTCCATTGTTTTATTAGTCCACCATGGTTTACTTCAGAACATGCATGTGGTAAAGTCTGTTCCAGCTAGAGACAAAGATCTTTGCAGGTTTCATGCTAGATGAATATGTTCATTTTCATGCTAGATGATTATGCCAAATTTGGGTTTTAATTTTTTTATTGCTTCAAAATTCAACATCTATTTTGGAGATTTGTGATCCATAATGAAGTTTGTTGATGAGCACTTAATCCTAACATTTTCCATATGTTCCTAAATGAACATATGTTTATATATGAATCAATCAAGTTCTTTTACTCATTTTCCATTCATGTTGATCATTCGTTGCTTTTGTATTCATAAATGTTTTAATGTTCAAATTCTAAACAAAATGACTTTATTATTCCATTTTAGTTAACAGATTCTTCATTTTATCCTTCACAACATTGCAAAATGATGCACCATCCAATTGGATCGATAAGACTTTTGAGAAAAGAATTGATGAAAAACAGTGGGAATTCAAGTGGAAAAATAATAAGAAAATTTGTTGTGTTTATGTTGATTGGATCAATGAACATTGTTCATTTAAGAACATATGTTCATATATGAACATAGGTTCATCTATGAACATTGATTGATATGTAATTGTTTTAGCATTTTTTACCAGCATAAAATAGTGTATTTCGCATGTAATAATTTATGTAATTTTTTTGAACTTTTATTATCTTCTTCATCTTCTCTCGTTTACATTGTGTAAAATGCTTTTCAACATTGTTCATTTATGAACATATGTTCATATATGAATATATATTCATGTATGAACATAGAACAATGTTCTTAATGAATGTATGTAATGTTTTTGAGCTTATTGTAAATATGAACTTACGTTCATTTATAAACATATGTTCATTTATCAACATTAAAGTTTTTTTTGACCATCATAACCTTTTTACCTGAATTTAATCTAAGGGAGATGCATGTGGTTATGTGTTGAACCTGCCCATATATATATATATATATATATATATATATATATATATATATATATATATATATATATATATATATATATATATATATATATATATTGTAACACCATGTTTCGAGTCGTTTAACAATTCGGGGCCTTGTGTAACATCCTAAAATTTCATGACCAAAAATTTCGTTTTAAAACATTAAATAAAACCATAGTTATTGTAACAACGTAAATTTCCAAAACAATTTTTCATTTTAAAAACATACTCTCATTCATAAAATATCATAGTAATCCAATGTAACACATGTTATCTCAATAAACAAATCCCAAGATCCTCAAATACATAAATCCTCTCAGTGTGTACGGATCATGCCGGCGCCTTCCCGCGATCCTCGCTAGTACCTGAAACACATAACACAACAACTGTAAGCATAAATGCTTAGTGAGTTCCCCAAAATACCACATGCAACACATACGCCACTCGAGGCTACAATACGACCCTCCGGTCGATGTGTCTCAGCGGGACCCTCCAGTCCCGTAGCTTGTTGGACCCTCTGGTCCGGTCATAGCTCGCCGGACCCTTCGGTCCAGTCTGTGTCGTTGGACCCTTCGGTCCGGTCTATATCGTTGGGCCCTCCGGCCCGGTCTATTCAACACATAGCATACATATAACACAATGCACATAACTCATATATATACACATAGCATACAAGACCCTCTAGTCTACACATAAATACCACTCTAGGTAATGTATAGTGAGAAGACTCACCTCAATGAAATCGGATAAACTCTCGAGCTCAACATCCCGACTTAGCCTCCTCCTATTATTCAGATAACATCCCCGATCAATATTCACTCATGATCTCATCTCTACAGATTGGGTAGAAGGCCATTCTACCCTTCCCTGAACTCTCTTGAATCAGTCTTGACCAGAACCCTAAAGTCAACGGTCAACTTTGACCCGACTCGTCGAGTGCACAAGGGCTACTCGGCGAGTCCATGCGGGTCCTCTGAATCCTTTCAGCCTCTCTTGGCTCGTCGAGTCATCCTTCCACTCGACGGGTTACACCTGTCACGAATCGCGGGGCAACCCCGACTCGACTCGTCGAGTCCACTTATGGACTCGGCGAGTTGCCTCCATGTTCATCCTCAAATGACCTCCTAAGGTCAGATCTGTTTCCCTAACTATCAGATCTACCCTTCAAATGTTCAAATGTCACGTAAAGGTGCAACCTTTAGGTGCATGCAATCCACAACAAGTCATAAATGGAGAAATAACTCTAAAAATGGCAACCTAGTCCCCAATCTTTCATTTGCTTGCATAAAGCTGAGGGATAGTGACTCTATGGACCTCTCATGGTCCATATCTGATGCTATTAACACAAAGGGGGCCTCATACTCACTAGATCTTACATAAAATGGAGGTAAAAACCCTAAAATCATGAAATATATCATATCAACACGAAATAGAAGGGATTATACCTCCAGAGATGAACTCTCAAGATGATTAGCCCAGATCCAAGCTCCCTTCACGCTCTAGATGGGTGTTTCCTTCTTCCTTCTAGCAAAACTACACCAAAAGTGATGTATTAGCCTCTTCTTGCTCTCAACTCTCTCACTGCTCTCTCTAGGGTTTCTCTGGGGTGCATTGGCCGCAAATGGAGGCCATAAAGGCCTTTAAATAGGGCACATGCCCAGGGATTTAGGGTTTCACTTTACAACGCAGACTCGCCGAGTCCACGTATCTACTCGTCGAGTCTGGTCATTAATCCAGTCAAGAACTCGCGATCCTACTCGGCGAGTCTGAGCGTCTACTCGCCGAGTCCCTCCATAAAACCTAAAATAAATAACTAAAATAAGATACCTGGGAATCCGGATGTTACAATTCTCCCCCACTAGAATCAGACTTCGCCCTCGAAGTCTTGCCCAGCAAACAACTATGGATGCTGCTCCCGCATCTCCAACTCCGGCTCCCAAGTCAGCTCGGACCCACTCCGATGTTGCCACTGGACCTGAACCAGGGGCACCTCCTTGTTCCTCAGAACCTTGATTATCCGATCCAAAATCGCGATCGGTTCCTCAACATAATTCTGTTGGGTTTTGAGAATTCTAACACTCCTATGGTGTACATGCAACCCTATAAACCTTGGATCTATGTTTTCTCTATTATACATGCAAATATTAACTATTCCAAGGTTTCATGCTAACTAGCATATGATGAAGCACCTATACTACAAAGTTCTAGTTATATGACATACCTTTTGATGTAGCTTGATGTCTTCAAGCTTTAAGAACTTAGCCCCAATAGTGTGGAAGCCTCAAATGGAATCACAAATCACCAAAACACCTTGGAAGAACTTGAGAGAATATGTATGCACACTAAAATCGGCCCACTCTTATTTTCACACACTTGTTCCAATTTTGTGAGCCAAGGACCCCTTTATATATTATGGAGGATTAGGGTTACATCCATGTAAACCCTAATACCCATGACCTTTCATTTACATAGGATCCATGGGTTAAAAGCTCCATGGACCATCCATGAAAGCTTAGCCCAACCTAAATGAACTTGGCCCATTCCATATATATAAGAGTCCATATTTAATTAGTTCTTTTTGATCACTTAATTAATTCTTGATCAATACTAATTAAATAATATGATTCCATATTAATATATTAGAACTTATAATATATTAATATAAATCATAAATATACTATTCTCAAAAGACTATCCATATAAATTGTGACGGTGAAGTGCAACCCAAATGGACCATGCCGGGTCGGGTCAAGTACATACCAAATATAGTTATGGACTTAGACATTAATCCAACAGTCTCCCACTTGGATAAGTCTAAAACTATTATTGAGTATGACTTCAAAACCTAACTGACAATCGTAGCTCTTAAAGCCGCTGTCGAACTCTGACCTTGTCAATGACTTGTCCATTAGATAAGGGATCATATATTCCTCCATTCTAGATATCATATGGACTGAGACATGGATTATAATCATTCTCTTTGTCCATTTGTTGTTTCCCGATTTTCGATTTATGATGACTGACTGATTGAACAAATCAAATCAGTCCTGGCTTGGCTTGGCCAAGCACTCACATGTGTCATCGCTAAATCATCGAGGGGCCCACAGATATCGCTTTTATCCCGAAGGTAAAAGGAATGGATAAACTTCGACTCATATGGCTTGTTCTACTACTTGTTGAATCATACACAAAGGCACGTTTTATAACATCGAGTTACCAAATGCGTTTTCATGCAATCAATGTATAACCAACTCATAGTAACAACTCATATCTCTAGGTTTGAAGAATATAAGATATTATCGTCACATGATCACTCGTGATAAAATCCATGAAGTGATTCAAATGAGCGCGGGTTGAATCCAATACTCAGAACTTATGAGCACTCATGAGTGTTGGCACCACTTTGTCCACCAACTTGGACCTCTACAAACCAACCCATGACAGTCTTGATTCATATCTACTTCCAACATATGACCGACTGTGGATGGTTTGAATAACTTAATCATTCAGGAAGAGCGACTTAGTTATTCTGGAAGTCAAAACATGCAAAGTGAAACACAAGAATAAATGAATCAAATATGGTATCAAACCCTATGAATATAAATAAACACTTTTATTTATCACCATACTGATTACTCATTATTCATTGTTTCGGTTTTATCAACTTTATACTTGAATTAAAAACACTAGTTGTCCCATGCTCCAAGCATGTACACTATGTTTTTCTTAAACAATAGCTTTGCCATACACCAAGTATGCACTCTATGTTTGTCTATGATCCTTACTTTGTGAAATAAACCAATTGAACATAATTTCAATGATTCTAATTTCACACTCCCAAATCCTTATCGAAAAATGTGAGAATTTCAAATTCCTATCATTTATCGAAATCTGTTTAGATTTTAAACTTATATGCACTGACCCTCCTGTAATGAATATGTACAAAGTCACAAAGACTTGTCAACAGTCATTATAAGGTATTCCAATGGAGATCAACTCCATGGAAACTAAGTCTCATATTCAAAGTACATTGCTTTGGACATGCTTCTTGCATTAAGTTTTCTAATCTTACACAGATAACTTCCACCTATGGAGACAACTCCATATTCTCATTTTGACTATCACTTCTGAATAAGAGATGCCTCTTTTCAGAATATGTCAATATGGTCCTTCCAAAATTAGCACTATACTTCCAACTGTCCCTGAGCAACCAATCTTTGGTAAACCTCAGATTGTCCTCGACAATTGCTTAATCATTTTAGTCATATCCAATTCTAGACCTTTTCCCTTCTTAATGCCTCTGGGCATTTGGAAAAATTTAGAAATGACAAATATTATAGCACATGCAATCGATCCTGTACCCAAAGCAAATGGTACACGATTCATGATGTCTCACATAAAGACATGATTCTAGACCAGTCTTTTGCTACAATATTTTTATTTGCCATGTTTTCAAAATTTGACTATGAAGAGGGATGTCGTAATCATAATCGAATTTTGAGAACACAATATATAGAATTTCCTTAAGTTGAACCAATCCAACATGAAATTCATATATATATTCTTGACTGAAGATGATTAAGGTCTCAATCTAAGCCTTTAGAACTGAAATGAAGTATATCCTCTCCCTTAATTATAGCAAAACAACTTTTTCAATCCCTGCACCCTCACGAATTGAAACTTTTGTTTTCTATAATTAACATTGCTAACTTGCAACACTAACAATAATTATCATGCTCCCACTAACATGATGATTATTAGCATAACACTTATGCTCCCACTAGCTTTGACATGTACTCAGAAATCAGCTGGACTTCTAGAAATCAATACTTTATTGACTTTCTTACCAAAGTTCAGATTTCTGATACGAGATGCTTTGATAAAACTTTATCAAAATCATACACCTTTCCTTAGATAGCATGCATGTGTGTCTAAACAATTTCAGAACTATGAAAAGGGATGCCGTAATCATAGTCTCAATTGTTTAGACCTTTTGCCATCTGCTTCAAATCTACTTGGTGGAAGTGTTTCCTCACCATCATTTTCATGAATCGGAGAGAAACCTTATGACCCTTAGATTTTATGGTGTATGTGTTCTTATCCATGTGAATCGTCAAAACCATAGTCACAAGACAAGGATAATGACAAATCCAAACTCATATGGACTGAACTTATGCAATCTTAACTTCTTGCCACCTGGCAGTACAGGGCCTGCCATTGCTTCCAAGTTGTTATGCAACCAATTGAGAACTTTCAGAACTCCTATGCAAAGCCAACTTTAACTGGAATGGGCACAGAATATGTCAACACGATAGGTTATAAACCTCAAGTCGTGTGCTAGTGAAGAACCTCAGGTTTTATTCTTGATTAGTTCTTGAAATTCTTTTTAGGATCTTTAAGACTCCCACTATCCTCTTGACATATAAGACTATCTTGCCAAATATTCAAGAGATAGTGCGGATTCTTTATCAAGACAAACACTTCACACAATTGGCCTTAGTTGGTCTTTGTTTTATCCAAAACATCACAACTTACCAATTTCAAATGTACAAGAGTAGGACACTTTTACTCTTACATTTGACAAGTGTTTTAAACCTTTCTTTAAGATATGTCACTCAAGTTACAATCTTGGAGTATGACTCTAAGAATTGTTTTGGAACGAAGTATGACTCATCTTCCTGATCTAACCATTTCAACAATTCATGACTCCTCTTCTTAGTCATAAGAATGCACTAAGAAGACCTTTAGAGGACTAATTGTGATATGATTTCTAAATCATTAAGATGATCACAAACACGATACTAAAGTACTCTCCCATTTTTTCAGATTTGAGAAACTTTTATCTTTCTGCCTAATTTGATTCTTCCCATTCGTTCTGCCATACACTGAGACTTTTCCAATGTTTCAGAATTATACTTAAACTTGTAAGTATAACCATATTTACTAAGCTTTAGTAAATCAAATAGTCTTAACGAGCTTTGTGGTGGACATGACCAGTGCACAAGAATGTGTACTCGATCCCTTTAGTCCTTCACTTGACTCACACATCCATGTGAACAAGTAATTAGTCTTGATTTTCCAATGCTTGAAAGTTCTCATTCATCATACTATTCAACTTGCATGATTCCAAGTTTCGGTCCAATTGAAACTTGGGTGATGAGGAACTTTCCTGATTTGGTAAATTTAGACACTACCACAAATGAAAGAATCAAATCCATTTTCCAATATTGCTGTCAGTGGAATCATATAAGCAACAATTTTCCACAAATGCCATTGTAAGGATACTTCAAATAAACAAAATTAAACAATTTTCTTTTATTTTAAAACTTTGCGGAAAAACTTATCCTTACAATCCACATGGAAAATTGTTGTTATCTATTCCTTAGCAATATATCATAACTTCTTAAGCAACTGCTCAAAATTCTGATGCGATCGAAATCCACCTTCGCGATCAGAATCAGCATATACTTCCTTTAAGATTTCTCTCTATTCTTTGATTCTTAAAACATCAACATGTGACCCAGTCACATCATGTAATGAGGATCTCAGAATAGAACTTAACAGAGTTAGATAATGGGCTCTACCTGATGTAGAGTCAAACTTATTGACTTTAACATCCTTAGGTAAATTTGGCAGCTTTGCAATCAACGCCCATTCATTTGGCAAAATAAACATATGGACCCTTTGGTAATGGGACTATCTCAGACTTAGCCTTTCTCTTTACCATTTGGTCAACCGGGTTGACTATGGCCAATCCCTTTCCATTGGGAAGAGAATGCTTTTTCTGGATTTCCAGTGTCACCATTGTCACTGTCCATAAAGTTTTTGGGAAGTTGATATTCTAATCAAATTTGCTTCACTATCGTTCCAAATCATTGTTGATTCAGCAGCACCAAGCAAATAGATATGATCATTAAGGTTCATGTCATAGTCTGTATCATAGTAGTCCCAAAGGAACTCACTTTGTGACTTAGAAAGTGATTGAACATCCAACTTTCTCAAGACTTTGAAACCCAACTCTCTCGGCTTGTCAATATGTGACTTCATCTCTAAGATGTGATCACACATAGACCTTGCTTGCCATTAGGGCTTGAGTGACCTTGAACTTGTGGGTTAGGGAGAATAATTGGAGGAGGTGGAGGAAGTAAAGTTCCAAGAGATTTGGGAAGATCATAGATGTCTGAACTCGACATCTTTTGGGAGATATTCAAGATAGTTGATTTAAAGTCCTTAATATAACACCCAATATGAAATATTAAGGCTAGGATCCAACAACCTATTTATAACTGGAAGAGGGATGCCGTAATCCGAGTTATAAAATAGTTGAAGGTAGGTAAATGACGATTTACCAATTTCCACCATGAAAAACGAAATAATTTAATTAGGTTTTTTACTTGGATTTGAAACTCCTAGATCTTTTGAGATTCATTGAACTTTTCAATGGCATGTTTCAATCTCGAGTGTGCCCTTCAGGTTTTGTGACTGGGATGCCGAGGATCACAAAACAAGGTGTGAAGTAACCATGCAAATATACTTGGTACCCTTAATATTTACCCCTCAATCGATGTGTCGGTTAACCACACGAGCTCCACCGATACTATGATAAATATTAAGTTACCCTTTGCCTACTTTGTTAAATCCAGGTTAGTGTGCCGGTTAACCACAAACGCTCCACTAACGGTTTAAACAAAGTGCAAAGTGTAATTTCATGGATTAGCACCTTATTCACATTTTCCTAAGTAACTAAGATTGGGAATTAATAAAAGGTTTAGTTACTTAGTATTTGTCATTAATACTTTTAATGAATGGAGAATTATAGTCCTTGTCCTACCTGTTCGGCTAACGACCCTCCACCGGTCAAGGAAGCGGTGAGTGAGAGTGGACACCCATTAAACTGCCATTTTATAGGCAGTAACCTTATACCCCCCTTATAGACCGACTTCGTGAATGATGCCTACTAATGGTAAGACGACTTGCTCTTATACATATAATATATTAAACTTTTAATATTATAATAGTATAAGGGTGTATTTTAGACATTTAAAATACTTGATGGTTTAATCTATTAATTAAACTAGACTTTTAATTTAATTAAACTCAAACCATATATTTATGGATTTAATAATACTCTTTTAATTAAACGCTTTAATTAACTATTAATAAAGTCCATAAGAGTTAATTTGAACTATTCAACAAAACATCATAATTCCAATTATTAAACTCAAAATAAAAACCATTTAATTAATTGTTTAAGTTATGAACCCAAGAGTTTTAGAATTCAATTCTTTTTTTTTCATAAAAAACTTTTCTCAAATTCCAAAACTTGAGGGCAAGTTTTGTAATTCTTGAAAACATTTGGATTCCATAACTTATGGAATTAATGGTGTTTTATGATGAAACTTTCCATGTTCCATAACTTAAGAACAAGTTATGGAATTCTTTAAAACATTAACACCAAATTTTGTAACTCCATAAAAACTTTGAATCAAATTTTTTTTTTTAAAAAAAAAAAACTTTCATATCCATAACTTATGGAAGTTTCAAAAACCCTTAAGATCACAACTTTAAAAAAAAAACTTTTGAGCTCCAAAATTTTATGACAAAATATGTAACTCCTTAAAACATTTAGATCAAACTTTTAAAATTAATAAAATAATCATATCATTTTATCTTTTACTAAATTTGACATAATTCAACCCATATAACAAATGATTCAAATTTTACAAATAATTCGTTTTTCACAAAACAAGTAATTATCTTAAAATTTGACAAACGTCATGTTTTTTTTTCCTTTTTTTTCCAACTTGAAAATAAAACATTTGCATCAATATAACAGAAAACAACCCATGGCTCTGATACCACTGTTGGGTCTTGAGCATTCTAACACTCCTATGGTGTACATGCAACCCTATAAACCTTGGATCTATGTTTTCTCTATTATACATGCAAATATTAACTATTCCAAGGTTTCATCCTAACTAGCATATGATGAAGCACCTATACTACAAAGTTCTAGTTAGATGACATACCTTTTGATGTAGCTTGATGTCTTCAAGCTTTAAGAGCTTAGCCCCAATAGTGTGGAAGCCTCAAATGGAATCACAAATCACCAAATCACCTTGGAAGAACTTGAGAGAATATGTATGCACACTAAAATCGGCCCACTCTTATTTTCACACACTTGTTCCAATTTTGTGAGCCAAGGACCCCTTTATATATTATGGAGGATTAGGGTTACATCCATGTAAACCCTAATACCCATGACCTTTCATTTACATAGGATCCATGGGTTAAAAGCTCCATGGACCATCCATGAAAGCTTAGCCCAACCTAAATGAACTTGGCCCATTCCATATATATAAGAGTCCATATTTAATTAGTTCTTTTTGATCACTTAATTAATTCTAAATTAATTCTTGATCAATACTAATTAAATAATATGATTCCATATTAATATATTAGAACTTATAATATATTAATATAAATCATAAATATACTATTCTCAAAAGACTATCCATATAAATTGTGCCGGTGAAGTGCAACCCAAATGGACCATGCCGGGTCGGGTCAAGTACATACCAAATATAGTTATGGACTTAGACATTAATCCAACAAATTCAACCTCGCATCTACCTGAATGTCCTCCAGCGGCACTACCGCTGACTCATCGGCTCTACCGCTGACTCATCGGCTATACACTTCCTCAACTGAGACACATGGAAGGTATCATGAATCTAACTCAACTCCGCAGGTAGCTCCAAACGATACGCTACCCTGCCCACTCTCGCGGTCACTCTGAACGGACCGATGTACCGGGGCCCCAGCTTGCCCCTCTTCCTGAACCGAATCACTCCTTTCCAAGGATACACCTTCAGGAGTACGAAGTCTCCCACCTGGAACTCAAGCTCGGATCGTCGCCTATCCGCATAACTCTTCTGACGACTCTGAGCCGTCAATAACCTCTGTCTAACCTGCTGTATATGCTCTGTCGTCTGAAGCACTATCTCGATGCTACCCATCACACGCTGCCCTACCTCTCCCCAACAAATGGGAGTCCGACACCTCCTCCCATACAACAACTCAAAGGGAGGCATACCAATACTCGAATGGTGGTTGTTGTTGTTGGAAAACTCAGCTAACGGCAAGTACGTGTCCCAACTTCCCCCGAAGTCCAACACATATGCTCGAAGCATGTCCTCGAGTGTCTGAATCGTCCGCTCACTCTGTCCGTCCATCTGGGGGTGGTAGGCGGTACTGAAATGCAACCTCGTACCCAACTCCTCGTGGAACTTCTTCCAGAACCTGGAAGTGAAACGTACATCTCGATCTGACACAATCGAGATCGGCACCCCATGCCGCGATACCACCTCCCTCACATACAACTCTGCCAGCCTCTCAGCAGAAGAGCTCTCACTGATAGCAAGAAAATGCGAGCTCTTCGTCAGCCGGTCGACAATCACCCAAATTGCATCGACACCCCGTGCGGTCCTCGGAAATTTGGTGATGAAATCCATAGAAATCTGTTCCCACTTCCATTGGGGAACCTCAAGGGGCTGCAACTTGCCATGCGGACGCTGGTGCTCGGCCTTAACCCTACGACAGGTCAAGCACCTCTCAACAAACCATGCTACATACCTCTTCATACAGGGTCACCAATAGTCCATCTTCAGGTCCAAATACATCTTAGTGGCCCCGGGATGGATCGAGAACTTCGATCGGTGCGCCTCCTCCATCAAAGTGGTGCGCGTCCCGCCTGCATACGACACCCAAATCCGACCCTGAAAGGTCATCAGCCCACGACTATCGGTAACAAACTCAGGTACCTGCCCAATCACCCGCTCTATCTTGCGGTTCTCCGGTCTCACGGCCTATGCCTGGGCCTCCTGAATGGTGTCCAACACCGGAGTCATCACTGTCAATCGCATACAAGTGTCTCGAATCGGGGCACTCTCCGCCCTACGACTCAGCGCATCAGCTACAATATTAGCTTTGCCCGGGTGGCACAGGATCTCACAATCGTAATCCTTTACCACATCCAACCATCTCCTCTGGCGCATATTCAGGTTGGGCTGATCCATCAGATACTTCAAACTCTTGTGGTCCGTGTATATGGTACACCGAACCCCATACAGGTAATGGCGCCAAATCTTGAGGGCGAACACCACTGCCCCCAACTCCAGATCGTGGGTGGTATACCTCGTCTCATGAGGCTTCAGCTGCCTCGATGCATACACTATCACATGCCCTCTCTGCATAAGCACCGCACCCAACCCTGATATCGATACGTCGCAGTACACCACAAAATCCTCCATTCCCTCTGGAAGGGATAACACCGGGGCTTCGCACAACCTCTGGCGAAGAGTCTCAAACGAGGCCTGCTGCTCAGGACCCCACGAAAAAGTAACGCCCTTCCGGGTCAACCTGGTGAGAGGCACGACGATCTTGGAGAAATCTTTAATAAATCTCCTATAATAGCCGGCCAACCCCAGGAAACTCCTGATCTCGGTGGGGGATCTCGGCACCTCCCAACTCATCACCGCCTCAATCTTGGCCGGATCGACCAATATCCCATTCTGATTAACGAGATGTCCCAGGAACTGGACCTCTCGTAACCATAAATCACACTTGGAGAATTTGGCGTAAAGCCTCTCCGATCTCAGAACTCCGAGGATCTCCCTCAAATGCTCCTCATGCTGCTCTCTGGATCTCGAATACACCAATATGTCATCAATGAACACGATCACCGATCGATCCAACATCGGCCTACACACCCTGTTCATGAGATCCATGAACGCTGTCGGTGCATTGGTGAGCCCGAAAGGCATCACCACGAACTCATAATGCCCGTAACGAGTCCTGAACGCCGTCTTCTGGACATCCTCATCACGCACTCTCATCTGATGATATCCAGACCTCAGATCAATCTTGGAGAACCAAGACGCTCCCTGCAACTGATCAAACAGATCATCAATCCTCGGCAGTGGGTAACGGTTCTTGACCGTTAACTTGTTCAACTCCCGGTAATCAAAGCACATCCGGTGTGAACCATCCTTTTTCTTGACAAAAAGGATCGGCGCTCCCCACGACGAGCTACTCGGTCTGATAAATCCCTTCCCCAACAACTCCTGAAGCTGTGAGGATAACTCCTGCATCTCTGGTGGCGCAAGGCGATAGGGCGCCTTGGCGATAGGTGCCGCTCCCGGAACCAAATCGATGCGAAACTCCACCTGCCTCTCGGGAGGCACACCCGGCAACTCCTCGGGGAAAACATCCGGGAACTCACGCACTATCGACACATCATCAACAGAACTAGGCCTCTCCGCTACTACTCGTGTGTCCATCACGTAGGCCACAAACCCACTACAACCCTGATGTAGACTCTGCCTCGCTCTAGCAGCCGAACAGAATGCTGACCCTGAACGGGTACCCTCGCTGTACACCGTAAGAACTCCCCCACTAGGGTCTCGTATGGTCACCAACTGTCGCTCGCAGTCGATAACCGCTCCAAATCTGCTCAACCAGTCCATGCCCACGATGACACAGACATCTCCCATCGCAATCGGGACCAAATCAATCGGAAACTCAACACCGAAGATCTCGAGTACACATCCTCGGATCACATCAGTAGCATACACCGCTCGATCGTCGGCTATAGAAACTCGTAGAGGTCGACTCAACGCCTTTCGCTGAACACTGATGTGCTGACTAAATGCTAATGACACGAAAGATCGACTCGCACCCGAGTCGAATAACACCAACGCAGGTACAGAACTCACAAGAAAAGTACCTAAGCATAACACAATATAAGCACAAAATCTCAAACTCAAAATAGGTAAGTAAAAGAATACATACTGGCCACGACATCGGGCGCTGCGCGGACCTCCTCCGCTGTCAACTGGAAGGCTCTCCCGCGAGCCTTCGGTGCCTCGGCCTTCGCTGGCCGGACCTCGATAGCTCTAGCAGTAGGTGTAGACCCCTGTGCTGATCCCTGTAGTAGCTGAGGGCACTCGGCCTTCCGATGGCCGGTGTGGTTGAAATGAAAGCAAACCGAGAATCCCTTGGGGCAATCCCTCGCGAAATGCACCTCCTTCCCACACTTGTAACACACCCCAGCTCTGCACACCCCCTCGTGACTCTTGCCGCACTTCCCACAAGTGCGGCCCTTCGGACCCCTTGATCTCGAATCAGTGGGCTTTGCCCGCTTGGCTGCCGGCTGCGCCTGTGTCGGTCGTCTGTCCCTCCTCTGAGACTCGGCCTCCTCCCTGACCTGAGTCTCCAGCTCAATCTCTCTCTTCCGGGCATTTGCCTGAAGCTCGGCAAATGTACGGTATGACGAGTTCGCCACGAACTCACGGATATCCCTCCTCAGTATGCTCAAGTACCGGCTCATACGTGCCTGCTCAGTCGACACGTGCTCAGGGTAAAACAACGCCCTCTCGTGAAACATCCTCGTAATCACCGTCACAGACTCAGTTCCCTGCTTGAGGGATAAGAACTCCTGGGCTAGACGTTCCCTCTCCACAGGGGGAACATACTCATCTCAAAACATCATGGTGAACCTCTCCCAGGTCACCGCAGTAAGCTCTGTCGTAGTGAAGTCTGCCGTCACAAACTTCCACCAATCCTTCGCTCCTAAGCGAAGCTGGTTAAGCGCAAACCTAACCCTCAGATGCTCCGGACACGAGCAAGTGTAGAAGCATCCCTCGATGTCAGAAATCCACCTCATCGCAGAAATCGGGTCCTGCGTCCCATCAAACTCTGGTGGCTTCGTGTTGCTGAACTCTCGATACAGCAACGAGTCACCTCCCTGGGGCCTGGCAGCAGCGACAGCTGCGGTGGCCGCAGCATCAGCAGCCTCAGTAAGAGCAGTGTACCGCTCATCAAAAGTCTCGATCAGCGTGGTCTTGATAGACCCGAACATCTCTGGTATCTCAGCTCGAATGGCCGTAGCCACCTCCTCGTGAATCAACCTATGAATCTCCTTATCGCTGGTACCACTGGTACCACTACCTCCTGGGTGGTGGCGCGTCCCAACCATGATGTCTCTGAAATACAACACAAAAGAATCAGAGACTCGTTCGAGTATACTCGCACTCGATACTCAACCCTACTTGTTCTTTAGTACCCTGAGGATTCTTACTTGGACTGCTCACCGATCTGGTGTTTCCAGTAGTACGGGCCCTTATACTACCTTCCACAACGCATCGGTATTCACCCCAAGTCCTCCTCCTAGGATCCCAGATCACAAGGACTCTATATCTCACTAAACTCAGGCTACCCTCTGGTAGACCACTCATAAGTTCCTCGCTGCTACCTACTTACTCTCGAAGTATCTCATAGTAGCAGTAACTCCTAGGCTAAGGCAATACCTAGCCTACTCTAGCATGCATAACATATCACATAATATCTCATAACACATAATGTAAGGGTATTTTGGGAAATCACCGTTCGGGCGCTGGCTGATCGTACACACTGCTCCGTTCCGCTTTTCTCAAAAGTCCTCTACTCTTTTGGAAAAATTGTTTCTTTTATGAAAAATTCTCTCAAATCCTCAGTTTGAGTTCAGATACGCCCGGAGGTGTATCCGAGTCTCTCAAACCAAGGCTCTGATACCAACTTGTAACAACGTAAATTTCCAAAACAATTTTTCATTTTAAAAACATACTCTCATTCATAAAATATCATAGTAATCCAATGTAACACATGTTATCTCAATAAACAAATCCCAAGATCCTCAAATACATAAATCCTCTCAGTGTGTACGGATCATGCCGGCGCCTTCCCGCGATCCTCGCTAGTACCTGAAACACATAACACAACAACTGTAAGCATAAATGCTTAGTGAGTTCCCCAAAATACCACATGCAACACATACGCCACTCGAGGCTACAATACTGTTGGATTAATGTCTAAGTCCATAACTATAATTGGTAAGACTTGACCCGACCCGACATGGTCCATTTGGGTTGCATGGCATCATGCATTTGGATAGACTATAATGAGAGAAATAACACTTAAGGTTGGTTAATATATTATAAGTTCTAATATATTAATAAGGTTATTTAATTAGTATTGATCAAGAATTAATTTGGAATTAATTAAGTGATCAAAAGGACACTAATTAAATATATGGGTTGATTGTGTAAATCATTCATTCTTATATATGTGGGCTTGTGATCCAAGATTCCTTATGTTGGACTAAGTCCATGGGGTGACCCATGGATACTCCATGGAGGTTAAAATCCATGGAGCATAAGGAATGGGTAAAGTTATGAGTTACATGGTGTAACCCTAATAGCCACAATATAAAAGAATCCCATGGCTCAAGAAATCGTGCACTAATGTGTGAGGGTGAGGGCTAGACGATTTTAAGGAGTGTTCAAGTTTCTCTCAAGTTATTCCAAGTGTATTTGGTGTTGTGTGAACCATTTGAGGTATCACACTTGGGGCACTAGGCACTCAAGCTTCATGAAGACATTCTACATCAAAGAGGTATGTATTCTATCTTGTTATATTTATTATTTTGTATGCTAGATTAGGATAATACCTTGGATGTTCATAATTGTATGTATAATAGAGAAAACATAGATCCAAGGTATTTAGGGTTGCATGTACACTTAGGAGTGTTAGAATGCTCATAACCCAACAAATACGACCCTCCGGTCGATGTGTCTCAGCGGGACCCTCCAGTCTCGTAGCTCGTTGGACCCTCTGGTCCGGTCATAGCTCGTCGGACCCTTCGGTCCAGTCTGTGTCGTTGGACCCTTCGGTCCGGTCTATATCGTTGGGCCCTCCGGCCCAGTCTATTCAACACATAGCATACATATAACACAATGCACATAACTCATATATATACACATAGCATATAAGACCCTCTGGTCTACACATAAATACCATTCTAGGTAATGTATAGTGAGAAGACTCACCTCAATGAAATCGGATAAACTCTCGAGCTCAACATCCCGACTTAGCCTCCTCCTATTATTCAGATAACATCCCCGATCAATATTCACTCATGATCTCATCTCTACAGATTGGGTAGAAGGCCATTCTACCCTTCCATGAACTCTCCTGAATCAGTCTTGACCAGAACCCTAAAGTCAACGAAAGTCAACGGTCAACTTTGACCCGACTCGTCGAGTGCACAAGGGCGACTCGGCGAGTCCATGCGGGTCCTCTGAATCCTTTCAGCCTCTCTTGGCTCGTCGAGTCATCCTTCCACTCGACGGGTTACACCTGTCACGAATCGCGGGGCAACCCCGACTCGACTCGTCGAGTCCACTTATGGACTCGGCGAGTTGCCTCCATGTTCATCCTCAAATGACCTCCTAAGGTCAGATCTGCTTCCCTAACTATCAGATCTACCCTTCAAATGTTCAAATGTCACGTAAAGGTACAACCTTTACGTGCATGCAACCCACAACAAGTCATAAATGGAGAAATAACTCTAAATATGGCAACCTAGTCCCCAATCTTTCATTTGCTTGCATAAAGCTGAGGGATAGTGACTCTATGGACCTCTCATGGTCCAGATCTGATGCTATTAACACAAAAGGGGCCTCATACTCACTAGATCTTACATAAAATGGAGGTAAAAACCTTAAAATCATGAAATCTATCATATCAACACGAAATAGAAGGGATTATACCTCCAGAGATGAACTCTCAAGATGATTAGCCCAGATCCAAGCTCCCTTCACGCTCTAGATGGGTGTTTCCTTTTTCCTTCTAGCAAAACTACACCAAAAGTGATGTATTAGCCTCTTCTTGCTCTCAACTCTCTCACTGCTCTCTCTAGGGTTTCTCTGGGGTGCATTGGCCGCAAATGGAGGCCATAAAGGCCTTTAAATAGGGCACAGGCACGGGGATTTAGGGTTTCACTTTACAACGCGGACTCGCCGAGTCCACGTATCTACTCGTCGAGTCCGGTCATTAATCCAGTCAAGAACTCGCGATCCTACTCGGTGAGTCTGAGCGTCTACTCGCCGAGTCCCTCCATAAAACCCAAAACAAATAACTAAAATAAGATACCTGGGAATCCGGATGTTACATTTATTAAAATCATTCTATCAAAAACATAAGTCATAGTATCCAAACATCAAATTAGAGTATCATACCAAAACATCAGAGTAAACATCCCAGGCTAAACATCGTGGTGTGTGCAATGTAGTCATCCCGAGCTCTTCCCTTTGCTACCAGAAGTACCTGAAACCAAAAACTAAAAACCATAAACATGAAGCTTAGTGAGTTTCCCCAAACTACCACATACCATACACATAACACATATACTGGGCCCCCGCCCGACATCAGGCTCTGCCTGGCATCGAGCCCCGCTCGGTATACATATTTGTTTTTCCCCAGGCCCCGCCTATCAATGGGCCTCGCCCGCTATACACATACAATCAATACCATATAATCAGGCTACACATAAAGAAATCATACACATGAATATACGTACCAGTCCTAAGGCCTTACCTATCATGGGCACCGCCCCTACTCTGCTAATGATGAGATATGGAACCCCGTCCACACTCTGCTAATGATGAGATACGGGACCTCGCCCATACTCACCTCCCTAACCAGGCACATACAAGTATCACACAGACAACGAGTATAATCAAACATGTACATATCCATCGGGTACGACATGACATCGAACTGTAGTCCGGAAACACATATAAACATTCATCGGGCACCGCCCAACATCGGACCGTAATCCAGAAAGCATACAAACAATCCTTGCCCTATAAAATGACAGCCCAATCCATGAATTAACCACTCCACTTCCATATGCCAAAACCCCAGCTGAACATAATCATCACTCGTTTCCAGAGTCCACGCGACTCACATTCCGGTCTCGAGCAGAACCCTTGAAGCCTCAAATCCATACACTCCTGTGATAGCCACTCCCACTCAGCTCGCGGAAAAAAAATAATGAGTTCAGAATACCTCTCTGATCTCAAGTAACTACAGCCCTCCGCTCATCAGAATATGTCCCAGTACTAGAAAGCTCGACCAACGCCTCCCCTTGCCGTCGTTACAGCTGCTAAAGCTGCCACGACAACCGTCTCGGCAATGGCTGCATAGCGCTCGTCGAAATACTCAACCATGGCGGTCTTAATAGACCCGACATCTCCAGAAACTGCCCCGGACAATCTTGATTACCTCCTCCAGGATGATTTCACTAACACAATCCCCTGAAAATGCTGGCCTATCCTGGCTGCCCGCTCCCGATCCTAACATGGATCCGGTCTCAAGACGTCTTGTAACCACCATTCCGGTAAAACACCAGAAAGATCTCTAATAACCCATATAATGATAGGGGACCAACTCCCAACCCAATCCTAGGGGTTGTGACTTCCTTGCTACGCGTATGGGTCCTGTGCTTTCAGTAGTACGGGCCCATACTACCTTCCACACCTACCCATATTTGTCTCAAGTATCATCACAACGCCCTAACAATATACATAATCATAGCGAGCGCTCAATCCTCAATCCTAGAGGAATGTTAAATATCTCGTAACTGGCCTCCCGTCCTCTCTCTACCCACTCATCCATGAAACTTCCACCAACACTGCAACACTAGTGTATGCTAACCATACATAACGCTGGACCCTATATACTTTCGAATATCTGATCCTACCCTAAGCCCTAATCAATAAGAACAGAACATAAGGCCACATCAAACATTCTCGGGCTATAAGATCTTAATTATGTACAACCGCGACACATACACAAGTACCTACAGTAATGATGTCAATCTCATATAAAGGAAAACCCTAGGCTAACAGGCATCATGTAATCAGGCAATTCTATCATGCAATTTCTGAAGATCCCTAGCCTAGTACTAGCATGTTGTTTTATCATATCACATACTCAAATAACCGTATGGTATTTTGGGGTCTACTTACTGGCTCCGGCTGATCGTACACTTGCATCCTCCTTTACTTATTTTGAAAACCATTTAAAAATCATTTTGAAAATCTTTCCTTGATTTGAGACTGGATTCACACGAGTGTTTCTCCAATTCACTCAAACCAAGGCTCTGATACCAACTTGTAACATCCATAAAATTCGAGCCAATTCAAACTTTTAAATCATTTAAAAACCATTCAGTTATTACAATTTGTTTTCAAAATAGTTTAAACATCAAAGTTCCTAGAAATCAAAATCATCAATCGAGGAAGTGTACGGTCACGCCTTTGCCTGCCCGTGGTCATCCGCTGAACCTGAAACAATAAACTGAAACTGTAAGCTCGAAGGCTTAGTGAGTTACCCCTAAAATACCAACGCCATACCGATATAACCATAACATATAACATATAAGCAACAGAACAACCATGCATCTTGAGTCTACAGTGTGACTGGTTCGCCCACACCGGGCCTTCAGTCCACCTGGTCCATTCTCCGAGTCTACAGTATGCATAATGAGCCTTCAGCCTGACTGGACCGCCTCGCAGACCTTCAGTCTAACTGGACCGCTCTCTGAGCCTTCGGCTCGTCTAGACCGCCTCGCAAGGCCTTCAGCCTATCCGGACCGCTCGTTGGGCCTTCAGCCTGACTATGTGCCCACCTGGGCCTGCAGTCTATCCGGTCCGCCCTGGGTATGTTGGCTTACAGCACGAAGCAGGACCCGCCTCAAACCAACCCCCATACCAATCAAACAATCATGTGTACATAAATATCATACGCTAGCATGTATATAACAGATAATCATACCGAACTGACAGTTTACTAACACAACAACCATCCTAACCAGGATACTGACCTAACTGGTCACTAGCATAACCTCATCCAATATATACTAGGATACCGACCTAATCAGGTCACTATGCATAACACCATCCTAACTACCAGGATGTAAATCAATAAAAGCATATCATTCTATAAACCCGGATACAATCCGATAAGGGCCGACATTGGTGCCTTAGACCCTGTTGATATAGTGAGGATAACTCACCTTGCAATGTCGAACTGAACCACGAAAACGCGCTCCTGAAACACTGCCCCAAACTCCAACACCTATAACCACCAATGATCCAAACTCATAAATTTCCAACTTCCCAAAATGCCCCAGAAGTCAAATAGACAACCATTGGCCAAAGCCAAAGTCAACGATCAAGGTCAACAATCCAGGTTGACCCGACTCATTGAGTGCAGTCACTGACTCGTTGAGTCCTTCCAGAACTCGAGTAGTCGTGAAAACCCCCCACTCACTCGTCGAGTTTCCTGCAACTCGCCGAGTTCAAGCGTGTCCAAACTTTGGGAAAACCCAAGTTGACTCGCTGAGTCACCCCACTGACTCACCAAGTCCATGCAGAAGTCCTTACACGACAATCTTCATCGGACTCGCCGAGTTGACCATGCAACCGCCGAGTCCCTTCAGTCCAATATCCATTCAGATGCTTTTTAAGCCATTTTAAGGTTCCATATTGCAGATCCAGCTTCCCAAGGCATGTTTATCACGTAAAGTTGCAAACTTTACGTGCACGCAAGGCTCTAAAGTCTTATAATGTCAAAACCAAGCTTGAAATGGAGTTTCACACTTAAGGAGAGGTTCATACTTGCTAAAGTTGAGAGCTTTATGGACTTAGAGACCAAAGAGAGTTCAGATCTGAAGTTACAACTTCAGATCTTAGCTCATACCCAAGAATAGCTTCTTATTATGCTAGAAAAGCCCTAATCTTTAACCAAATGAGATCTAGAATGAAATGAGGTCAAGGTAACGACTTGATACCTTACAAAATATGCTAACTGAGGTAGATATCAGATCCCCACACGTTCCTTACTTCTAGCCACTTGCTCTCCAAGCTCTTCTTACAAAGATCCACCTTCCAAAGCTTAAAACACACAAGAATGAAGTACACACACGGATTAGGGTTTGCTGGACTCTCAAGAGGCTGTAAAGGGGATGAAGGAGGCTTATGATCCTTTAAATAGGGTGCAAAACCCCGAAAATTAGGGTTTCATCCTTTAGCTCCTACTCGTCGAGTCCTATCTTGGACTCGGCGAGTAGGTCACTTAAACACGTGGCCCAAACCACTTTTACTCGACGATTCAGGGCATCCAACTCGTCGAGTAGACCTTACAACTTATGAAAATCAAAGCCATAAAATTATCACCTGAGATTCGGGGCGTTACATTTACAATTTTGTTAGCATGATAATAGACTCATACAGAAGTTGGAGTCGACAGAAGATGAGATGTGTGTTGAATGGTGGATAATTAGCTCGGCATGGATTGATGACCCTGATTTTCCCGACACCGAAGTTCACAGGGGACCTTCCCTAACATCATCACCCAAAAACTCCCATACCCATGAGCCTCGAGAAAAGAAGGCACAAATAGATGATCCATCTCACTCACCACCACCACCGCTGTAACGTCCCAAAAATTCATAGTAAAATTTTCATTTTTTTAAAACAATAAACCATACAAACGAGTTGTTCCAAAACCAATCAAATTGGATATATTATTTACACATTATAGTAAATATTGAAAATTACTGATGCAGAAAACTCTGGTGAATGCGGTGCAGTTACGCCGGACCCTTCCTTTTCGTACCTGAAGTACCTGAAACCATAAACGTAAAACCATATGCACAAAGCTTAGTGAGTTCCCCAAAATACCACATACCAAAACACACAATTGGGCTTAACCCTGGGGTATAATCCAACCGATAAACAAATATGGGCCCCACCCTGGGGCCTCGTGTTGGGGTATATTTCAATCCGAACATGCCATAGTGGACCTCGCTCTGGGGTGTATTTCAACCTGGTATACAACAGTGGGCCCCACCCTGGGGTGTATTTCAACCTGATAATATGATAGTGGGCCCCTCCCTGGAGTGTATTTCAACCCAATCATACAATAGTGGGCCCCGCCCTGGGGTGTATTTCAACTCGATCACACAAACAAATATATATCACATAGCAGCTAGCATTCTACATAACCAAATAATAGGCCAACATTGGTGCCTTCGACCCATAAATATAGTGAGGAGACACACCTCTCAATCGGAAAATATCACCGAACAGAACACTGCTCCGAATATCAGTTCTATCGGTCACCTATTCATTGGAACATTACCAAACTTAACTTATAATCAATATACCCAAAATACCCCTAGGTCAGACTTGGTCAAACTCCTGGTTAAAGTCAAAGTCAAAGTCAACCGGGTCAACTCGGTGAGTACGTTGGGCGTACTCAATGGGTACGCTGGGCGTAATAGATGTTTGACTAGAGTCAAGGGGCTGACCACGTACATGCAACGTACCCTTTGGTACGCCCAACGTATGCGACTGCCACCATTTCTTCCCATCAAGAGCTTAATCCTTAAGCTTTTTCGTCCAAAAATCCAGATCTAGCCCTCAAATGATGTTCACAATCATAAAGTTTCCAACTTTGTGATCTTGCATGGATATTAAGTGCTCAATACCAAATATCCTAACTTCTTAACTCTTTAAGACATCCTAGCTCATGCATGGAATGAAACTAAGGTCCAAGATTACATTTTAATGGTTCCTAATAACTCCATGATGGATATAGTTTCTAACTTTATCCATTAGCATGGTCCAAACAACCAAGATCTAGTCTTTAAGTCTCAAAGGGGCCAAAAGTGCATCTTTTCCAACTTAATCCATTAAGTCCAAGTCTCCAACCTTTACATCTGAATCAAGATAATGTTTAGATGGATAAAATTTCCAGCTTTATCCATAACAAGGTCACAAACTTTTAAGTTCTACACTTAATGCACTAAAGTGACCACAAGCTCATAACACCCAAAACTAGCTAGATCTAAAAAATGCATCATCAAGATTCAAGCTTTATACCTCTAAAAGAAAGATCAAGGTGAACAAATTTTGGATCTACAAGCTCCAATGCAACCAACACTTCTGCAAATAGCCCATTCTTCTCCAAGATGCACCAAGAACATTCCATAGCACTCAACAACACCTTCTTTTGCTCAAAAGGCTCAAACTAGGGTTATGGTTTTCAAGGGAGGGTATTGGAGAGGTAGAGGCTGATAATGGAATGGGTTTGAGGAAGTTAAGGAGCTTAAATAGGGCTCAAACCACGAAAATAGGGTTTGGGCACTGATCGCGTATGCCCAACGTACCAGGGATGCCTTAGTACGCCCAATGTACTAGACTAAGTGCAATACCTTCCTAACTTCTAACGATCATAAGTTCTTCGTTCCAACTTCGTTTTCAACGATATTTATATCTACGAAAGGTATTGAGGAGCTCTACAATCCTATATAATTACTTTTGACTTAAAACACATCGAACTAAAATCCTTAATCCATAAAAGAAGTCTAAAACACCATTTTTCCCATTTTATCCATTGACTCCAAAGCACAAACCGAACTCTTGGATCACGTAATCTACATTACATACATCCAAATGGGTCTAAACCTCTATTTTCCAAAGCCTGAAGCCTTATGATACTTGATCTTCGGGTCACGGTTCTGAATTATGAAATGACTTGAAACAAGGTGTTACAACTACCACCACCATCGGTCGTTGACCCATTAACTGACAAGGATCAAATTATTAGTGACTTGCAAAGTGAGGTCCGTTAATAGAAAAATGAGGTCCGTGAATGTCGCGAGCAGTTGAGGTCTCAGGATGAGCGTTTAACAGAGCATGACACCACTTTAGCCAGTGTTCTAAAATTTTTCAATAAGACTCCTGGAGACGATGTTGGTACCTCGAAGGGGATATAGGTATATTTTTAATTATTTCATCGTTTATGGTCGTTATGTTTTTGCATCGTTTACAAGTATACATTATTGAACCATACAGGGATACTACAATGACAATGACTTATTGGAGCATGATTATGTCTTCAGCACCCCCAAACAACTGCTGAATGATGGCCATGAGCAGCCGTCTCCGATTATTCAGTTGTCAGATGTAAAAGAGATTCCGCGGGATGAATACAAAACATCGTCGCTAGCACCTCTTAGGCGTTCTAAGCGCCAAAAAGTTATGTTCATATGGTATAAGTCACCATGGATACAAATGAAGACGAAAGGTGTTACACGACAACAACCAGCACCGCTGGACAATCTTTTAGAGCCTACCGTACACAATGTATATAAAGAACGTGATGGTTCGCTGTTGTTTGGTCATAATTATTTGACCGGTTTTGCTATGATTGAGTTTTGGACACGGTTATATGCGGATAGTCATGGAGGATGGTTGTCATGTAATGCAAGTAATATAACTATTTTCTCATTACATACTACGCTTCTAATAACAATACTTACTTTACTGCAAAAAAATTAATTGGCAGCACATCATGATGTGGATCTCATTGCTGCTAGAGTGTAGAGCAGATGATGTTCGGTGGACGGTTGTGTTGTCAACTTTCAACACTGATACATTTGACTGGAATGACATGGCTAACGAATCCGTTTACCTAGCTTAGGTAGACTGTGATACGGTATAATTTTGTTTGGTTTACATTACCTAAGTATTTATATACTAATTAATTATTCTACCCTTTTTGTATCTTTACATCCCAATCAATATACCACATGCTCATTGGTTTTTGGGTGCTTTGGATTTGAAGACATTCAAAATGACTATATACGATAGTCATTGGACGGGCGGCTACTGTTTGGAAAATGAGGATTGGTTTATAGGTATGAGAGCCCACATCCATAAACTGCTAGTGGAAGTCAACTACTTGAGTACTGAACCAACTGATTTAATCCCACTTGAGAGCTTCAAAATGACCATCGAAAAAGGCTACAGAAGTACCACAATAGATTGACAACAGAGCGGATTGTGAGGTATTTTTGTGTTGGTTCCTGGAGGCGTTGATTGACGGGAAATCGATTTCTATAAAGGGTAAAACTGGTCAATGGGGTATAGGTTATCGAAAACGACTAGCGGAAATTTTTTGGGGTGCAAGGACAAAGATAATTTGAACATCATATTTGTATTATGACCTACAGACAAATCCTTTATTTAGTTTATGTATTTATTAGTTGTTTGTTGATTTTAATTGCATTGCATATTTTATAAAACAAAAACTTATACTAAAAGAAAAACCACATGTTACACGCAAAAAAAATTAAACAATTAAAATGTATTACGAAACCATGGTCCGGAATCGTACTCTGGAATTCTGGAGACCTCTCTGCAATAATGTGTTTCGGAGAATGTGGTTACTTTATAAAAAAAATTAATAATAAAATAAAATAACAAATTGGGTCATTTTTGTCAAAACGATCATTTATAAAGGTTATATTACTCAATTTCCCAATACTTATACAATTTGCATAAAGTATCGTATAAAACACATAAGCACATAAATATATGAATAATCTTTTCTTATTCATTCATATAAAGGTGACAATAGTTGATCAAATTGATTACTGACTACGACTAATCTAACATGAAACATGACCATTACAATATTGGTATGAAAGGCAAATGCTAACGTGGCGCCCACGCGACACCTTTTTACCATTGACAAAAACATCATCACACCTTTTACCCTAATCAACTAGCCAAAATAAATATTTAAATTCTTTATAAATTATGTTAAAGGCCCTTGAAAATGGTTTCTCGTTCCAATTATGGTATGTTGATAAGTGTATATTTGATGATGTGTCATCGTAATGTGATGTTAAATTTATATGAAATAATAAGTTAAAAGGCTAATATACTTTCTTGGTCATTGAGTTTTTTTTCGTCCATATTTTTCTTTTAACTTGTTTAACTATACATATTCAGTCATTATAACCGACTACTCTAGGTAAACCGGAAAAAATAACTTAACATGGTAGTATGTTTTTCACTTTGTACACATTTAGTCATTCATTTTTTTTTTGTTGCAAAGTAAGTCCTTGTTGTTTTTGTACACATTCAGTACTTATGAACGGTTTCTTTAATTTTTCTCACAACATCCTACATAAGACAATCATTAATGAGGTGTTCGAGGTTGTTTATTATATTTTATTTTTGATTACATTTAGGTTGTATATTGTTGCATTTAGAGTAAGTTATTTAGGCCATTCATAAAAATTGCATAAAATTTTCAAAAAATATTGCATATTTTATTTCTTTGTTTTCTAATTTTCATACTTTTTAGATGCATTCTAGTTTAAGGTCATGCATTGTTGTTCTCTCTTGTCTTCTCATCCCTACATGTACAATAGCACCAAGTCATAAGTATTGAATCATAGATTGGTCCCGAGTCTTGATATGGAATTCCTTGTATTTGAGAAATAGGACACGTTTTGAGCCTCACGGACCACTTTGAGACCGCTTGTGTGGGGGTCAGATGCAGGTAGCTTGATTGGGTCTAGGTGTCGAGGGATGTGGTTGGTCAAGCCAATGTGTGCGAGCAAAGATTACCGGGCTAATCTTTGCTCGCACACATTGGCTTGACCAACCACATCCCTCCGCACCTAGCCCAATCAAGCTACCTGCATCTGACCCCCACACAAGCGGTCTCAAAGTGGTCCGTGAGGCTCAAAACGTGTCCCATTTCTCAAATACAAGGAATTCTATATCAAGACCCGGGACCAATCTATGATTCAATACTTATGACTCGGCGCTATGGTACCTGTAGGGATGAGAAGACAAGAGAGAACAACAATGCATGACCTTAAACTAGAATGCATCTAAAAAGTATGAAAATTAGAAAACAAAGAAATAAAATATGCAATATTTTTTGAAATTTTTATGCAATTTTTATGAATGGCCTAAATGACTTACTCTAAATGCAACAATATACAACCTAAATGCAATCAAAAATAAAATATAATAATACCTCACCCCAAGCTTAAAATTAAGCATTGTCCTCAATGCTTAGGATGAGAGTAAGGAAGGATCATACCGGGATCAAGGTGGAGGAGGCCCGCGAGGACGGTACGGAAGCAACACATGGGTCGTACAATGATGTGTGGGTGGAGTTCTTGGCCACCTAAATACACATGGATGAAAGCTTGGTCGCGCAAAGAAAGCCGATGCAATGACTAGAAATTTTATTATGAAGTGGTAGATTTGCGCGGGTACCCGCGCAAACTCTGCGCGGGTAGGGAGCAGTCGTGCGCATATATCAGAATGCAACTTGTGTGGGGGTAATTTGAGCTCGGATTTTGTGCGGGTAGGGTTGGGTCGCGCAACGTTTACGCGGGTACCCGCGTAAGTTGCAGATTTTTGACACTTTTTTGCAAACTTTACCAAGATCATTGCTAAACCTCAAGATGATTATTTTTTACCAACTTCAAGCCTAGAAACATCCAAACTTCAAGCCGATATTATTTATTCACAATGCATTTATTTAACGTCTTTGCCAAGACATAGCCCCGCTTCCGTCAACTTTCATAAATCAGAGTTTCCAATGTTACGTTGTCGAATTCTCCCATGTCAAAGCCTTCATAAAATGGTTTCAAATGGTGTCCATCCACTTTGAGTATTTTATTCGTTTCCAAACTCTTAATTTCAACCGCACCATAATCAAACACTTTTATAACAATAAAAGGTCTGTGCCATCGAGATCGCAATTTTCTCGGGAATATCTTTAAGCGTGAATTATAAAGAATAACTTCTTGACCCGTAATAAAGTGTTTTTGGGTTATGTGCTTGTCATGAAATGCCTTTTTCTTCTCTTTGCACCTTTTAAACCTTTTAATTATCTTTTTCTTGACCACTTCCATCATTGGAGGATTCAATATTCTTTGAGCCTCTCTCTTAGGCTTGCAATAATCTTCCATAAGAATCTTGTGTGTGCATACTTCAGGGCTTATCCCGTTTATTGGCTCAATCACATCAACCCGGTACAATGGAGAAATGTTGCTAGGGTACCTCATTGCTTCAAAGATGTTGAAGTGAATGATCTCTCCATCAAACTTCATAGTAATTTTTCCTTTATGGACATCAATGATCGTGTGAGCGGTATTCATGAAAGGTCTTCCAAGGAGGATCATAGATGATTTGGAAGGTGTCTTCTCTTCAAGATCAATGACATAAAAATCCGCGGGAAAAACAAGTTGATTAACTTGTACTAACACATCCTCCAACACTCCTCTTGGAGACACACTTGACTTGTCCGCTAATTGAATGATTACTCCCGTTTCTTCCAAAGGTCCAACATTGAGAGATTGAAAAACCGAGTATGGCATCACATTGATCGAGGCTCCATGATCTAACATGGCACTTTCGACATGCAAATCACCAATGGTACAAGGGATAGCAAATATTCATGGATCCTTGCATTTGGGAGGTAACTTCTTTTGGATAACCGCAGACACGTTTGCATTGACTTGAATCTTTTCATTTGCCTTGAATTTCCTCTTCTTGGTGCACAAATCCTTGAGAAATTTTGCATAACTTGGAATTTGCTTAATAGCACTCAATAGTGGAATATTGATTTGGACCTTGCGGAAAGTTTCAAATAATTCATTTTCTTCCTCTATCTTTTTGGAAAAGGCTAACCGGGAAGGGAAGGGTGGTGGTATGACCAATGGCTTGATAGGCTTGTTGGAATATTCGGGTTGATCAATGTTTGGCACAACCGGTTCCTTTGGAGGAACTACAACTTTCAAAGGTTCAACAATAATAACTTCATCTTCATCTTCTCTTGAAACTCTTTTAGGGTTGCTTTCTCCAAGTGTTTTCCCACTTCTCAAGGTTATTGCACTCACATTGGGATTCTTCTCGGTTTGAGATGGAAGTTTACCCCTTTGTTCCATCTTGTTGAGAGTGGTGGCCAAGTCTCCAATTTGTGCTTGAATGTTGGAGAAAGTGTTCTTGGTCTCTTGTTGAAATTGGGTTTGGCTTTGAGCAAGAGAAGTGACGAGTTCTTGAAGGCTGATTTGATGGTTACCACTTGATTGGCCTTGTTGTGGAGGTTTTTGGTAATTGGAAGGGTCATAAGAAGTTTGTGGATATGGAGGTTTTTGGGAAGGATATTGTGGATGTTGGGGTCTCATCAAAATGTTTGGTGGATTTTGCTTTGGTGGATATGAGTTGTTTGGGTTATTCCGCCAATTTGGGTTGAAGTTGTTTTGAAATCCCATGGGTATTGGTTGACCTTGATATCCTCCCATTGCATTCACATCTTTCGGTTCACTTCCAAGAGTGGGACACTTATCCGTATAATGCCCCGTCATGGCAAAAATACCGCATACCATCAATTGTTGACCACTTCCCACCACCATTTGACTTAGCACATTAGTAAAATCCAAGAGCTTTGATTCCAAGTGTTGGGTGTTGCTAACTTCGCCAACCACTTGTGGAGATTTTCTCTTCATTTCATTGCGAGTCCCAAAGTTCCTTTGATTTTGAGAAATGGTTCCAAAAAGTGATCTTATCTCTTGAGGTGTCTTGTTGAAGATGTCACCACCACTTGAAGCATCAATCATCCTTCGATCTTTTTCATTCATACCCTCATAAAATTGTTGAATAAGTAGTTGTTCGGGAATGTTGTGTTGAGGACAACTTGTACACAAGTTGTTGAATCGCTCCCAAAAATCATGAAAGGTCTCATTTTCCCCTTGACGAATCCCCAAAATGTCACTTCTTTGACTTGGTATCTGGGAGATGGGATAGAACTTGCTATTGAAGGCCTTGAGTAACTCTTCCCATGTGTGAATTGATCCCGGTGGTAAGTTGAATAACCACTCTCTACCTTTATCTTCCAAGGTGAGTGGGAAGGCGGTTAGCTTGAAATCATCCAATGTCACATTTTCGGGCAACATTCTAACACATATCATATGAAAGGACTTCAAATTCTTTTGAGGATCTTCTCTATCCAAACCATGGAACTTGGTAAGTTGATGTATGAAATTTGACTTCAATTCAATCGCTCGGCGGTTTGCGGGATAAACAATACCAAGAGGTGTGTGAGTAACATCTGTCTCCATCATTTGTCTAAGTGTCAACTCTTGAAGGGGATTGGGTGGATTGGGGTAATTGGGATTTTGTTGCAAGTAATTGGGAGGTTATTGGTAAGGTGGGTATGGGTATTGTTGGTGATTGTACATTGGTGGTGGATAAGGTTGGTAGTTTGGGTATTGGTTGTAGGGAGGTTGTTGTTGTGGGTACATCGGGTTTTGGTACATTGGATGGGGTTGGTAATTGGGTTGATTTGGGTAATGTACTTGTTGAACTTGAAAAGCATTGTTTTGAGGTTGGTTGTTTTGGTGGAAGTGTTGGTTTTGTGGTTGTAGTGGTTGATAATTGGGTTGGTTTTGTGGAGGGGCTTGATTCCAAGGTGGCATATCAATTAGAGGTTCTTGTGGTTGTTGTCTTGGTTGATGGGGTGGTGTATTGGCATCTTGATTGTTTGGGTTTGGGTTGGGATTATGAGGTGGAGTGTGATTCATGGCTATGTAGTTTTCAAACGAAATGTCTTCAAAGGAATGACCAACAATTGGAGAACTCGGCTCGGTGTCGGTATCACTTGAAGTATGAACTTGGTCATCTATGTTGATTAGTGGAGAAGAGGAAGAAGCTTGAACGAGTTGTTGTTGCTTTGCTTGTTTGGCTAATTTTTTCAATCTTTTTGCTTCTTTTTCAATCTCCGGATTGTAGAGTAGTTCACCGGTTCTTATAGACCTAGGCATAAACAATCAAATAACAATAACTAATTTCCCCGGCAACGGAGCCAAAACTTGGCGTGATGTCAAGTCCACCAAGCAAATTACACCCTTTGTTTGCAAATAAAATGTAATATAATGGTAAAAATGGGTATCGATACTCGGGGAAATGGTTGTATTCAATCACCAATGCAATCCAATAGAACTAGTGCAAATAAATAACTAACTACAATTAAGCTAAAAGGGGGGGGGGTGTTGTGATTGCTTGAAAACTAAAAGACTTGAATAACTAAAAAGCTTGCAATATAGCAAGATGGTGAGATGCTCAAATGTTGGGAGCAATTGGTTAACCAAGACAATTCAACACAATGAACATTTGTGTGTTTATCATTAGGATTCAATACAAAGCTTATCATTCATCCCAAATTGGTTATAGCAATCATGAAGCATGATATGCCAAGATTCCTCATAGGTAGTATGGAGGTTGGGGAAACCCACAACACACCTTCTTAATCAAGATCAAAGATCCAATTGAAGCAATTGAACCCAAGAAGTTAATTAGCCTTAAGAATGAAGGAATCCCTAATTCCTAGAGGATGTCAATGCTTACACATCCATAAAGGAGCTATGATTCATAAGCTAGAGATGATTTCTACCATCATAAAGCTCTTGTTCTAAGTAAATTCAATGATTCAATACAAAACCAAATAACTAAACCAACAATTGCTCATTCAAGTACCAAGCTCATGATCAAAGTATCAAACAAGCATAAGAAATATGAACTAGAATCATAAACATGAGATAATTGATAATCAAACATGAATCCTTCAAAAAACCCACAAAAATTCAAGGGTTTTTAGCCAAAGTTAACCAAATTAGAGAGTTTAGTCACTCATGGCAATAGAATAACAATCACAAAAGTCTAATTGCATAAAGAAACTACCTAAGACTGGGAAAAATGAAAGGAAATTGATTTCTAGCTCCAAAATCGCCTCTTACAGGTCTCTTGAAAGAACCACTTTCTTGACTTTCATATTTCTGAAAGACCCAAACTTTCATACTTGAAAATATAGTTACTCCAAAACATGCTACATGCATATTTATAAAATTAATATTTTACATTGATAAAGTGATTACAAAAGATTGGATACAAACCGACTATGTTTTAAGATTTTACATAACTACCCAGGATATTGTAATTTTATACAAACATAAACTGAAGTACAAAAATACTATTACAAACTATTCTAAGTCTTCCAACTATAATGGGTGCTTATTGCCTGCATTAGGTTAAAACATTGGGAGGGGTAAGCGATAACGCTTAGTGAGTTCAATAATAGATACAATATAACGTTATGCCATATATATACCAATATGGCAGAAGCAAATAGGAGCAAGGAACAACAAAGGAATAATGCGAAAAGCTTTCCATATTAATCAATGAGACATAACAATTTCCATACTTGATATAAAATCAATAAAGTTTCAGCACAAATGGCACAGTAAATACTCAGGAATATCAATATTTAGGCTTTCAGCCTTATCTTAGCATACTACCGAAGCCAAAGTGATGCCTATGTCATACACTTCATGGTCAACGGTTCATACCAATACCCAAGTGATGCTTATGTCATACACTTCAAGTCAGAGGTACAGCCTTGCTATAAAATTGCAGATACAACAACTCGAGATGATAACATGGAAAAGTACATAGCACATATAACACATAACATACAATTGTTCCTATATATTAAACTCACCTTGAAATAACCGGGGGTCACAATAATAATTTGGGCAACACTTCGGCTCTAAATATGACTTTCTTCGTTGAAAACCGGGAGTTTTCTTGAAAATCGGGCTCTGCGAAGGTAGAGCTTCGAAACCGAAAAGATAAATTTTTCGGGCTTCTCGGGAATCTCGGGGCGTGTTTCGGGCATTGGAATTAATCCCGGGGCTTCGGGGGATGTCAAAATAGTAAAAATACTGAAAAAGGGTGAAAAGTGCCAAAATTCTAAAAATACCCGGGAGGGTTCGCATGGCTGCTATTTATAGGGGAGGAGGACCGAAGGCTCGGATCCGAGGCTGGGAAGCGAGAGGCTCGTATGCGAGGCTCGGACCAGCTGTCAGCAGGGCGAGGCTCAGTTCGGACAGATGTGCGCTTCGGATTGGGCCTCCTCCTCGGTCGAATCAGGAGCCAACATGCGGGTCGGATCACGTGGGGCACATGCGAGATCACGTGGCTTCTTCGGACACATGTGCGACACGCGTCGCTTCTCGGACATGCCACGCAGCAGCTTCGGACACGTGGTCAGCTCCGAGCGAGGGTGACGTGGCAATCACTATTCATGCGAAATTTCTCGAAAAATGTGCCCAATCTTGTAAAATCCATAACTTTCTCATACGGGCTCCGTTTTTGACGTTCTTTATATGCACGCGTAGAGAAAATTATGTTCTACAACTTTCGTTTAGACTTCATCGGAAAAATTTGACTTTATTTTTATATTATTATTTTTAACAGACCGGGACTGGTAAATCCGTTAAAAATTCATAACTTCTTCATCTGACGTCCGTTTTCGTCAGACTTTTTACCGTTGTACTACTAATGACGAGACCTTCGATTCTCGTTTAGGTTGTGTCGGCTAAAAATCACTCGATCTAAAATTCGAGTTTTTAGCTGTCTACTGCTAAGCTGAAACTTGTAAAAATCATAACTTCCTCATACGAAGTCAGATTTTGGCGTTCTTTTTATCGAACTTCTCGGTTTAACGAATACTACGACTTTCATTTAGATCACTAAGGCTAAAAATTAGTTTATCAAAAACTCTCTTTTTACGTCATTCGGCACCGTGCCGGTTTTATCGTGAATCTTCGATTGGTCATAACTTCTTCGTTATAACTCGGATTTCGACGAGGTTTTCGCCTACATGTTTCTAACGAGATTATCTACAACTTTCAATAATAAAATTTTACTTATTTCAAATTTTATATTTTCTCCAAATTTCACTATTTAGCTTTTAATTGGAATCTCATAAGACTTCCAATAATTTATGAGTGATTCTAAACATAGTTTTACCTTATTTCTAGTAAAAAAACTATCCGTTAGAACTCAACACTCAATTTCACATAATATTTCATAACATTATTAACTTTTCAAATTACATAACACGATTTTAAAACGTGTATGTTACAAATACCTACTCCTTTTGAGGATTTCGTCCCCGAAATCACAACGATTTAGACAAATGAGGATATGTCGCTCTTATCTCATTCTTATTTTCCCTAGGTATAATTTGAATCTTATCAGTGGTGTCTTGAATCATTTCAGGACCACCAAGGATTTTCTGTCCTACATTATGCCAACATAATGGTGTTCACAGTTACTACCGAACTCTAAGACGTATGCACGAAACATATCTTCTACTGTTTGGATTGTTCTCTCCATCTAAGCATCTGTCTGGGGATGATAAGTTGTGTTAGGAGCAACTCGAGATCCCAATTCACTTTTCATACTCGCCCAAAAATGAGAAGTGAAACGAGTATCACGATCGGAAATAATCTTTAGTGGCATACCATGTCTCGCCACAATTTCGTCTAAGTAAACTTGTGCTTATTTCTCCATTAGAACCGTTGTACGTATGGCGAGAAAATATGCACTCTTAATCAGCCGGTCGATAATTATCCAAAGGTTATCATTCACAGTTTTCTTCTCCTCTTTCAAGGTATTAACTGTATAAGCCGGATAAGTAGAATATCCCTTCGATATAAATTTACGAGTTTTTAAGAAATAAATTTATTATTTTCACCGTAGACATAAAAGAATCCTTCCTTTCGATAGGGATGCATATCATCTCTTCGTAGCACAAGAGATCTGCGTAGTTCTTTGACAATCAATTCATGTCGAGAATAATATCAAATTTGGGAAAGAAGATAGGAATTAGGTTAGCAGGAAGATTATAACTTTTAATTCCTATGACACTATTTCTATAGACTTTGTCAGCAAGTAATGATATATTTCCTATGTTATATATATGAAATGATTGGACAATTGCGTAACAAGCAATTTGAAAAGAATGTGCGAATTTATAAGGCACAAAAGAATCTGAGGCATCACAATCAAATAAGATGTGAGCAGATCTAAAGTTTACGAGAAATTACTAGTCACAACATTCGAGTCCTAACTTACTTCCTCTGTGGTAATCTAAAATGTACGATATTTAACTTTTGGTTTACCAAAAGATTGTCAAACTCTTCAAACTTCTTAATTACTAGCGGCGCTCAAACCTGCACCCGCTCATCATTCTTTATTGGGCCTTCGATCCTAATCTTTCAGTTAAAACTCAATTCTCATTGCAGACTCCTGCTCCTTCTTGGTTTATAGACTAAACCCAAGATAAGGTCTTTACTTTTGCTATAACAACAACTCGTATGGTCTTATTCTAATGACATTTGATTTTATAACGCACAAGACACATAACGAACCAAACTCTTGTATTAGAATCAGATCGAATAAATCAAACTGATGGAATAAAGAAAATGAAAAGAGTTTGATCAACACGTGGATGCTTTGGAACAGAAAGAGCAGCACCACGTATCTCTAATTTGTGCTTTCGGACATACACATCTTTTAGCTTTTGGCACCTCCTCCTTTTTAGTTGGAGTACTCTTTGATTGTTGAACGGAAACTTAACTCCCCGCCATTTGAATAGTAAGAGTAGGGCGGAAACATTTCTTGTCGCCAGTAACACCACATATCAAGTCACATCTCTGGCTAATGATTGCTCAATTCTTTAATGAAGATTCTTATATTTCTATCGACTACCTCGACCATTTACTTTTTCAGTATTCCTACTGAAGTTTCGTCATTACTCAATACATGGCTTTCTAAACCAATCAACTTTATCTTTGTAGATTTATATTAATCGGACTCCACTCTTTATGACATTAAGATTTGAACGATAGTTATTTCCTTAGTCATTACCGAAATGAAGGTAACGACACACATGAATAAAACGGAATTATTTACTAGCTTCTTGGTAACCTTGTGACTTTTCCTGATCCAAGTGTGAGTCCTGTGCTTCCAGTAGTATAGGCCTCTACTACTATTCACACCTACTCATACTCGTCCCAAGTATTGTCTCGCAGTTCCCAAGTCACCATTCAAAAGTTTTCACAAAGCAAATTTTCACACCTAAGTGTGTTCAAACAAGTACATACAACAATTTCTCCTAGACTCAACTAGGGTTTTCGCGTTTCTATCAACCATATCTTGGATTACTTATACTCGCCTTCTAAAATTCTTCTCATGCATATGCTCGATTTAATATATCCTAATACTTTTCCATAGGTCGATAGAAATTTTACTTCCATTTCTTCATATAAATTCTTTCTCGGGTAGTGTCTACTCTGCAAGACATACTACACCCAAAATTTACTCTAGCAGTATGGAGACAAACGGTCTTCAACTTCTTGCATCTACTTCTAACTCATGCAAACCATCATGCACATTAGTTGGTTTCATTATCCTTTCATGACATCGTTATTCTTGTATCTGAGTAAGTCTAAGTCTACTTCATAGGGGTCTATCCTAAGAAGTTTGCATTATAGCTGCATCTCAGCAAGCTCTACTAGCTTCAACTTGGTTCTCTACCATTCCTAACTACAACATCTCTTCTCATATAATAATATGAGTATATATCTTCTTCAACTAAGTACTCTACCTTACTCTAACAAGTAAGCCACTCAGCCTTTTCACAACCAAATAACTTATTTCAGCATCCTAATCATGTATGTTAAAGTCGGCTTAACACACATCGAAACTTCCATTAGGATGTGATAGTAGTCAATCATCACTCAGTATTATTAAATGCTAAGTCTGAACATCTTGTATAGGGTTACTACTCGAACTACCTACTACATCACAACGTCTTGGCCTATTGAGTCTAAAAACTTCATTAGACTTTCCTTTGATCTTCATTTAATTTTTCTAAATCTTGTACCACATTAATTTCAATACTGTCGAAGTATTTATCACCATCTTCGGTTCTTCTGACTCTATAAACAATCACTACTTCAATCTGGACAGTGGTGGAACAACTTCATCGGTTATGCCAAAACATTTATCTTGCCCAACGCACATCTTTCTTCCAAAGATGTTATTATATATAAAACATACTTTAAATGTATAATACCACTCTATTGGTATTAATACACTATTTACGATAACACTTCATATTTATTATTTTACGATATCCTTCGACCGTTTATCAATAAACTTATCAATGTCAACTATCATAAGTATCTTTATTACTTTGAAAAGTTTTATGTAAATTCTATTACGAAAATTCTTAGAATTCTGAACATAAAATTTTCTAAATCAAGGTCGGCAACAGACCTTAAACTTTCTCAAATAATAGCAATATACCTAACAACTTAAGGAATGCTATATTTATTTATCCTTTAGCACATCTTAGAATATAAGGCATATCCCCTCTCAATATTCTAGTGCTGGTGTCCATTAGGTATCCAACCAAAAGTATACCAGATACATATTGTATCATCACTTAACAATTTATGTTTAAATCTAGAAATTCTCAAAATTCCTAGTTCATATAAACTAATTCTCTAAAATTTTTGAAGTGACTTAATATCTTAGAATACTAGCGTTTATCACTACCCAATACCCCACTTAAGTGTTTCCTATGGTTTGTATCCATATATTTACAATGATTCAGTTCATATATTGAACTTCCAATAGTTTAAGTCTAAATACCAATCCATGGAATTTAGTTCACTTAAACCACTGCTCTGATACCATGATTGAAAGAACCACTTTCTTGACTTTCATATTTTTGAAAGACCCAAACTTTCATACTTGAAAATATAGTTACTCCAAAACATGCTACATGCATATTTATAAAATTAATATTTTACATTGATAAAGTGATTACAAAAGATTGGATTCAAACCGACTATGTTTTAAGATTTTACATAACTACCCAGGATATTGTAATTTTATACAAACATAAACTGATGTACAAAAATACTATTACAAACTATTCTAAGTCTTCCAACTATACTGGGTGCTTATTGCCTGCATTAGGTTAAAACATTGGGAGGGGTAAGCGATAACGCTTAGTGAGTTCAATAATAGATACAATATAACGTTATGCCATATATATACCAATATGGCAGAAGCAAATAGGAGCAAGGAACAACAAAGGCATAATGCGAAAAGCTTTCCATATTAATCAATGAGACATAACAATTTCCATACTTGATATAAAATCAATAAAGTTTCAGCACAAATGGCACAGTAAATACTCAGGAATATCATTTTGCTAGAATATTTAGGCTTTCAGTCTTATCTTAGCATACTACTGAAGCCAAAGTGATGCCTATGTCATACACTTCATGGTCAACGGTTCATACCAATACCCAAGTGATGCTTATGTCATATACTTCAAGTCAGAGGTACAGCCTCGGGGAAATGGTTGTATTCCCCGGCAACGGAGCCAAAACTTGGTGGGATGTCAAGTCCACCAAGCAAATTACACCCTTTGTTTGCAAAACAAACGTAATATAATGGTAAAAATGGGTATCGATCCTCGGGGAAATGGTTGTATTCAATCACCAATGCAATCCAATAGAACTAGTGCAAATAAACTAACTAACTACAATTAAGCTAAAATGGGGGGGGGGGGGGTGTTGTGATTGCTTGAAAACTAAAAGACTTGAATAACTAAAAAGCTTGCAATATAGCAAGATGGTGAGATGCTCAAATGTTGGGAACAATTGGTTAACCAAGACAATTCAACACAATGAACATTTGTGTGTTTATCATTAGGATTCAATACAAAGTTTATCATTCATCCCAAATTGGTTATAGCAATCATGAAGCATGATATGCCAAGATTCCTCATAGGTAGTATGGAGGTTGGGGAAACCCACAAAACACCTTCTTAATCAAGATCAAAGATCCAATTGAAGCAATTGAACCCAAGAAGTTAATTAGCCTTAAGAATGAAGGAATCCCTAATTCCTAGAGGATGTCAATGCTTACACATCCATAAAGGAGCTATGATTCATAAGCTAGAGATGATTTCTACCATCATAAAGCTCTTGTTCTAAGTAAATTCAATGATTCAATACAAAACCAAATAACTAAACCAACAATTGCTCATTCAAGTACCAAGCTCATGATCAAAGTATCAAACAAGCATAAGAAATATGAACTAGAATCATAAACATGAGATAATTGATAATCAAACATGAATCCTTCAAAAAACCCACAAAAATTCAAGGGTTTTTAGCCAAAGTTAACCAAATTAGAGAGTTTAGCCACTCATGGCAATAGAATAACAATCACAAAAGTCTAACTGCATAAAGAAACTACCTAAGACTGGGAAAAATGAAAGGAAATTGATTTCTAGCTCCAAAATCGCCTCTTGCAGGTCTCTTGAAAGAACCACTTTCTTGACTTTCATATTTCTGAAAGACCCAAACTTTCATACTTGAAAATATAGTTACTCCAAAACATGCTACATGCATATTTATAAAATTAATATTTTACATTGATAAAGTGATTACAAAAGATTGGATACAAACCGACTATGTTTTAAGATTTTACATAACTACCCAGGATATTGTAATTTTATACAAACATAAACTGAAGTACAAAAATACTATTACAAACTATTCTAAGTCTTCCAACTATACTGGGTGCTTATTGCCTGCATTAGGTTAAAACATTGGGAGGGGTAAGCGATAACGCTTAGTGAGTTCAATAATAGATACAATATAACGTTATGCCATATATATACCAATATGGCAGAAGCAAATAGGAGCAAGGAACAACAAAGGCATAATGCGAAAAGCTTTCCATATTAATCAATGAGACATAACAATTTCCATACTTGATATAAAATCAATAAAGTTTCAGCACAAATGGCACAGTAAATACTCAGGAATATCATTTTGCTAGAATATTTAGGCTTTCAGCCTTATCTTAGCATACTACCGAAGCTAAAGTGATGCCTATGTCATACACTTCATGGTCAACGGTTCATACCAATACCCAAGTGATGCTTATGTCATACACTTCAAGTCAGAGGTACAGCCTTGCTATAAAATTGCAGATACAACAACTCGAGATGATAACATGGAAAAACACATAGCACATATAACACATAACATACAATTGTTCCTATATATTAAACTCACCTTGAAATAACCGGGGGTCACAATAATAATTTGGGCAGCACTTCAGCTCTAAATATGATTTTCTTCGTTGAAAACCGGGAGTTTTCTTGAAAACCGGGCTCTGCGAAGGTAGAGCTTCGAAACCGAAAAGATAAATTTTTCGGGCTTCTCGGGAATCTCGGGGCGTGTTTCGGGCATTGGAATTAATCCCGGGGTTTCGGGGGATGTCAAAATAGTAAAAATATTGAAAAAGGGTGAAAAGTGCCAAAATTCTAAAAATACCCGGGAGGGTTCGCATGGCTGCTATTTATAGGGGAGGAGAACCGAAGGCTCGGATCCGAGGCTGGGAAGCAAGAGGCTCATATGCGAGGCTCGGACCAGCTGTCAGCAGGGCGAGGCTCGGTTCGGACAGATGTGCGCTTCGGATTGGGCCTCCTCCTCGGTCGAATCAGGAGCCAACACGCGAGTCGGATCACGTGGGCCACATGCGAGATCACGTGGCTTCTTCTGACACATGTGCGACACGCGTCGCTTCTCGGACATGCCACGCAGCAGCTTCGGACACGTGGTCAGCTCCGAGCGAGGGTGACGTGGCAATCACTATTCATGCGAAATTTCTCGAAAAATGTGCCCAATCTTGTAAAATCCATAACTTTCTCATACGGGCTCCGTTTTTGACGTTCTTTATATGCACGCGTAGAGAAAATTATGCTCTACAACTTTCGTTTAGACTTCGTCGGAAAATTTTGACTTTATTTTTATATTATTATTTTTAACAGACCGGGAGTGGTAAATCCGTTAAAAATTCATAACTTCTTCATCTGACGTCCGTTTTCGTCAGACTTTTTACCGTTGTACTACTAATGACGAGACCTTCGATTCTCGTTTAGGTTGTGTCGGCTAAAAATCACTCGATCTAAAATTCGAGTTTTTAGCTGTCTACTGCTAAGCTGAAACTTGTAAAAATCATAACTTCCTCATACGAAGTCAGATTTTGGCGTTCTTTTTATCGAACTTCTCGGTTTAACGAATACTACGACTTTCATTTAGATCATTAAGACTAAAAATTAGTTTATCAAAAACTCACTTTTTACGTCATTCGGCACCGTGCCGGTTTTATCGTGAATCTTCGATTGGTCATAACTTCTTCGTTATAACTCGGATTTCGACGAGGTTTTCGCCTACATGTTTCTAACGAGATTATCTACAACTTTCAATAATAAAATTTTACTTATTTCAAATTTTATATTTTCGCCAAATTTCACTATTTAGCTTTTAATTGGAATCTCATAAGACTTCCAATAATTTATGAGTGATTCTAAACATAGTTTTACCTTATTTCTAGTAAAAAAACTATCCGTTAGAACTCAACACTCAATTTCACATAACATGTATGTTACATCTCTAACGGTGTAAAATCGAGAGTATGGCTAGTAGATCTGATCCCCCCAGGTTATGGTGTACCAAATGACCAAAATACCCAAACTGGGCAGTTGCGCGGGTACCCGCGCGACGAAAATTCCACCCGCACAAATGTTGTTGTAATGTTATTGGTCCTTCATTTCTCCACTCCCCCCCTTAACTACCAAAGATTCCTTTGGTCCCCTCCATATCCATGTGATTTAAACCAACCAATCATCATTTAGCTACAAAAATGGATGCTCCAAGCCCAAAAATAGAAGTTTATGACCCATCTTCACAAGTCCAAAATATCCAAGTCTTCAACTCTTTAAGGCTCAAGTCTTCTTTTATGGATCCGCCAAGCCCAATAGCGCCTCGAGAGCCCACAAGTCCATCTTCACTCTAATCCACAATCGCGATAAGCTCCAAAACCCTGCAAAATTCCTCATGCAAAATAAAAAGTCCCCGATACGATCCATGATGAAGAAAATATAGAATATCCAATGCAATACTAATAAAAAGAGCTAAAAATCTAAAATAAACTAATAAAAATAAGGAAATAAAATAAGCTATCAGTTGTTCATGCTTATCGCCACTGCGACCTCGATTGCTTAGTCCTTAGGTCTATTTTTTCGCTTAGGTATTGTGTTCTGAAAGTCGCAACTTCTTCATACGATCTCAGATTTTAACAATCTTTATATCTGCACATTCATATTTAAGTCTGCTACAACTTTCGTTTAGATTACTCATGTTAACAAGTATTATATTTTTACTTACAATCTTTATCTACATGCGTTCTTTATGAATTTATGTATGCATATTTTTTCATAAATTCGTCAGTAAAAATATATTTACTTTTAACAAGAGTAATTTAAACGAAATTATAGTAGACTAAAATACAAACACATGGTTATAAAGATCGTTAATCATATGAAGAAGTTACGACATTCATAACACAAGACCTAAGCACCAAGCAATCGCGACTGCAGTGGCCATAAGCATGAACAATCCCGAACACCTTATTAATCATTGTCTTATGTAGGATGTCGTGAAAAAAACCTAAAAAGATCGTTCATAAGTATTGAATGCGTACAAAAACAAGGACTTATTTTGCAACAAAAAAATAGCAATGACTAAATGTGTACAAAATAAGAAATATATTACCCTATTAAGTCATTTTTTCTGGCTTACCTGGAGTAGCTGGTCATAAAGACTGAATGTGTATAGTTAAACAAATTGAATGAACAAATGTGGACAGTCAAAAACCTCAGTGACCAAATATATACAAATGAAAAAATTTATTACAATTTTAAGTCATTATCACAATTTTTATTTTAGTTTTAGTTTTATATATGTTGTTGCGTTGTACAATAGCAAAATTAAAGATTTATTTACACAATTTATCCTAATAAAGAAAAATCAATTTTGCCAAATGTCATGTTTTCATTGAATTTGACACATGCTATTTTTTAGGATTTTTTGAATTATTCTTTTTCCACTTGTCATTTTCTGGTATTTTTTATTTTCTTAAATTTAAAATCCACATTTTACTAAGAGATTATATATGAAAGGTAGATCATTTTATTAAGGCTATGTTTGGCGTACTAGTTGTTAGTTGAAAAGATAGCTGATAGCTGAAAAGCTAGCTGTTAAATAAAAAGCTAGCTGATAGCTGAAAAGCTAACTGATAAACAATGACGTTTGGTAAAACTAGCTGAAAAGCTAGTTGAATATATAAAATTACATAAAATGACATTTAAGATTATTTGTTTCTATAATTAATTAAGAGGTATATTTGGAAATTTTTAAAAAAACTCCTAAAAAGCTAGTCTAAGGTTGTGTTTGGCGTGCCACAGTTAGCTGATAAGCTAGCTTATTTTTCGAGTTTTTCTTTAAGTTGTCATGTTTGACAATCAAAAAGTAGCTTATAAGCTAACTTTTTGAAAAACTACTAAAACTAGCTTTTCATGAGCTTTTTTAAAAATTTCCAAATATACTCCTTATTAATTATAGAAAACATATTATTTTAAATGTCATTTTATGTTATTTAATATCTTTCAGCTAATTTTACCAAACGTCAAATTTTATCAGATAACTTTTCAGCTATCAGTTAGTTTTTCGGCTAAGAACTAGCTTTTCAGCTAATACGACAAACATAGCATAAGTAGCTTTTCAAAAATATAGCTTATAAGCTACTTTTTGGCTTGCCAAACACAACAACATAAAAAAAAACTCGAAAAATAAGCTAGTTTATCAGCTAGCTGTGACACGTCAAACACTACCTAAATTTCAAAATAAATGCTCTATAACCATTTTCTTTCATTCTTATTTGAAATCTCCCAAAATATATTGACTTACTTACTTTTTCATTATATAATTTGTATTTATATAAAAATACTAGTTTAAAAAAAAAGTAATGCTTACAGCTTTGTATTAAACTTTTAATTTTAATAAACTCGTGTAGTACACGAGTTCCACACCTAGTGTCTAATAAATAAATAATTTTTTTTTGTCAGATGTCAAACTCTCATTCATTTTGCCACATGTTATTTTATGGTTATCATAAATTAAATTTTTTCCAAATGTGATTTTATGTTTTTTTAATTAAATTCAACATAATATTTAAATGTAATAATAATTGTATATCAATTTCATTGATGCAACTTTTATTCTAATTTCAAAATTCATAAATTAAAACCGAATTATTTCATTTGTTTATTTATTTAAATTACTTGTTTAAATTTAAATGAGAAATAAACAATTCAATTTCAATAATTCAATATTTTTCTTATTTTTCTTGTAAATTCAAACTTTCTAAATCTTTAGACCTTTATATATAACCATTTTTTTATAAACTTGTATAGTATACGGATCTTAGAAGTAGTGAATAATATATACGCATGATTTATAAAGTTATTTTCACATAAACGAATTAGAATATAAGATTTTCGTGAAACCAACTTATAAAGTTATTTTCACGTAAACAAAAATGAAAGCATAAGTCGATAAAGTTTTTAACAATTAAAAGAAATCCGAATAAATAATATTATGTTCTTGAAGCACAACGTAGGGGAACTTGAAGCGTCCATAGAAGTCTTTTTCTCAATGTCTTCGTGAAGTTTTTACAGCGTCAAAGCTTCAATATTAACTCTGCTACATTGGGAAACAACATATAACTTTATGACAACCTTTCATAGGTTCTTTGTCCAACCTAAAATTCAAACTTTCTAAATCTCTAGACCTTCATATATAACCATTTTTTTAATAAACTCATGTAGTACACGGATCTTACAAGTAGTGAATAATATATACGCATGATTTATAAAGTTATTTTCAAATAAACGAATTAGAATATAAGATCTTCGTGTAACCAATTTATAAAGTTATTTTCACGTAAACAAAAATGAAAGTATAAGTCGATAAAGTTTTTAACAATTAAAAGAAATCCGAATAAATAATTTTAAGTTCTTGAAGCACAACATAGGGAACTTGAAGCGTCCATAGAAGTCTTTTTTTCAATGTCTCCGTGAAGTTTTTACAGCGAAATAATTATCGTCAAAGCTTCAATATTGACTCCGCTACATTGGGAAACACCATATAACTTTATGACAACCTTTCATAGGCTCTTTGGCCAACCTAAAATTTCATGTCAACTACAATATAAATTCATTTCATTATTGTAACCATATATAACTTTTTATTAGAAAATAAGAGTATGAGCCACCGATGCAACTATAGTTAGATACGTATAACATTCATTAATCAATACAAGAATCTCTTTAGTTGCTTGCACACATAACTTGATTATCCTGATCTTTTGAGCGTCATCACCCATTTTGTGTTATTAAGTTTATCGAGTTTGCATTTTAATACCCAACACTTGTCATCAAACACATTTTTTTTTGTTGTTGGAATGACTGGATTTTATAAACACAAGTTAGCTAGAGGCTAACAAGAAAAGAAGACAACAATTAATTCATGAATGGTTTTGCATCCACTCAATCCAAATTTTCTAGACTTACGAGTTCTAGACGAAAACCAATTAAATGAAGGGAACACATATTCTTTTCTTGTCGTGAATGGATTGCTTAAATTGTCTTCTTCGACTTATCATCTATTTATATTTTGATGTTACATAAAGGCTAATTTGTTTTAACCATGAACTTGATATTAATCCAGATTAAGATGTTTAAAGTGTCATGTATCTACTTATATTTCGATGTTACATAAAACATAATTTGTTTTAAATATCAACATTATTGTTGAATCATAAAAGTGACCCTCTTGAACTTCAGCTACCACAGCCATCAAGCACCCGCAGTCAAGCACCTTCATCAGCAACAGCATCCGGAGTCTCTACCTACCGCAGTCACTTTACTAGATTACTACTGAATACACTTCTCTGAAGTTATCTTTTCTATCTCTCTATCTTACTACGCATCACTTCTTACTCTCAAATCTTACTAGAATACTACTGATTATAACCTCTCTTCTGAGCAAGTCTTTCGTGACTTAATCACTAAGTTTGATCTTCCTTATTAACTTGGTTTGAATGCATTCCTTGTTATGAATCAACTTATGTGTATACTTGATATAACAATTGTTGTCATTTCTATTTCTTTACTTTTCCGCAACTAACTCTCTAACTATCTAACTCTAACTTATTAATATTATTGTTGAGCTTTTAGATCCTTCGAGATTAACTATTCCGCAATCTACTTGTTCTAACGTTTGTTCAAGTGTGTCTCTAAGTTTTTCTCTCAACAATTATATTAATCTGGATTGAGATGCTCATTTTGTATCATATTACCCAATCTTGCTTAAAACCAATAACATTGTACTTTATGTCGTTTGAAACACGTCTAAAAATTTATTGTGTCTCCATCAATTTGTGTACACCCACAAGAAAACGTAACATTAATCATTTTTTTAAAACATCTACATACCTATTCGTACATGTCATAGAATTTTGTATCAACTCTAAAGAAAAACAAAAAATTATGCTCTAAAAACCATACTATGAAACAACTCTAAGTTGATACGAGCACACATGATCATCATGTAAGTAATGCACATTCAAAAGTAAAAGTAAAATCAATCAAAATTCCCTGAGAAACATGCACACTCAAAAAACTTTCGTTCAGACTGGAAACGAGTGATTTTCAATTCATTTTTACTCGTTGTAGGGATATCAGAAGGAGAAACCACCCGACCTGCAACTTGTCGTTGTTGACCGGTTGTTGTGACTTGTTTCCCATTGCAAATTATGGAAACCTCACAAAAATCCGGAGCATTCTTCTTAATGAACTCTCCTTTTCCCAACCCTTTTCTCAATCGCCTACACCACAACACAAATAGTTTGTATTTATCTTTTTTAGGGAGAAAAAAGTTTAACATTATTACAATCAAGGGCTTTGAAATTTACCTTAGTGGAGGTGATCGTTTAGTTCCAATAACAAGATTGGTAATGTTGACGACATGGATTAGATCAAGGATAGCCTTTGTTGTGGTATTACTCTCTAGAAGCATTGTCTCAACAACTATCTGTTTATGATTACTGAAATTCTATTATTTTACATACAAAATAAAGTCTATTTGATGTGAAATATTATAAGACGAAATGCACCTTGGCATCAGTGCAAAGACGTATATACTTTTGTAGGAGGTTTCTTCTCTTATTATTCTCTTCGTTTATGTAGATTTGGACCTGATCTTTGCTTAATTGGCTTCTTGATAGCTTTCCAACTTTTATGACATAAAAAAAAGTTAGATTAATTGAATTTATTTCCCGTTATTATCACTTGTACTTTCTAACTTAACTTGATAAACTATATATAAGTGGTCCTTTTTTTTAATGCTAGAAAACGATTTTTCTTATCAAGTCTAACTTTTTTAGGACGTTTGAAAGACACATTTGTATTTATTTCATTTGTATTCCATTTTGTTAAATGTACCGGTATTTACTCAATTTTTTAAAACATTATTTACACAATACTTAATGAAAATAAACAAGCCTAGCAAGCAAATTGGAGAAAAAAAAATACATTTAAATCCATTTAAATCTTGGTGTTTATCCTCGTTTCGGTTTTTTATGATATTTCGAAAACGAACTACATCTTTATTTCAATAATAAGTTTTTGGAATTTATGTTGAATATCTTTATTATCTATGGTATTCTTAAGAATGTATAAAACAGTGTTAGCAGATCATCCGACCCGACCCGTAATGAAAAGTCAAAATTGCAGAGGAGTCGGAGAAAACAGAAATGGAAGAAAATTGAAGGTGTGATGAGTACCAGGAGTCTGGATGTGTGTGACGGGAGGGAAGACATGAACGAGATAGAGACGAGCTCCGGGAGAGACAAGGTGATCGACAGCCCATTTCACGACGTCGAGATCGTTCTTCCCGACGGCAACAAAAACGTCGACGGCGTCTCTGGTAATAACGTTTGGCCGGTTCTCGTGCTCTTCGACCTCCACAATCTCCGGCGACATGACTCGCCGCCAGCTTTGGCGTGAGGTTTCTTCTTCGATCTCCATTATCTCATGATCATCATCAGTTTTTCTCTCTCCTGACATAAGAACTACCAGAAGATAACAAAGAAAGGTGGAGATGAAAACAAAGGTGTGTGTGAGAGTGGTGGCGGTGGCTTATTGTGAAATATGAATTCTGTCTCGTTGCTTTCAAAGCCTTTTTCATATAAAAAATGCTTCATTCCTTCTTGGCTTAAATTAAGAAATAATAACTTTCATCAATTTAGTAATAATCTTCCCTTTATATCATTTTTCTAATATTCTCTTTTTATTAAATAATAATATATTCCTAAAAGTCGATTTGATCACCATATTGTATTTTTAGTTTTTTATTCAGATATGGTATTCTAAAATTATTTTCCTAATTCATATAATTCCTATAAATAGATATATTTTCTAAAATATAGTTTTATAATAGGAAAATAAATATAGAATATTGACAAAATTGCAAAAAGGTCATAGTAGTTTCCAAAAAGTCTAAAGTTTAGGACAATTCTGCTAAACATTACATCATTGGTCCTTATGTTTCCAAAACTTTGCACTGAATGTCTCATTAGGTTTAACTTTTGACATGCTATTTTTTAATGACCAATTTACATATGGACTAAAAGTAATACAATATACCCCCTTTCCCATCTCTCTTTCATTTTAAACAAGAAAAACAATGCTAGAAAAATCTTCTTTTCTAGTGAAGCCTTTCTTCTCAAACAATAACCTTCTTTGGCGACTCCCACCTTACTAACCCTAAACCCAACACCAAGTGCTCTTATGTCAGTCTCTAACCCGCCACCCTGGCAAGTTGTTGAGTTTTTGATGAAAAATGTAATATATAATAATACTGTACCAAAGTACTTCATATGGTATAAACACCTCATTCAAGAAAAAAAAACTATGCACAACACATCAACATCAACAAACGAAATCAATTCATTCGGATGGGGCTTATTGTTTATATTAATCAACAAATCGAGTCCTAAAAACCAAAAAAAAAAGTCTCCTTAATCCATGCATTGATGTTTGATTGTTCATATTTAGTCGATTTATGTATACATTGTTAAAGCCTCTGAGTGTCTATTTTGACAAGTCTTCGTTAATCAACTATTGAATACTCTCGTCATCGGAATCATTAAGAACTTGAATTAAAAATCACTGTGTATGCCAATCAAGTTGACACACAACTGAGATTGATTGTTTATATACATATGGAAAATGATGCTCTATAGTTTAATAATGATTTTGAAAAATGATACTATGAAATAAACAAAGTATCAAAAGGCATAGATACTCACATCTCTCTCTCTTTCTTTCTCTCATACTACACAATGGAATATGAACAAGAACCATAAGGTATATGTATTTATATACTTATGTATCATTATAACTAAATGATATATATTGATTATTTGCTTTATGTTCTTGTAATTGATCTAGAAGCAACCTAGACAAAGTATCATTTTGTCTAAATATTGAGGAAGCAGTGGCTTATAGTGGTTGTTAGTCAGTAGAGTTGCTTGCAAGCGACGAATGATGGAGTTGTAAGGGTGACAATATGAAATGACCCAAAGTGAAGGACTTTAATATTAAAGGGTGATAGTATGAGGCGATTGGTGGAGTTGCTTGGGAAGGTGAACAATGGGAGCCCGTTAGGGCTCTTATTTAATCTTTTAAAATTTTGTATTTGGTAGCTATAGTTTATTGATTTGTAAAAACATAATAGACAAAATAAGGTATTTTGATTATTTTACTCATACTTAACGTCCAATTTCTAAAAGAGTTAGAGAAATGGATCAATAATGCAAGATTTTGAAACTAAAAGAACCATCAATGTAATGTTTTGCAAAGTTATCCTAATGTAAAAAACACAATTTTATAATCACATCGAGACTTTTTGAAAACCACATGAACCATTTCTACAATTTTATAAAAAACACAAAGTAAAAATATATTATTATTTTATTATTTAAAGACTCATATATTTGGTTATATGCATATTTTAGTAGAATAATAAGCGCTATAATAGGGAGCACTACTTATTACAGATTTTACCTTCATATCAAGATTTGCGACTCACATGTCATCATTAGCCAAGGATGAAGTGATTTCCATATTAATCATTGAGAATCATCATTAGGTTTAGGGTTTCTCCACCAGTTTCACATGGAGGAGGAACAATGATAATGGGCTTAGTATGTCCATCAATAATGGTTTTGAGAATTTGATGGTTTGGTGATGAAGGATTAACTTACTTTTTTCACATAAAAAAATGTTGGTGATTTTATATCACTAATATTATTTAAGTGTAATGGGGTTAATTTGTTGATTAATGTCACTTTGACAATTATTGAACAAATTGGTATGGTGCGGAGTGCACATTTGTTTAATTTTGTCTTTGTTGAAAGTATACTGCTATTCAGGGGAGAAGTCTCTGAACTGATGGGGGTCCGGGGGCAGCGCCCCTGGGAGCGGGGTCCAAGTGGCGGGGTCCAAGGGCTATATAAAAAATGCCTCAGAAATCCGTATTATCTGTAAATACACACGGTTTTGTGATCCATTTATAGACCTGGTTTTATGTTAGTTTGTGACTAGTAATGTGACAATTTTTGGATAGGAAATTGTTTTCCTATAACTACTATATGGCAGTTTTAAGACAGGAAGTAGTTCATGTTATATGATCAATTTCGAAATCATTTTTGGGTACAAATTTTCATAACATCTTCTTCACTCTCCATTCTAGAAAACAGTGAGTTTCATCCGATTAGAGATTTTGAGTGTACCCTCGAAATGCTTTAATCTGAAATTGTTTCACAACTCTTATTGATGCAAGTATATCTATACACCGATTTTCTAACAAAAAATAAGTTTCATCAATGAATGGAACCTTGCTTAAACTAATATTAGTAGGATTGTATATTTAGAAAGACATTCACAAGAAAAATAAGTTTCTATCTGTGTGTATGTGTGTGTTTGGGAAAATCTCAGGTACACAATGAAATTTATATATTAGTTTTTATGTTTTTCCCCACATGAAAATATATGAGTATTATTTAGGGCTAAACACCTAATAATGGTGTAACAAATTATCCAAATTGTTTTCAACATAACATTGAACCAATTTTTTTTTTTCGACAGGTAACAAATTTTTTATTCCCGTTTTTAAATGAAAAACCGGAAAAACCACATATTCCAAGTTATATTCTAAGTTATAATGGTCTTTTAAAAACAAAAATAAAAATTTGTTACATTTTGACAACGTTTATTTGATTCAATGATATTTTGAAAAAATTTTAGATGAGTTGTTACTCATTTAGGCTTTATACCATGTTAACAAGAGTAAAAATAATGAAAACCCTTAAGAGTTTACAATGTATTGCATTGAAAAAATATATTATATATATAACATCCCATGTACTCTATACCATGACACTATGTATACAAATAAACTAAACTATAAATAATGCATTATTATTTAATAGGATTACGTGGGTATAGATTAATACCTACAGATCTACACAACAAAGAGTTAAACGACCCTACAGATCTACACAACAAAGAGTTAAACGACCATATGTAGTACTAAATGAGATCGTCCATTCTATGAAACTCAAAATTTGGGACAAAAGACATCAATGATAAAAAATAATGTAAAAGAAAAGGATGAAAGCCAATGATGATAAAAAATAATGTAAAAGAAAAGGGTGAAAGCCAATGATGGTATATTTCTCAAATAGTTGATATAATTATACTTTGAAAGGTATTTGCCTCTTTTAATGGTGTATATAGGTTTTTGGATTTTGGTATGTTTTATTATATATTTTTTCTCACAATACGAAATTCTTTTCTAAAAATACATGTACAAACTTGCAGGACCACATAGTCTGCAACAATATGCTTGCCTAAAAGAACTTGGCCTATTCATCGATATTACAAGATTTAGTTAATCTTTTGTAGCAATTTACTTTGACATTTGAAAGAAGGCATCTTTTGGCTTCAACCTTACATGTTTGTATCAAATGGGTATTCAATTATAGATCACTTTAGTTTGGCTTTGTGCACATGCAATATGTCCGAAGGCCAACATGTTGACTAGTGATGTTTTGTGCCGATTGGGTTTGTAAACTTTTGAGGTTATTTAGTTGTTTTTTATATAATGAATTTAATGAGAATATGATGGTTATACATGAATGTTTACCATTTTATTTGTCTAAATAAAACTTTTTATTTATTTATTATTTTTTACAACGGCAAACTAATATACTCCTAACTATCATCACATATGTCACAAGCGAAACTTGAACTCATGACCTCTTAAATGAGAGAGTGACTCATTGCCGCCAGACCAAAGGCCTTTTGGTAGACTTTTTTTTATTAAGTTCGTGAATCTTGTCTTTTACACATTTACCCCGGTTCATTGATTCCTTTCATTTCCGTGTGTTTGTTGTATTTTTTAAACATTGTTTAAATAACATTTACACGGATAATGGATACTTGATAGGAAAAACATGACCTAAATTAACTTGTTTTTCATCCCAAAAATCCAACATTATTTGTTCCAACATCCATTGAATTGATATCTCTCTTACAAGTCAATTTGTTTTTTTTTTTTTTTTTTTTTTTTTTTTTTTTTTTTGTGTGTGATTTTGTATAGGTCGTAACATATACTCTTGATGCCAAAAGACAAAACAAGACACTTTAACTAAAATTAGCTCCACAAAAGGCTAAAGAGAAACATCCAAATGTTGAAAGTTCCATCATAGAAAATAGTGATTAGTATTAATCCAATTTACAGGATATATTCGACATTATAGTCGCACAAATTCTAGTGCCTTATAAAAGCCACATGATATTGAGATGCATTGATCAAATTTGATGTGTACCCATTTTGCATAATGACAAGATTACTTAACGGAAGCTAGGGTTCAAATCAATGTGATTTGATATTTTAAAATTAGGGTTTTGAAATGATGGAATCCCCAATAAGTATTGATTTAAAAACTTTTCCCTAGATTTTCCTCCACTCAATTAGGAAGTAGCAAATATCGGTAGTGCTCCCCCCATTTATTTTTGTTTTCATTTACAAATTTTTAAGAAAAAAAAAATAGACAACACCCACCATGGGAGCATTAGCACAACTATCGATCATGCCATCCTTGTAAATGAGCACTAGAAGTTTGGCATAAAATTAGAAGCACAAAACCAAGACTAGATTAATTAATTTAGGAACATCATAGCATTAGCATTTTGGACGCTATTTGCGACACATATAAGAAACATTAACTGAACCATAATTATGGGGAATATTATTGTGTATGGTAAAAAACTGTTGTATACAGATCACATTTAATTATAAGAAATTTCACATTTAATTATGTAATATTACATATAATTAATATTTCTTATTGTATTTCATGTATGTTTGACTAGACCGAGACTAATTCTTGATTAATTTATTATTTGTGCAAAAGACTTAAAAGCCCTTGAAGATCGTTAAAAACTATCATCTATAGTGTAATAAGTGCAACCTTACTTTTCAAAAGAGTTGAAAGACAAGTGTCTCATGCATGTCCTTGTTATTGACAACTTGAAGGTCTTGGCAACCTGTTGCAGGAAAACTGAGTGCAAATTAAGGACTTCCATAACTGATATTGCATATCTGGACCACCACGTGTAACATTCTTATGCGATCTGCAAAATTCCATTCCACTTCGAGGTTAAAAACATGAACATTGTGGCACTGATCGGGTTTACTTTTAACTATATCCAGGACCAGATTCTGGTTCAATTCCCTTATCCAATTTCTAGCATATATGCAAGTTCCTTATATGTCGACAAAACAGATAAAAACCAGAGTTTACTCTTAGAAAAGTCAAGTGAATAAATTTAGTCTCTGTTATCAAGATATGGATTTCCATGAATGAAGATTGAAAACGCCAAAAAAGAAGAGTGCAAGAAGTGGATGGGACCAAGAATCCACTATATAAATGCGGGTCAATTTTGCTAACGAAAATAGATTCCAAAAATATCATGAGGCTGACAACATGCGAACGCCAAACTCTACCATCACTAATCACTTACATGTCACAATAACATAATATTCAAACCCTTATTCTTGCACTCCATTTCCCCCTAGGTACGTAGGACCCACGTCTATTTGAAGACAGTATTGTTGTGTTCTCGAGTCTGAAGCAATTAGACTCGAGAACTCAAAAACATTGTCTTCACATTGCTTCTGAACTTGATTATCAGGACTTCATATTATAAGTGTATATGTGTCGTTTTTGATGGGCATTATTATTGTAATTTGAAGTCGGTTTTGACTGATTTTAATTTTGATTGTGATTTTCTGATTAGTTAAGGTTAAGAAAACTGATAATCAAGATAAATGAAAAACTACCTATCTCTAGCTATATAAACAATGATTATCTATGATTATTGTTCTGATTCTTCACGTCACAATACTTGCTATCGAATACTCATCTCTATATAAATCTTTTTTTGTTTGTTTATGTGTAGAAATGTGAATGTTAAATTATCAATTCCCAAAAGTACAACTGTTCGTCTTCCACTTCGTGTTGACAATATAAAGAAATTTTATGCTATCATCTTTCAAGAGACTTGATGTCTTGATGCATACAAGCCATGTGTTTAAATTCTAATGGCAAGGGGAGAAATACAAATGATTAATATGATAAGATTATTTGAATATTATCATATATAATGATGTAAACTGTACACAAATGGTGGGGTTTCACTAATGATATCCATATCTAATATACACACACGCACACATATGTATGTATATATACACACACTCACATATTTCATATCTCCAACTTGGTTTTCACAAGCTTCTGGAAGAGAAGTCTCTGGCACTGACATAAGTCTCGATCTTCTTCATCATAATCAAACTCAAAAATGGCGAAATCTTTTCTTGTTGTTCTCAAACTTTTAATGGTCTTACTAGCCCTCGGGTGGGTATCTATTTGGGCTCTGAAACCTACACAAATATGGACAAGAACATGGAAGGAAGCTGAAGATGCTGCAAGAACTACAGTTTTCGGTTCTAATGGTAAGATCTTCAAGTTCATAGGAGCTATACATAAGATAGATTAAGAAACTAAAAGCAAAAATCAAACGATTTTCTAACATGATCATCATACACCTACTTTCAGGTCTTGATTTCATTGTTTTGTCATTGCCTATTATCGTCTCTGTGATGATTGGATTTGTGTACATGCATTTCAAACCAAAGGAACGAAGACAGAGGTAAATGATATTATGATAGATAACAATTAATTATGATTAAATTCCTTGATAATTACCTGTAATTTAATGTTTTGGGGTGTTTTGCTTTGAATGTTAGAAGACAAGGGAGGAGTTTCATCACGGCTTTATCGAATCCAATTATCGTCAATGGTTTTGTGGGTGTTTTGTCTGCCATGGAAGCCCTTGTGATGTCCCTTTTCCTCATCTTTCTCGTGTGGACGTTTTACATACGCATCTCTAATGACTTCAACAAGATGATGCCAGTCAAATCACTCAAATTAAACATGTGAGTACTAAGAATATAAACAAGTAATAGACTTATATGTCTCGTTTCTTAGTTTTCCCCCATTAAATACGTGTGAATAAATGATGTTTAAGATATTTAAGAAAATAATGGCATACTTGGAAAAATGAAGGACAAAAATAATTGAGTTTTGTAAAAATTTAATAATTAACATGGGAAAGCCTTCTTTTCCTCACATTATTTTCAATTTAATAAAAAAAAAACAATAATATATAGCTTACTAGGTTAAATAATATATAGCTTACTAGGTTAAGTCAGATATTCATATGATATTCGTATCTGATAGGTGGCAGTATAAGACATTTAGGATAGCAACACGGTTTGGATTGCTAGCAGAAGCCTGCCTAGGGTTGCTTCTATTCCCGATCATGAGGGCAATGACAGTATTTCGCTTATTCGGTATCCAATTTGAAGCATCCGTTCGATATCATATCTGGCTCGGGACCATGATGCTATCATTCTCCACTCTACATGGTATTGGGACTTTATTCATTTGGGGCATCAAACATCAAATTCAAGACGAGGTAATCTACCTTATTTCTTCGGTTTCGCAAAATCTCAGGGTCAAATGAGTAATTTTTCAATTCGCCTTTAATACGACCCATAAGTGATCATTTAAGATTTAAACACTTTAAAATAAAATTATTTCAGGTTGGAGTTTTAATTCAAGTATCTATTGTTAAAAACAAAATATGAATAATTTTCCAAGGTCAATAATGATATTAATTATTAGTCCTTTTCGCTTTTTGAGATGCATTGAATTTTATGACAAAACTACAAAGAGAAAAAGGTGACATGATTGAAAACGGCAAGGGTTTGACCTAAAAAGTCAAACTAGGTTTCTTGTTTTAAGTAATGTTTGGTAAGGATGTTCGCATTTCAATTACCTCAAACTTTTTTAGATTTCTAATTGCTTTTCAGCCAAAAAGCAGAACCCAAACTTAAGACTCATTTTGCAGTTTGCGTTTAATCTTTGGTTTGGTTATCCAAAAGTAATCAACCCACAAAAAAAAATGTAAAGAAAAATTAGTGGAAAATTCAACATCTCCACTCAAAATAGTACAAGTTGGTGGACTTAACAGGAACTAGACTTTGGTTTCAAATATTATTTTACTTTATGTATAAGGAAAATTAAATTTTACAATTATAAACTATTTTCTTTATATTCATATATAACATGTAGTTTTTTTTTTTTATTGTTTTTATGGGGAAAATAGATATGGAAATGGCAGAAAACGGGAAGAATATACCTAGCTGGCGAAATTGCACTTATCGTGGGATTAGTGATTGGGATCACATCACTTCCACAAATTAGAAGAAAAAGATTTGAAATCTTTTATTACACACACCACTTGTACATCATCTTCATCATATTCTTCTTGTTTCACACGGGTGATCGTCACTTCTACATGGTGTTTCCTGCAATTTTTCTTTTTGCCATTGAAAGGTTGCTCCGAATAATACAATCAAGGCCACAAACATGCATTCTTTCTGCACGAATCTTCCCTTTCAAGGCCATTGAAATTATACTTCCAAAAGAACCAAGTAATTTATCTATCGCGTTATCAAAAGTGAATAAAGATAATTGATCTTATAAAAGTTTTGAATGACATATATATGTATGCAGGCTTGAAGTACACCCCGACAAGCATAATCTTTATAAAGGTTCCAAGAATTTCTAAATTCCAATGGCATTCGTTTAGTATAGCTTCAAGCTCAAGCGTTGATGATGATACGATGTCGGTTATCATAAAATGTGATGGGTCGTGGACAAATTCTCTTTATGACATGATCCAAGGAATGCCCGTTTCAGGTCTTAATCAAAAAGTGGAAACATGCATTCCGGTTTCTGTTGAAGGACCATATGGACCCACATCAACGGACTTCTTAAGGTAGCAAAGATAAGCTCTCGTCACTAAGGCTAGATTTGTTACATATATAACATGACAACTTTCTAGGACTATTTATAAATTTTGATGATGAGGACTAGAAAGACATTTAGGTGTGTTTTATATGAATTTAAGATCCAGAGCAAGTCCATGTTCCACCTTTTTTTTAGGACAAAAAGTTACAATTTTTGCCTCATTGACATCTATATTAGCTTAAATTTTTTGGAGTAACATATTTTCTCTTTTAAATGTCCTTTAAGGAGAGATGGTAGACTCCAAAATATATAGAGACGAATGTATCTAACCGATGTAGAACGTTAACAGTTAAACTTTAACTGTACAACTTGGTCCGATTAGTTTGTCATGTCATGTGGGACCTACGTATTGTATTTTGTCTTGTGTCTAACTTTGTAACACCATACTTTATGATATAATGTCTTTCAGTAAATACGATAGTTTGCTTTTGGTGGCCGGAGGAATAGGGGTGACTCCATTTTTGAGCATATTGCAAGAAATTTCCTGGGCTCAAAATCATGGGAAAAAGAATTACCCGACAAATATACAACTCGTGTACATCACGAAGAAACGCAATAGCATCAGCATGCTCAATTCAATTCTACCTCTTCTCTCAAACAAAAACACCAAAGAATTTCGTTTGAAATTAAAAGTATTTGTTACCCAAGAACCGAAATCCAGCACAACACTTGGTGAATTAATAAGCGAGTTTTCTCAAGTGGAAACAGTCAACTTTGACACGGGGCGTATAAGTTATTCACCAAATGGATACGGGAGCTCACTCTTTATGGCTGCTATTATCGGATTCTCATCTATTTTATTTTTAGGTTTTTTAATCATTTTAAGCCATGTTTTTTTGCCTCAACCTAAAAAACCTTCTTCCAAAGAGAAAACCCAAAACCCCTCATCATTAGTCGATCTTGTTCTCACATGCTCGTTTATTCTATCCATCCTCATTGTCACAATTATGTCGTTAGTTTTGAAATTGAAACATCTAAAGAAACAACCTCTATTGATGGGGATTAAGCATGATGGAAAAGAAATGCAAGCAAGTTCCTTTCAATCAAGAAATCTTGATGATCATGAACTACATTTTGGAGCAAGACCCAGGTTCCAAGGTACGATTTTTTTTTTTTTTTTAATGTTATTTATGCTATAAATCAATATTTGCATTCTTGTAAGTACCTAATCATGTGTAAATTGAGCAGAAATATTTTCAAAATTCCCGAATGAAACGGGTGGGTCCCACGTAGGGGTGTTGGTATGTGGACCAGAAACAATGAAGGAGTCAGTAGCTTCGTTTTGTCAATTAAGTTCTCAAGGTTCAATCGCTGGTGCTCTAAGAAAGAAGACATATTTCAATTTTCACTCCCTAAACTTTAGTCTTTAGGAAGAAAGAAAGTAACCTATTTATAGCTGAATAATGTGTATATTTGAAGTTATATTTGCTTTATGTTATTGTTTTTGTCTTGATTAACTTTACTTTAAGTATATTGAAAAGTTCTAATTTGATAAGTCTTGTATGAACACAAGACTAAATTAAGTGGGTCAGGAAAAGCACCAACCACAGTTGACCTGAATTATTTAATGAACAAAGATTAAGGGCCGATATCTTTGAATTTAAATTAGGTAATCACTTTATCATTTTGACCAATATGGCATCCTCATTTAACCAATGTTGGTATCTCTTTTTTACCAATATAGTCAATATACTTTATTTTTTTACCCATAATAGCAACCTAATAACATTATTTCGGTATAGCAATATGTAACTCATAATAGTAACATACTTACAATTCTTTACTCATAATAGCAATCTACTTACATTTCCTTACATAATAGCAATATGTAACAAATAAAGTACAATATCCTTATTGGTAAGAAAACACAAGTAAATTGCTATTATAGGTAAACATAAAGTACATTGCTATTATGGGTAAAGAAATGTAAGTACTTTGCTATTATGGGTAGAAAATAAAGAACAGTTCCCATATTCTCAAGAAAGCACAAATACATGGATGATAACCACAAATCAAACCAATTTCTCAAGAAAGCAACACAGAATTTCAAGAAAAATGAATAATGGATTTAATAAACAAAGATACTATCAAGATTGCCAAAAAAAATATATATGCATAACACACCCATGAATCAATCCAATTTAGTAAGAAAAGTCAAAATGTATTTTGATGTAATAAACAGATATTCCATCTAGAATGCCCAAAAATAAATGCAACATATACCCATGAATCAATCTAATTTTGCAAGAAAACAATACACAATTTCTAGAAAAACCAACACGTATAAATATGTAATATACAAAGATACCAACAAGATTTTCCTCGGTGTCGAACTGAAAGTATAATTTGTAACAACAATAAATAAATGAAATTGTAAAATATAACACAAAAAAAAAGGCAAAATATAGTTACATGATTATGGTAGCAAGAGTGGCATCCTCGCCCAACAAAAGTGCAACCACCTCCTTCATGGTGGGCCGGTGTACCGGATCAGGGTGGCAACAGCTTAACCCTAGCTTTAAAACCGCCTCCATTTCCTCCACGTCATACTCCCCCTTAATTCTCCCATCTGCAACTGTAACCAACTTTCTCTCTTCATACTTCTCTCTAACCACATCCACCAAAACCACATCCTCCTCTCTCTCCTGCCACGTTTCTATAGGTTTCCGGCCACATGCCACCTCTAGCACCACCACTCCAAAGCTGTAGACATCACTAGCGGTTGTCGGAGATGCCAGCATGGCCAATTCCGGTGCTAAATACCCAAGGGTACCCACCACTCGTGTAGTCCCAGGCTCTTCACCATGTGTATACAGTTTCGCTAATCCAAAATCACCCAATCGAGCTCTCATATCAAACCCTAATAACACATTGCTTGATTTGATGTCTCTATGCACCACCACTTGTTCCCATCCATGGTGTAGGTAATTTAAACCCTCGGCTACATCTGTTAAAACTTTCTTACGCCCTTCCCAATTTAAAACCTTTTTTGGTTTATCGAAGATCCATGTGTTGAGGCTTCCGTTTGGCATGTAATCGTATACGAGTAATAATTCGTTTCCTTTTCTACACCAACCTCTCATTTGAACCAGATTCTTGTGTTGAAGTCTACCCATGCTCGAAATCTCAGCCATGAATTCTCGCAATCCTTGTTTTGAGTCATGATTCACGCATTTTACAGCGACTTCTGTCTTGTTGGTCAATGTTCCTTTGTAAACCTTACCAAATCCACCTGCGCCAAGAACTTCCTTGTCTGAGAATCCGTTGGTGGCTTCTTTCAGCTCTTCGTATGAGTATCGATGAGGCCAATACTCAAGCTCCCAGTCTTCGATTTCATCTTCTTGATTTCTGGAGTTGTGTTTCAGCCAGACATAATAACAGACACCTAGCAGGCATAGAAAGAACGCCACTGAACCACATATTATACCCACCTTAGCTCCTGTGGATAAACCGGAATTTGAATTGGATTGAAGTAAGAAAACTGGTAGATTAGTAGTATTGATGTTTCTTGCAACGCCGGTGTCGCTAAAACTCCATGCGAGAACCCTTTGTGCTTCGACCCAAGTGGTTTTAGAAGCAGAAAAACCGACATACATATCAGAAGTTACATAATTAGCAATAGCTGGATTGCGATAGGTGAGTAACGGTGTGATTGGCTTAGACATACCCGCTGGAGCAATTGTAACGTTGATTTCCATTCTAGATCCATCGAATTCGATCCAAGCATGTACGTTTTGCCCATTTCGCATATCCACCGAAATTAAATTCCCAGTAGAATTGTAGTAACCGGCGCTAACTTTCACCTCTGATTCAATATTATTAAGGTCAATTCCGACGTGATTTCCATCCGTCTCGTTGAATTCCGTGTTTATACCGGTGTCGAACTCCACGGCAATAAGCGGAGCTACAGTTCGTGCCGCGGAGTTGGAGAACAATCCTAGATACTGACCGCCGATTGCTCCGTTGGGTTCGGTGGTGTTTGATAACACGAAAGTGATGCCGAAGCCGGGGCTGGAGCTGATTTCCGGTAAGATTGAAAAGACGAACTGCGTCGAGAATACAGTAAGGTTACTGGATCCTTGCCGGAACATTTGAATTGGCGTTGAGTAGAAAGCTCGGCCGATTGACCACTGATTGGAGTCATTAGATAAGCGGATCACCGGTGGCTCGATGCGGGCGTCACGTACTAGCAGGAGGTTGGCGGTTGTGTTGAAGGAGTTGAAAAGGAAGTCCACGGCGGCGATGGGTGGTGATAGGAGGAAGAGTAGAGTGATTACAAGGCTTCCGGGATTCATTTTCGGAGAATATTTGCAGATGGGAAAAGAGTTTTCATACCTGAAGAAATTGTTTTACAGCAAATCTACAAATTGTGTTTATTGATATCTGACTATAAGACATTCAAATCAAACATGGGACAATGTCTCTTCAAACTTGAAAGTTGAAGATTTGGGTTTCTTTTATACGAATTAGATCTTGTATAGATAACATCTCTATCGGGAAAGCTCGCAAGTCATTTGCCATTTCAAAATTAGCAAAAGACCATTTCCAAATGTATACTTTTTTGGGTAAGAAATCATTCTTCATCAACGGAATAATATGTAATTTAATACTCTATAAATATGAAAAATGATAATAATAGTTATTTTTTAAAAGTTTTTTTTTTACCATGAAATAGCTATAAAAGTGAAAGAAAATGACTAAAATAGCCTTGATTTTGTATTTGGGGCATATGCTTTTCAAATTGATTTTGTTTTTTTTTTCAAACTTCGAACATTTATAATTTTTTCATATGGACTTTATTTAAGTTGATTTTTTTCATCGTTTTATTTGTAACAAAGACATTTCATTGACATATTACACCCCAATTTTGGATGTCAGGAAGTCATATTTTTTTAACGTATTCCAAACAAACATCTTCCAAGTTCACATCATAAGTTAGGTATTCATGAACCATCATATGAATACCACATAATGGATATTATCCCACTTGTGCATACTAACAATTTTCCAAAAATCACTCATTGTCATGATATATCATAATGGTCAATCTCGTACTGATATAATGATAAGCTCAGATAGGAACCCATCCTAGATTGTATGTACATGTTAAATTCCCCAAATCATAAAACATCATTAAATTATAAAACATCAATTCATCATAAAACATTATTTCAACAGAAACATCATTTTATTATAAAAAAACATCATATCATCATAAAACATCATTTTTCTTTTAAAAGAAAACCTTTTTAAAAGAGAATATCAATAAATCACCATAAATCATTTTATCATCATTTCAACTTTTAAGGTAAACCCTTTTATTTTCCAAAATATTTTTTGTATTAATATTCCCGACTAGTATTTATGGAAAGCATGTAGCATGTAAGAAAACATAAGGATCACCAAAACGTTTCATATCATATTTGCAAATCATATCATATGAAAACTTTTTAAAGGCAAGTTCATAGTTTAGGACATATGCTCTCGGTAAACTCGCCTTAGTCTAATGCGTAGCAACACAACATTCTTCTTCGCTTGGATAAAACCTATTCAAACTTATGCTTCTATGTCAACACCTATTATCATCATCATAAGGTTGTCAAATGACCAATATACCCTTTTATAGCTTAACCCATCATTCTAAGTTCATAGTTTGGGACCTTTGTCAGCATGGGACTTGACAAGAGTTTCTTCAGCAATCAACTCGTGAACAATCGAATCAACAGTGGGAAGAGGTGTGTGATGCAAGATTGATCCATGCAAGCCTTCAAAATTTTAACGTAGTGCCACCTAGAACTGAACCAAACATTGCTCTTCCCTTCTATCAATATAAGGCTTAAAAGCCTTCAACACATCAGGTTCTGTAAGAGCCAACTAATCCCACAAATCCGACATAGATACATAAATTCCTGAACACTGAGATTGTTCTGTTGGAGGGGTCGAATATCAAACCCTAACTGATACTGCTTTGCAAATTTAGACAGAGTATACAGCCTAGCCAAGTGATCCCAAACCTCCTTTGTTGTGTCATACTTTGCCAACTGAGTACCAATAGACCGGATAACATAATTATTAATCAAAGTAATGATATTAGATTTATCAGTCTCCCATAAATCCAGTAAGGTTGCATAATTAGTAGTATTCTCGTCTGTTGGTTTCTTCTTGTCACCTATAACAATCCCCCACATAGTCTTGCCTCGTAAGAAATTTTTCATAACATAACTCCAATAGGCATAGTTCTTGCCATCAAGTTGGATACTAATGGACTGAAGAAAATCATCTTTCCGGGCCATATTTCCAATATCAGTCAAACGAGAATAACCAAAATAACAGTAAATACGAGTAACAACAACAACAATCAAGATCTCTAAATCAACAAAACTAACAGACGAAACGAAACCCTCGAAATCGATGAAACGAACAAATCAAATCAAACGGAATACAGAAACAAGCAAGAAAACCATACCCAAAAGACCAAATCAGTCTCCCATCGATCCTCGCAACGTCGTGTCTACTACAACTCGCCCCCAAAAACAAAAATACGGATGATCAAACCCAGCTCTGATACCATGCGAACTATCAAGACATAGAACAACTAGGGTTTTATATTATTATCAAAGGAGAAGTACAAGTTATAATGAAAGGAAAAGTCATAATATATAGACTAGCTAATTAAGTTTTCTAGCTATTGAGCCAACATAAAACCCAATACAAAATAAAGACCAAAATCTTATTAGGCTAACAATATGTACCAAAAGTAAAATGATTCTTATGACCAATACACAACAAAACATGTATGAGAGAAAATAATAACAAAATATATTTGCATTTTTCTCTTTCTCAACTCAAGAACACGAAAAATACTTTTTATATAGAGTAAATTAAACGGATGGTCCATGTGGTTTAGGGTAATCCGCATGCTTGGTCTCTAACAACTTTTTTTTTAACTCAGATTATCCATACTTTATATTTTTGTTGCACACTTGGTCCTGTCCTTTCTAAAAAGACTGATTTACCCTTACTGATTTATTTTTACTTTTTTTTTTTAGTTATCAGTTAATTAAATATGAAAAAGTATTAGTTAAATATTATATTGGTTTGATTCAATAACCCACACCACCCCGTCATCATCTCCTACCCTCCTGCTCACCCACCCTACGCCTACCATTTTCTTCTGATCCTTCTTCTCCGGTGACCATTCCCTCATGTTCCATTCATGGTCTCCTCCATAATAAAAATTCAACACCTTCACAAAAATGCAAAACTAAAGCCTAAATCTACAAAACTCAAAATCAGTGTTATCTTAAACAAATCAATAACAATAAGCAAAAGTGAGATCGAATCAATCAAATTCACAGGTTAAATGTATCTTGATAAAGAGTAGGTTCTGAAACAACTTCCAAACCCAAAAAAAAAATCAGATTTTGGCTTCTAAATGATTTCCAAGCACAATGTTGCTTTAAATGATTTTTCACTATGTTTGGATCTCTATGAGGAATGAAAGGGAGTTGTTATATCTAATTCATAACCCATAGCACAACCCATAAAAAACCTGTTTATAAGGCAATTGATTATTTTGATGGAATGAATGAAATTCACATTTCATCCAAATTGACAACCAAATAGGCGTCAGAGTTTCATCGACCAGATTTTTGTCCATTTTATCTAAATTTTGAGCTATCACTTTCTATGAATCAAACAAACATTACCTTATGTTATGTTGTATGAGTTTTTTGAAGAATAAAAAAATATAATTTATATTTTTATTTTATTTCAAAGAGACCCAGGATTAGGTTGGCCACCCTAGCAACATTTGGGGCTTAATGAAAAGGTCTTGATTCACTATGCTTCTTGCTTGGTCTCCTTACTATGACTTTTTCATTACTCATAACATTAGTGTCAACTTCACTGATGCACAATTGGGACAATTGGGACCATTAGCCCAACTTGTGGTTCGGCCGACCAAATTTAAATGGAGGAGATCTTTAAGCATCGACATATATTGATAATTAATTAGAGATATGAAAAAAAAATATAAGAAGTGTTGGTTTTTCTAATTGAACGATCAAGAATGAAATTGATGTTAAGATTGTGAAAAGTTGGGTGAATGCTTCTAAATTTACATTTTTTTTTAAACTGCAAAATATATAAAAGGCACAACTTCTTAGAAAGCAAAATGAAAACACGAGGGCAAAATAACGGGTACAATAACAAATTACAAAGCAAAATGAAACACAAGGGCAAAACAACAGGTACAATAACAAATTACAAAGCAAAATGAATAAAGGACGAAAAACTCAAGTGTTATGGTATAGAAAAATTGATGGTCAAAGAAGCACTTAATACACTAAAAGTCAAGTTTTATTTTTAGTAAAACAAAAATAATCATATTGAATTAATTAAAATATCTCTTGACATTTATTTCTTTTAAGAATACGTCATTAAATTCTAATTTCTGAAGTCTTTATAGTTTTAACAATTTATCCCCGAGAGTTATTATTTAATTATTATTTTCTACACACGATTATTTATATTTTAAAAAGTTTTTAGGAAATCATTCATATCTATTTTGTCTTTTTTTCAAACATCATTTTTGAAAAAAAATCTATTTTTTCCATAATACAACGTAATTTTATGTATTGTTTCATTAACAATGTTGCGGAAATTTAACAAAAAAAACGTAAATTCCAAAATAATAATACAAGACGAAGCCAACACATGTTAGAAGAAGGCATAAATAGAAATTATTGGTTGTAGATGTGGTGATGGACATTCTCATATGACATTGGCGCACGGTAAAAGCAACAATGGGAGGATTCTGACGAGCAAATGATGGTCTAACGAGGCAAGGATGAAGGTCATTGAAAAAAATGAGTTTCGATGAAGGATAACATGAGAGTTGGTCAGCGATCGAAGGCAACAAAACAAGGTAATGCCAAAAAAAAAGATTTTCTTAATGGTATGATACCAAGTTAACTTGGAAAAAAAAAAGAATGAAAACCCTCTTGCAATATTCTACTATTCAATGTATTGAATAAGAATAAATATGTACCATAATGTCCTTATTTCATCCCTCTGATTTGGATAGATAAGATATAATTTTTGGCCCATATGTCTGTCTAGTCCAAAGGAAGACCATTCTCTCTGTTAAAGATTTCAACAATTGTTGAAGTCTTTAATAGTAAGATTTCATTGGTATTATGATAAATATACTGATTGTTGAGGGCCTCCCAAATGAAATGAGTATAATGAAATTTCGCAAAGACCTCAACCTACATCTACAATACCAACTCCAACCAAAGGGATGAAGTTTTTCTTTAAAAAAAATACCAATGAAATCTTACTATTAAAGATTTCAACAACTAGTATGTGTATCCTAATTTCAACTCTGAGCAATTCTCTCTCTCACAATGTAACATCCCAAATTTCGAGGCCAAAAATTTCATTTTTAATTAAGTAATTCATAAGACAGTTCACCAAAACATTGTCAATATTACATCAACTTATAAAAACCATAATGTCGTGTCTCAAAACCATATCATCAGAAGTAATGAAAATCAGAGCACAATCCCAGAAACTCAATGCGGAAACCATGTGTGTGATGCGCTGCTACACCGCCGGCTCCTTCCCCTTAGACAAAGAGGTACCTGAAACCAAAACTAAACTGTAACCCATACACAAATAATACATGACCCTCGGTATCTTTCAACCGGTAACTGTCAAGCATAACCGGGAGCTGGACTCCCCCTCGGTATCTTTCAACCGGTAACTGGGAACTACCCCCCCCCCCTTCGGTATCTTTCAACCGGTAACTGGGAGCTAACCTCCCCTTCGGTATCTTTCAACCGGTAACTGGGAGCTAACCTCCCCTTCGGTATCTCTCAACCGGTAACCGGGGCTATTTCACCCCTCCTACTGCTAACACATAATAAGCATAGTAAGCATATCAATCATAATCATATCAACCGCAGTAAGCATATCACATATCAATCCCAGACAATTATCACAAAGACAATCATCTAACCAATACTCTTACTTGTGGGCCGGCATTGTGGTCGTAGACCCACCCCTATTAGGAGAAGACTCACCTCAAAGTCGTGTAGTGTCCGAACTGTCCTCGGCGTGAAAACCGACTCTCCTCGACTCCTCAATCCCTACACGACAACCCCATCCAAGTTATCAACTTGTACTTGCAACCCTAACCAAGGTCAGCTCAAATACGGTAAAAGTCAACTTTGGTAAAAGTCAACATCCAGTTGACTTGACTCGCCGAGTTGGTCTACCAACTCGTCGAGTCCATACTTCTCCAACCCAAACCAATCCCCGTCCCTACTCGTCGAGTCTAGCAAGGACTCGAAGGGTTATTCTTTAATCATACCATCGGGACCATCTTCATCCGACTCGCCGAGTTCGACCTTGAACTCATCGAGTTCATCTCCCTTATAAGAATGTGTCCAATTTATGACTCGCCGAGTTGTATGAACAACTCGTCGAGTCCATCTTCAAAGATTTGAAGATTGCCTTGGACTCGCCGAGTTTGCTCAAGCACTCGTCGAGTCCCATGATTCCCAGGCCCTTTATGAGCCTAAACAACTGAGGGACTTTCCATCCTATCATCTGGTCCTTCAACAGAAAGGATTTGGTGGTCATTACACCACGAATCGTCGAGTCCCAAGAACGGCTCGTTGAGTCCATCCTTGACCATTACTATACAATCGATTTAAATGGGTCTTAACACACCAAAACCATAGATCTGACCTCCTAATGTCCATTTTACACGTAAAGTTCCAAACTTGGTGCACATGAATGGGGTCTTTGGCTCAAAAAGCCATAAAAGGTGCTCTACAAGGTGCATGGGGCTCTCATGGCCATAGAGTTGGCACCTTTATGCCATGAGACCCCTCCAATGGCCCGAATCTGAAGTCAAAACTCCATATAACCTCTCAAAATCCGAAAATGGCTTAGAAAGCCCTAAGTATACCCAAGATCCAAGCCCTAAAGATGAATAAACACATGGAAGACCAAGGCAGGAGATTTTTACCTTGAATGAGCTGGAAATGGAACACGATCTATGGATCTCCAAGCTCCAACTTGAACTCCCAAGCTCCTTTCCTCTTCTCAAGCTTTACAATCCACCAAAATGCACCAAAATGGCCTTAGAATACTCAAACAAGGCTAGGGTTTTGATATGATGTCTTCTGGGAGTATAAGGGACGATGGAGGCTGAGATAAGTTGTTTAAATTGGGTGCAAACCCTCAAATTTAGGGTTTCACTCAAACAGCACCTACTCGCTGAGTCGGTATCCCGACTCGTCGAGTAGGTCACTTAAACTCCCCGCGGATCACGACTCTACTCGACGAGTTGGGCCACCAACTCGTCGAGTCCCAGAGAAAAATACATCAAATCCTTGAATTAAATACGAACCAGGAATCAGGTGTTACAAATCTCCCCCACTTATTTTAGACTTCGTCCTCGAAGTCTGCTACTCGGTCCTGAAAAAGCCCAGGGTAATGCTCCCTCATCTCGTCCTCCGGCTCCCAGGTCCACTCTGATCCCTTGCGGTGCTGCCACTGCACCTTTACCAACTCCACTCTCTTGTTTCTCAGATCCTTTGACTTCCTGTCAAGGATCGCCACTGGTCGCTCGATGTAGTTCAGGCTCTCATCAACCTGAATATCCTCTAAAGGCACCACTGCCGAATCGTCCACCAGACACTTCCGTAACTGGGAGACGTGAAAAGTGCTATGAATATGACTGAGTTCGGCTGGCAGATCCAGCCTATATGCCACCTTGCCCACCTGGGCTATAACCTTGAAGGGTCCAATATACCTGGGGCCCAGCTTGCCCAGCTTCCTAAATCGAATGACGCCCTTCCAAGGCGACACTTTCAGGAGCACCATATCTCCGACCTGGAACTCCAGGTCCGATCGACGCTTGTCGGCATAACTTTTCTACCAACTCTGAGCAGTCTGAAGCCTGCTCCGAAACCTGTTGGATCCTCTCCGTAGTCTTGAGCACCACTTCTGTACTCCCCATGACCCTCTGACCCACCTCACCCTAGCATATCGGGGTCCTGCACTTCCTCCCATACAACATCTCGAAGGGAGGACGGTCGATACTCGCATGATAGTTGTTATTATAAGAGAACTCTGCCAGAGGAAGGTAAGTGTCCCAACTACCTCCAAAGTCTAAAACACCCGCCCGCAGCATATCCTCCAGAGTCTGGATGGTCCGCTCGCTCTGACCGTCTGTCTGTGGGTGAAGGGCGGTGCTAAAGTGTAGACGAGTACCCAGCTCATCATGAAACTTCTTCCAGAACCTGAAAGTGAACTGCACATCCCTGTCAGAAATCACTGAAACTGGCACTCTGTGCCGCGTCACTACCTCCCTGATATAGATGTCGGCCAACTTCTCGGCCGAAATTCTCTCCTGAATCGGAATAAAATGGGCGCTCTTAGTCAATCGATCGACGATGACCCAAATCGAATCCACTCCACGCGTGGTCCTGGGAAGTTTTGTGATAAAATCCAGAGTAATATCCTCCCATTTCCACAGCGGGATATCCAACGATTGGACCTTGCCATGAGGTCTCTGGTGCTCAGCCTTGACCTTCCTGCAAGTCAGGCACCTCTCCACAAACCAAGCTACATCCCTCTTCATACAGGGCCACCAATAATCAAGACGAAGATCCCTGTACATCTTCGTTGCCCCGGGATGGATAGAAAACTTAGACTTGTGCGCCTCCTCCATCAATATCTGGCGCACACCTCCATGATATGGGACCCACACCCTACGGTGAAGAGTCAACAATCTCCGGCTATCATAGTCGAAGGAGGAAACCTGACCCACAATTCGTTCGCTCTTCCGATGTTCCTCCTTTATGGCCTCCTGCTGGGCCTCTCGAATCTGTTCCAACAGCGGAGTCACAACTGTCATCCTCATACATATGTCCCTGATCGGCGCTGCCTTGCGGCTAAGCGCGTCGGCCACGACATTGGCCTTCCTCGGATGGTGGAGGATCTCACAATCATAATCCTTTACCACATCAAGCCACCGACGCTGCCTCATATTCAGATTTGGCTGATCCATGAGGTACCTCAGACTCTTGTGGTCCGTGTAAATGGTATAACGAACCCCATAGAGGTAATGTCACCAAATCTTGAGGGTGAAAACAACGTCCCCCAGCTCCAAATCATGCGTCGGATAATTCGCCTCGTGAGGCTTCAGCTGTCTCGAAGCGTAAGCGATAAGATGCCCTCTCTGCATCAATATCGCGCCCAAACCTGAGATGGACGCATCGCAATATACTACAAATCCTCCATGCCCTCTGGCAGGGCTAAGATTGGCGCCTCGCACAATCTCTGTCTCAACGTCTCAAACGTGGCCTGCTGCTTAGGCCCCCAGCGAAAGACCACGACTTTCATTGTCAACCGGGTCAGGGGCACAACTATCTTGGAGAAGTCCTGAATGAATCTCCGATAGTAGCCTGCCAGTCCCCTATAACTCTAAATCTCAGATGGAGACCTCGGAACCTCCCATCTCATCACGGCCTCCACCTTGGTCGGGTCAACCGAAATCCCATTCTGGTTGACAAGGTGCCCAAGAAACTGTACCTCGCGCAACCAGAACTCACACTTGGAGAACTTAGCATACAAGCTCTCCCTCCTCAAAGTATCCAGAACCTCTCGCAAGTGCTCCTCATGCTGCTCTCGCGTCTTGGAATAAACCAAGATGTCATCGATGAAAACTATCACAGACCGATCGAACATCGGTCTGCACACGCGGTTCATGAGATCCATGTACGCGGCAGGAGCATTGGTGAGACCGAAGGGCATCATCACAAACTCATAGTGACCATAACGCGTCCGAAAGGCAGTCTTCTGCACATCCTCCTCTCTAACCCTCATTTGATGATAACCTTAACGCAAATCAATCTTAGAGAACCAAGATGCTCCCTGCAGCTGGTCAAAGAGGTCATCAATCCTCGGGAGTGGGTAACGGTTCTTTACCGTTACCTTATTTAGCTCCCGGTAATCTATACACATCCGATGCGACCCGTCCTTCTTCTTCACAAACAGAATCGGGGCTCCCCAGGGTGAACTGCTTGGTCTAATGAATCCCTTTTCTAACAGCTCCTGCAGCTGTGTAGACAACTCCTGCATCTCAGGAGGAGCCAACCGATACGGTGCCTTGGCTATCGGAGCCGCACCAAGGACTAGGTCGATCCTGAACTCCACTTGCCTCTCCGGAGGTATCCCATGCAGCTCCTCTGGGAATACATCCGCGAACTCTCGTACTACTGGCATATCGCCCAGCGTCACCTTACCCGCCTCCCGGGTATCCATAATGTAGGAGACGTATCATGCGCAACCCTGCTGAAGGTGGCGTCTAGCCCTCGCTGCTGAACATAAAGCTGGTCCTCGTTGTGGCCTCTCGTCCGGAATCACCAGCTCTCCCCCACTTGGGGTCCTGATCTGCACCAACTGCTGCGCGCAGTCAATCACCGCCCCATTGGGGCTTAGCCAATCCATACCGATAATAACCTAATTCCCCCGCAAAGGTATGGGAAGCAAGTCTCCCAGGTAACGCTCCTCGAACAATCTCAAAACACAGTCCCTGAAGACCTCTGATGCTCGCACTGATCGGTCGTCCGCGATCTCGACCTCTAGAGGGCAATCCAACATGCCCGAGGACTCAGGAAACTTCTTGCTAAGCGCAAGAGAGACAAACGATCGGGTAGCACCCGAATCGAACAACACTTGAACTGGGATACCGTTCACATGGAACGATCCTAAACACAACATACATATATCATATCAAAATCACAACGACATATCATAAAAGAGCAAAGAAAAGAAATCATACCCGTCACCACATCGGGTGCGACGCGTGCCTCCTCGGCTGTCAACTGAAACGCTCGGATCCGCACCACTGGAGCCTCTAACTTGACCTTCCGGCCATCCATAACCTGTGTAGTCGCCGGAGTTGGCGCCACTGCCGGCGCCGCTGCTGCTGTCGTCAATCTGGGGCAGTTGGCCTTTTTATGGCCCCTCTGATTGCAATAAAAGCAAATCAGGTCTGATGTCTGAACCGTAGGAGCAGGGGCAGTACAATCTCTGCCAAAATGCCCAGTCTTGTCGTACTTATAGCAGCTGGAACCCGACCCAGTGCGGCAAACTCCCTCATGTGACCGACCGTACTTTCCACAGCGGTCCCGGCCCTGCTGGCCCTTCGACCTAGCGTCGAATCCCTTGGGTTTCTTCCCCGAAACCCCTATAACCTGCTCCGTCTCTGCCTTCCTCTTTCTGAGGTGCTCCAAATCAATCTCCCTCTCCCGCACCCTGGCAATCATGGACTCCAAGGTCGGGCATGCCGAATAGCTGACATGCTCCCGAATGTCGGTTCTCAACATATCATGATAGCGGGTCTTCCGCATCTCCTCATCCCCTGCATACTGAGGTACTAACAAAGCCCTCTCCCGGAACTTGGCGGTGATCTCCGCCACAGTCTCCGTAGTCTGTCTCATATCCAGAAACTCCTTGGACAGCTGCTGAAGCTCCACAGCTGGCGCAAACTCGGCCTTGAACCTGGTCACAAAATCTGACCAAGTCATAGCCTCAATGGCTGGGGCCCCCAACGAATCCCCGACTAACTCCCACCAATCTCTGGCTCGATCCCTCAAACAACCTGCAGCAAAACAGACCTTCGACCCTTCCAGGTTGAAGCTCGTCAACTGCGCAAACTCGATGTCTGCGATCCATCTCCTGGCAGCAATGGGGTCCTTCACCCCATGAAAGTCCGGCGCACCACTCCCTCTAAAGTCCTTGAAGGACAGCGTGCGCGTACCCGACTGGCTGGACGTCGAGTCCCTCCTGAATGCCTGGAGGCGATCCTCCATCAACTCAATAATCCCCTCCTTGATCGACCCGAAGATGATAGGGGTCGACTCAAGGATACCTCTCATGATCTCGGACGCGATGAACTCGCGTAGTCCGTCATTAACCTGCTCGAATCCTGCACCCGAGCCTGATCCTGACCCAGATCCTGAACCTCCTGCTCCATGTCGTGTGGTCACCATACTGAAAATAAACACATAAACTTCAGGATCATACATACCCCCGAGAGCTCTCACACACTATCCAAGTTTCCTGGTTCCATCTCGGCCCTCCTTGACTCGAGTACGGATCCTATGCTTCCAGTAGTATGGGCCCATACTACCTTCCACATCTATCCGTACTTTCCTCAAGGATTGCTTCAACTTCACCAAGTCCCTTTACCAATACCCCTTTCCACTAATCTCATCATAGGCTTTCCTAGGGCACCCTCCGACCTACTCTCCGCCATCAGCTGCACTAGGAGTCCCTACCACCTTCCCCTAACTAGCTTGTAAATAATGTTACATATCCGCTCACTAGTTAGTTAAAGTTAGCCAGGACCCCTATAGCACAAAGCAAGCAGCATTCGTGCATTGAGTAACCACATCAAGCATAACCTAATCAGGCTATACTACCGCTGACTAAACAGTCCTAGCATACAACTCATACAACAGGCATTCAAGGCATCCTTCCTAGATCCTTAGCCTTATTCTAGCATGCAGTTCTCAGAATCATACATCAGGCATACAAGGCATCCTCCTAGATCCTTAGCCCTAATCTAGCATGCAGTTCTCGGAATCATAAATCATATAACATAACATTAAAAGTATGGGTATCTTGGGGAAAACTTACTTGAGCTCGGTCGGTCGCACGCATCACACACCTTGTTCTTTCTCAAAATTCTTTAACTTAAATTTTAGAAAACTGTTTTCTTTGTGAAAATTTTTTTAATCCCTCGGTTTGAGTCCAGACACCCCTGAGGGTGTGTCCGAATCCCTCAAACCAAGGCTCTGATACCAACTTATAACATCCCAAATTTTGAGGCCAAAAATTTCATTTTTAATTAAGTAATTCATAAGACAGTTCACCAAAACATTGTCAATATTACATCAACTTATAAAAACCATAATTTCGTGTCTCAAAACCATATCATCAGAAGTAATGAAAATCAGAGCACAATCCCAGAAACTCAATGCGGAAACCATGTGTGTGTGATGCGCTGCTACACCGCCGACTCCTTCCCCTTAGACGAAGAGGTACCTGAAACCAAAACTAAACTGTACGCACGAAGCTTAGTGAGTTCCCCCATCATACCCATACCAAAATAATACATGACCCTCGGTATCTTTCAACCGGTAACTGTCAAGTATAACCGGGAGCTGGACTCCCCCTCGGTATCTTTCAACTGGTAACTAGGAACTACCCTCCCCTTCGGTATCTTTCAACCGGTAACTGGGAGCTAACCTCCCCTTCGGTATCTCTCAACCGGTAACCGGGGCTATTTCACCCCTCCTACTGCTAACACATAATAAGCATAGTAAGCATATCAATCATAATCATATCAATTGCAGTAAACATATCACATATCAATCCCATATAATTATCACAAAGACAATCATCTAACCAATACTCTTACTTGTGGGCCGGTATTGTAGTCGTAGACCCACCCCTATTAGGAGAAGACTCACCTCAAAGTCGTGTAGTGTCCGAACTGTCCTCGGCGTGAAAACCGACTCTCCTCGACTCCTCAATCGCTACACGACAACCCCATCAAAGTTATCAACTTGTACTTGCAACCCTAACCAGGGTCAGCTCAAATACGGTAAAAGTCAACTTTGGTAAAAGTCAACATCCAGTTGACTTGACTCGCCGAGTTGGTCTACCAACTCGTCGAGTCCATACTTCTCCAACCCAAACCAATCCCCGTCCCTACTCGTCGAGTCTAGCAAGGACTCGACGGGTTATTCTTCAATCATACCATCGGGACCATCTTCATCCGACTCGCCGAGTTCGACCTTGAACTCGTCGAGTTCATCTCCCTTATAAGAATGTGTCCAATTTATGACTCGCCGAGTTGTATGAACAACTCGTCGAGTCCATCTTCAAAGATTTGAAGATTGCCTTGGACTCGCCGAGTTTGCTCAAGCACTCGTCGAGTCCCATGATTCCCAGGCCCCTTATGAGCCTAAACAACTGAGGGACTTTCCATCCTATCATCTAGTCCTTCAACAGAAAGGATTTAGTGGTCATTACACCATGACTCGTCGAGTCCCAAGAACGGCTCGTTGAGTCCATCCTTGACCATTACTATACAATCGATTTAAATGGGTCTTAACACACCAAAACCATAGATTTGGCCTCCTAATGTCCATTTTACACGTAAAGTTCCAAACTTGGTGCACATGAATGGGGTCTTTGGCTCAAAAAGCCATAAAAGGTGCTTTACAAGATGCATGGGGCTCTCATGGCCATAGAGTTGGCACCTTTATGCCATGAGACCCCTCCAATGGCTCGGATCTGAAGTCAAAACTCCATATAACCTCTCAAAATCCGAAAATGGCTTAGAAAGCCCTAAGTATACCCAAGATCCAAGCCCTAAAGATGAATAAACACATGGAAGACCAAGGCAGGAGATTTTTACCTTGAATGAGCTGGAAATAGAACACAATCTCTGGATCTCCAAGCTCCAACTTGAACTCCCAAGCTCCTTTCCTCTTCTCAAGCTTAACAATCCACCAAAATGCACCAAAATGGCCTTAGAATACTCAAACAAGGCTAGGATTTCGATATGATGTCTTCTGGGAGTATAAGGGACGATGGAGGCTGAGATAAGTTGTTTAAATAGGGTGCAAACCCTCAAATTTAGGGTTTCACTCAAACAACACCTGCTCGCCGAGTCGGTATCCCGACTCGTCGAGTAGGTCACTTAAACTCCCTGCGGATCACGACTCTACTCGACGAGTTGGGCCACCAACTCGTCGAGTCCCAGAGAAAAATACATCAAATCCTTGAATTAAATACGTACCAGGAATCAGGTGTTATACACAAATAACAAATAAAGGTATAAACACGATTTCAACAACAAACTAAACATAATCAAATAAACCTGATTGGCTAATTTAAGATTTAAACAAATAAACCTAAAAGTATAAAACTTTACTTCTATCATTCGTGAGGCCGTGAAATCGAGACGTGAAGTCGTTCTGTTAGTCTCACTAAGGGTGAAATCGAGAGTCGAGCCACCGAATTTGTGAAATCAAGGGGGGCGGTAACAATGTCGAAGTTGCCTTTTATCATGTGATTTTGCATGAAGTGTGGAATCAAGCCGATAGAGATCAAATACCAATATATTATAGATAAGTTAATGGAATAACTTTGTTTAATTTAATTTTAGAAGGATTTTAGACTTTGAAGTTTAGACTTAGGGATTATATATATATATATATATATATATATATATATATATATATATAGGGTTAGGTTATTTTGTTTCTAGTAACTATTCTGTGCCAGAATGCATAATCTGGACCATCGGATGGAATATAATCGAAGATCATGATCTGAGGGTCTATGATAGTAATAGGGTAACATGTACCATATAATCACACAAAATTCAGCATAAGGGCATTTTAGTCAATTGAGACGAATTTAAAAAAGGAAAAGTCGAGATTTATGGGATAATTAATGATTTTGATTTAAAAAATCTGATTTTTTTTCAAATTAATTCAATTTCAAACGTAATTTGTAAGCATAAACCGATTTTATTCTATCAGAATGTTATTTTGTTAGAATGATATTTTGTAATTCTGTCAGAATGGTATACAACTATGAACATAATATTATAAACACATATTATCAAGACCAATAATTTTTAATGAATACAAATTTAATATAAGACGAAGTTTAATAGTTTAGAATAAGTAATTACATTCATTATTAAAGAATACAACTATGAACATAAATTACATTCATTCTTGAAATCTCTTGCAAAAAAAATATCGGCATTCTTGAAAGAATCCTCATTCACTTTCTTGTTTTCGTTTCTAGATGTCTTGTGTATGTTTGACCTCTAAGCCACTTCAAAATATGCTAGCATTCTATGAGATTGACATTTTGTGAGATTGACATTCTGTCATAATTGTATTGCATGAGAATGATTTTATACAAGGAGCTGCAAAAAGGAGATACACATGAGAATGATTTTATACAACATACATTAGAATAAGTAGAATAATTTGAAGTGAACATTTTATCAAACCAACATATTAGATTTCATTCTAACAGAATTGGAATTTGTGATTCCATTCTGACAGAATTATCCTCATCATATTAGATACTAAGGCGATTTTGCTACTGCTACTAATTGAAGATTATTCCTTTGGTGCTTGATATTCATGAGGAAGATAAGAGATAAATTTTTCACCAATGTCTTTTTCAAATATCAAATTCTACAAGATAGAATACAAACATGATAAAGTAATTGTTTTATATGTTATCTAAAACTATTCTAAAATTCTATGTGACTGGAGTCGGATGACTTCACCATCTGATTTTTTGATGTATTAGTAAAATTCAGGTTGAGCAAGTGAATCATTGACTGAAGACTTCACCATCTTTATATGATGGATCTAAAAAAATCAAGAATATAGTATCAAATGGGTAAATAAAATTAGCGAAAATCAAACACTTACTGTAACATCCCAAAAATCGGGTCCAAAAAAATTTCTTTTAAAAACATTACTAATTCATAGCGTTAAGTCATTCAAACGTACTAAAAGGGTTTATATGACAAATCATAGTTTCATTTCCAAAACACTTGTTTAATTATCAGAGTAAACATCCCATGCTAACTTGTCATGGTGTGTGCATTGCAATCCTCCCGAGCTCCTCTTCTGAAAACTGAATACCTGAAACCAAAACTAAAAACCGTAAGCACGAAGCTTAGTGAGTTCCCCAACCTACCGCATACCATACATATCTACTGATCCATACATGCCATACATAATACTGAGCACATGACTACATACTGGGCTCCCTCCCGCTGCATTGGGCCTCGCCCGCTATCGGACCCCGTCCGTCACCAGGCCCCGCTTGGCCCAGGCCCCGCCTGGCTTCGAGCCCCGCTCGGCGTACAGATCTGTTTTCCTTAGGCCCCGCCTGACTCCCGGCCCCGCCCGCTAATATATACTAGCATACAATCATATCACAACACATACCTAACATACTCTACTGGATTACTATGCTAAGGCCTCGCCTATCTTGGGCCTTGCCCCTGTCCTGCTACTGATGAATCATGGAACCCCGTCCACGCTCCTACTGATAGTGAGATACGGGCCCAGCCCACACTCACTCTTATCCTAACTTGGGCCTTGCCCCTGCTCTGTTGCTAATGAGGTATGGAACACCATCCACCCTCGCCTATCTTGGGCCTCACCCCTGTCCTGCTACTGGTGAATCATGGAACCCCGTCCACGCTCCTACTGATAGTGAGATACGGGCCCAACCCACACTCACTCTTGTCCTAACTTGGGCCTCGCCCCTACTCTGCTGCTAATGAGGTATGGAACACCGTCCACACTCTGCTATTGGTGAGATACAGGACCTCGCCCACACTCACCTCCGTACCAGGCACATCCACAGACAACAAGTATAACTATCATACAAACCATTCCTTGGGCACCCGCCCGCTAACATTGGACCTTAGTCCCGAATGCCATACTAGCATGCTGTGCCTAGGGCTAACCCCCGGGTCTTCCTACTCATAACTACATGGGCCGGCATTGTGGCCGTAGACCCATTCACACAAAGGGAAACTCACCTCAAACTGCTGAAGCTGCTGATAACCCTCTGACTGCTGTCCGACAACTCTCTGAACCGCTGCTCCTCTAGCTCCCCGAGCTACCAATACGAACAATAACAATTAGCCTAACTATCCTCCAGAAGTCAACTAGGTCAACTCTGGTCATGGTCCTTCTCAAGGTCAAAGTCAACGGTCAGAGTCAACTTCCAGTTGACTCGACTCGCCGAGTTGTTCTACCAACTCGTCGAGTCCATGCTCCTCAAGTCCAAACAACCCCGAATCCGCTCGCCGAGTTTAGCGAGAACTCGACGAGTTCTCCTTCATCTAACACTTCGGGACTATCTTCAACCGACTCGCCGAGTTCATCCTTGAACTCGTCGAGTTCATCATCATCGTATGAATGTCTAGACCATGACTCTCCGAGTTGTATGAACAACTCGTCGAGTTCATCTTCATAACTAAGAAGATTGTCTTGGACTCGCCGAGTTCCTCTTCGAACTCGTCGAGTACCATGATCTTCATGTCCATTACGGACCCAGCCTGGCAGAATCTTTTACTAACTCCACTCACTGATCCGAATCATAAACAGAAGGGTTTGGGTTTGCGACCCGACTCGCCGAGTCCATGAACTGACTCGTCGAGTCCATCTTGTGGCATCTCAATTTTGTCGATTACAGACCATCCCAACACCTCCAACTCATAGATCTGGACTCCTTATGCTAGCATTGCATGTAAAGTTGCTAACTTTACGTGCATGCAAGGTGTTATGGGGCTAAAACACTTAATCCAAGCTTCAAAGAAGACCTAGGTCATGAAATGGGACCTTTGCTGAATAAAGCCAACTACTTTGGGCTTCTAAAGCTCAAGAGTGTCCAGATCTGTTGTCCAAACCATCCTTAAGGGTTTAATACTCGGTTTAACCTTGGAAATGATCCAAATGTGACCAAAAGCAAGCTAGAAAGGGGATTTATACATTGAAAGCTCAAGGTCCAGACTTTTTACCTTCTAACAGTTACCAACTCGATGTGAAGGCTGGATCTACACTTCCTTCCTTGCTCATTTCTCCCAAGCCTTCAAAATCCACTCCAATGGACCTTAATCTTCACCAAAAGCTCCAAAAATGAAGTTGGGTGGCTAGGGTTTTGGGGTTCTGGACGAAAGAGGCTGTAATGAACCCTAGGGAAGAGAATAAGATGCTTAAATAGGGCACCAAGTCCCGGAAATTAGGGTTTCCCAACCCAGACTAGACTCGCCGAGTCCACTCGCCGACTCGTCGAGTTCTTCCTTGGACTCGACGAGTTTGACCCCTTTGACTTAGGGTTTCCCTTTCCTTTCTTGGCCTTTCTGATTCTGGGTGTTACACTTACATATAGTGTTAGAACAACTTTCATGACAAAAGCCCCTGAATGCAGCTCCAATGGGTTCACCGGTGGTTGAACAGATCGCAAGGAAGGGAGATCTAATCTCCGGCAGGCTTCCCTTGGTTCACTATCTCCGTCTCCGTTAGCCACCAATCGTGGAAAGGAAAGGAACAGAGGCAACAATGTCGAGTGGCAGCGACGGCTGTTCCTTCTTCTATCCGACAACAATCACGCAGGGAGGGAAAGACTTCGGTCCTCAGTTGATCGGAGAAGAAAGAAACACAAGAACAGTCAGAAAATAGCCGACGACTCTTAATCGATCGCAAGGAAGGGTTGCAATCGGCGGTGGGAAGTCGCTGATTTTCTTCTCTGTAGTGGTGATGTTCCAGGCAGGAAACGAAGGTGAAGGACTAGGTCAAATATATTTACTATATTTCCATAATTGTAGGATTTCAATTAAATGATTTCCTTAATTAAAAGTACAAAAGGTCCAAAATACCCTTTAATGATTTATTTAATTATTTATTATTTCTTGAATTCTCATTGGTGCATTTAGGCACACAATAGTTGCTAAAAACATTTGAACCTAGCTCTCTCTCTCTCTCTCTATATATATATATATATATATATATATATATATATATATATATATATATATATATATATATATATATAGATGTTGTAGCTATGCATAAAAAAAGGATTCAAAATTTTTTACACTTGTGAGGAAAATTTGAATGGCAAGTGAGGTTACCCCATGCTACACACTAGGTCCGTCCCTTGTAAAGAATGTACGATAACAAGCTAAAGCTATATATGTTGAGTATGAATCCACAGAAATGTTGAGTGTGAATCCACAGAAATGTTGAGTGTGAATCCACAGAAAAGCTAGTCAAAAATGGCAGGAACAATGTGAAGTTGTGAAGCCACAATTGTTGAATGAAGACCCAGTTATGTTTTTTGACTACTTCTAATTTCCATCTCTATATAAGAGATTATTCTGTATTTGTAAAACTTGTATCTAGTGTAACACAGAAAGAGTGCAAATTAGCACCAAGAAATGTAAATTCCTAGTTACCAGTGGACGTAGGTCAGAGAAGGACCGAACCACGTTAAATCCCTCATGTTCATCCTTGTGTTCTTGTTTTTCGTGAGCTGTGTGTGTGTTTAGAGTCGTGTGTTAAGTGTCTCGATCCTAACAAGTGGTATCAGAGCAAGGTTGTAGCTCCAGAAGGTGATTTTAAGTTTTTGGTCGAAATTTTTTTTCGTCAAAAACGATTTTGGTGTATACCGTTGGAAAGGTCTCGTTCCGAAGATTCCGAAAATATTTTTTTCTGAATTTTTTGACCACCGGAAGACGTCCAAATCGCCGGTCAAAGGTTACCAGAATAGTGACCGGAAAAACCAGTTTGGCCGGAGAAGACGACACTGTAGACCGGACTTCCGCCGGAGAAGACGACACTGTAGACCGGAGTTCTACCGGAGAAGACGACACTGTAGCAACATTGTAGCATATTTGAAAAATTGCAGTTTAGCCCTTGAAATTTCAGAAAATTGCAGTTTAGCCCCTGAACTTTCAGAAAATTGCAGTTTAGCCCCTAATCTTTCAGAAAATGGCAGAAAGCAGTAAGCTTCAGATTGAGAAGTTTGATGGGAAAGATTTTGGTTGGTGGAAGATGCAAATTGAAGATTTGCTCGTACAGAAAGACTTGGACGCAGTTTTAGGTGAAAAACCGGAGGCGATCACACAAGCAAACTGGGAGACTTTGGATAAGAAGGCCAAGGCATTTATTAGACTGACTTTGTCAAAGGATGTTGCCTTTAACATTTTGAAGGAGACCTCGGCAAAGGGAATCATGGAGGCATTGTCTAATATGTACGAGAAGCCGTCGGCAGCAAATAAAGTCTTCCTGATTCGGGAACTAGTCAACACGAGGATGAGGGAAGGAAGTTCAGTTACAATACACATCAACAATTTCAACTCGATTTTATCCAGACTTGGGTCAGTGGGAATAAAATTTGAGGACGAAGTTCAAGCTTTACTACTGTTATCATCATTACCTGACAGTTGGTCCGGAACAGTTACATCCGTTACTAGGTCCGCAGGATCGAAAGAGCTCACTTTTGAGGGAATTCGGGATTTAATTCTAGGCGAAGACGTCAGACGAAGAAATTCCGGGGAATCATCAAGTGAACAATTGAATGCGGTCAGAGGTAGAAGAAATAACAGAGGTAGTGGGAGCGGGAACAGGAGAAAGAGTCAATCGAGGACTCGAAATGATGTGACTTGTTGGAACTGTAAAGAGGTTGGACATTTCAGGAATTAATGTCCAAAAGACAAGAAAGAAGTTAACGTTGCAGTAGACCATTCAGATGATGATGTTTTGATCTGTAGTGTGGAGAGCAATGTGGATTCCTGGGTTATGGATTCGGGTGCTTCATTTCACGCTACCCACAGCCGTGAAGCACTGCAGAATCTAAAAGAATGAGATTTTGGTAAGGTAAGACTGGCGAACGATGAGGTTCTTGATGTGACGAGCATAGGTGACTTAGTTTTGAAGACTCCAGTTGGTCCATGGACTTTGAAGGATGTCCGGGTAATTCCAAGTCTGAAGAAACAGTTGATTTCTGTTGGGCAGTTGGATGAACAGGGACACGAGGTTAAGTTCAGGAATGGGCAGTGGAAGGTTGTCAAAAGAAATCTTGTGATAGCTCGTGGACATAAGAGGGGTTCATTATATATGGTCAGTTTACCGTCTGAGGGAGTAACCGTCCCAGTTCAGAAGAAAAACAAAATCTGGTTCATAGAGTCTCGTGGACAGAAGAAGGTTTGCTTTGCAGATGGCAAACCCAGAGTCACAGGTCAGATTCAGGTTGAACGTGTTTGGAACGGTTCAGAAAAACCAGTCAAGGGCATTCATAGCAGTGGGAGCATGGGCTTTGTTTCAGCTAGAATACCCAGAACACAGTGGGTTAAGAGAACCAGTATTCCATCTGTAATAGTCTCTCCAGATTATCTGCTTCACATGGAGAGTGTCGTTTGTTCTCAGGATGTTCCAGGATCGGGCAGTTCATTTCAGTGGGAGCCGATGGAGACAGAGAACAGGTCAGTGGCAGACTTAGCCATGACTGATGTGTTGGAGCTAACGAAAGCTTCAACTGGCCTTCAGGATAATTGAAGAGAAGGCCAGGGTAACTAGGAAGGAGTTAAGATCAAATACAGATGCACAGTTGAAGCATAGGTGAAGATTGTTCCGTGGCTTCAAGTAGGAGATTGTTGAGTATGAATCCACAGAAATGTTGAGTGTGAATCCACATAAATGTTGAGTGTGAATCCACAGAAAAGCTGGTCAAAAATGGCAGGAACAATGTGAAGTTGTGAAGCCATAATTGTTGAATGAAGACCCAGTTGTGTTTTTTGACTACTTCTGATTTCCATCTCTATATAAGAGATTATTCTGTATTTGTAAAACTTGTATCTAGTGTAACACAGAAAGAGTGCAGATTAGCACCAAGAAATGTAAATTCCTAGTTACCGGTGGACGTAGGTCAGAGAAGGACCGAACCACGTTAAATCCCTCATGTTCATCCTTGTGTTCTTGTTTTTCGTGAGCTGTGTGTGTGTTTAGAGTCGTGTGTTAAGTGTCTCGATCATAACAATATAGTATTTAGCAATCGCTAATACACAATTATAGATTCAGAATTCCCGAACGTGATATTGTTATGAGAAAAAAGTCTCGAGTATTATTTCTATTTTTCACATGTTATACCATTTAAAGCATATCCTTGCTTATACTTGAAGGCATATTTGTTCAAAGCATTTGAGCGTAATGAAACTCCAATTCTAAAGAGGAATATCCGAATAAAATTTAAGGAAGGTTTCTATTCCGTTCATATTTTGCGCGTGAAGTCTCTTTTAGTGAAACAGAGTAGAAATTTCAGGGACCAAAACCGCATAATAAAATATAGTCAAGGGACCATTTTTATGCTTCACGCTTCTTTCCATCCAAAAACCCCTCGCCCTATAAATTGACGCCACACGTTGCCTTTGATACCCAAAAGTTCGCCCTGCAATTCTTCTATTCTCTCCAATTAAGAATGACTCGCGTAACGAATTCCAGCAACAATACGTCAACGGCGACAATCAAGTTTCTTTACAGTTACGGCGGAAAGATTCTGCCACGTCAGACTGACGGCAAGCTCCGATACGTCGGCGGTTACACTAGAGTTCTCGCCGCAGACCGTTCCGTCACCTACGCGGAGTTGATCGTTAAGTTTTGGGAAGCGTGTGGATTCTCCGTTGATTTGAAGTGTAAGCTTCCGACCGAAGATCTCGACGTGCTGGTGTCCGTCACTTGCGATGAGGATCTCGCCGCCGTCGTGGAGGAGTACGATCGAGTTTCTCCCGACGCGAAGATCAGAGCCGTTCTTTGTCCTGTCAAATCGTTGAAGACGATCTCTCCTGTTCCATCCGTTGAATCGCTCGTTGAGTTTTCAGCTTGGAAACCGCCGCCGTATCCAGTGGCGGCAAACTCCGCCGTCCGAAAAGGAACGCAACAATGCCAGGCGGTAGATTTCTCTGCATACAAGCTCCGTCGGCATCTTCTTGCCGGACCTTGCCGTGATAATCCACCGTCGGTATCCCGGTTTCGTGAAGAAACAATCCCTATGCAGAATTACTTTGTTCGTCGATGGGATTACAGTCAATACTAAATCAAGAAATTAAGCCTTAGGAATTAGATGAACATATATAATCACCATACTTGATAAGAGATTTTGATTCGCAAATCCAAGTTCTTATCTGAGACGATATTGAAATCTTAAATATAGGATCCGTTAGCAAGATTGATTTGATGAACTTTGATTGTCTCAGGAGTTAGCATTGCTAATTGCTACTAGGGTTTCATACTTCTGTTATAACGCCGTGACATTTGGGATCGAATTGTCAAAGAACAATTCAAAGGGAAAAGAATAAGGAATATTATTTAGGTGAACCAAAATTCAAAGTTGGTTGTAGTCTTGTGGAACCTGGACAGGTTTCAAGGTTTCCACTGAGATGCACAAAAATGGGGCCCAACTTGGCTCTTAACGGGTAACCAGTATACCAACTCCAGGCCTACATATGTATCTCGTTTTAATATTATTGAAAAGTATTACATTTTTCAATAAGTTTAAACAGAAAATTATACATATTTTATAATAAGAAATAAATCAAAATAAATTAAATTTAGGGAGAATTTCGTATATGCCCTTATTAAACATCAAAATATCATATTTACCCAACTTAAATTCTAAATATCATATTTGCCATTTTTAAACTTTTAAAATATCAAATTTGTCCAAATCCTTATTTTTAGCAATTTTAAATATTTTATAATCATTTTAAATTCTTATTTTCATAAATTGACTATTATACCCTTTGTATATCTATATTTGTATTCTTATTTCCATCTGTAAATATCTTTATTCGTATATTTTTACCACTGTTTTAGCTTTGATCATATCGCATTATTCCTAGAAGATTTTTTTTCTTGTTCTTCTCTTGAGGGGAGTCTCTAATATATACCAACCAGGAGGACTTTTCCACTATCATCCACCCCTTAAACTTGGCGACTTTGATGATTTGTGATTGAGTGATTAAAGCCATTGTATTAAAGAGACTTTGATGATTTGTGATTGAGTGATTAAAGCCATTGTATTAAAGAGTTGTTGTACCGTGCAATTCAACGATGCAATAGGTGTTTTGTTTCCAATCATGCTAACCATCCAAATGGGTTTTCTCCATAAAGTTAACATTAAGCTTTACATTTTGATCTTTATAGTGCAAGTGTGGTTCAAACCTATTGCATCCATGAGATGTATCGTACAACTCAAAGTACATTGGATCATAACACCCTGGTTTTATATAAAAATCATGTTTTTTACATAAAACCATCTTGATCAATATGCATGGCCGGTAGCCTCATTCCCAGGGAAAAGATCAATGACGTATGCCTCATAACTACACGATTAAAAAAACCCTTAAAATGTCTCATTAATCCATCAGATTTTTGACAATTTGAAATTTTGATAGTCGAACATTTCACCTTTGGCGAGGAATCAATTTAACTGTAGTGTCAAGATATCTTCCCTTGCAACACCATCTCGAGACTGAAGCGACTTCTTTAAATGATTCATCTGTTTCGAAAATTGATTTTTTCTGGCAGGGAGTTAACTAACAATTAATGATCGACCTCAAGCAACCTCAACGTCACCGGAACAGAGGGATCTTGCATCAACTGAAGTGAAAACAACTCTGAAACAAACTACACGTCTCAATGGACAAAAAAATCGATCAATTCCACAACTCATTAAGATATGCAGATCGCCATCACCGTCGTTATCATCTCCATGGACAAAAAATCGATCAATTGGTTGCCATAAAAAAAAGAAGGATTGTAATATGTTTGTCCTCGGTTTGGCCATGGTTAAAACAATAAAGGGACAATATAGTCAATTTAATGTTTTTTTATAATTATAAAGACTTTAAAATATTAGAAAATGATTATATAATATTAAAAAAAGTGATTTGGGCAAATATAATATTTTGAATTTTTATAGAGGATAAATATGATATTTAGAAATTATCTCGGGCAAATACGATATTATGAGGTTTAGGAAGGATATATACGAAATTATCCCTTAAATTTATAATGTTGTATTACAAGTACCAAATACATTATATTAAATATCATTATGCAAATAGTATATTATAAATGCATAAATTTTAAAAAAGAATAATCAAATTGTATAGATAAAAGTTAAACACCGGTGAAAATAAATAAAACACCGTTTACACTTAAGAATAGTGCTAAGTTGGAACAAGGGATAATGACTTAAAAGCGTAATGTGTTTTTCGTGTTTTGTACACATTTAGTTACTAAATGTTTTTTTTGTCCACATTTGCCCATTAAACTTGTTTTTTTGTCCATATCTTACCCTTACGGTTAGTGTGAGTTTAACCGGTTGCCGGCGGTCTTTGCATCTCCGGCGAGACTACGGTCATCTTCTCCAACGAGTCTTCGGCCAACATGATTTTTCCGACAAGTTTTAACATATACAAGTAAGGTTTTGATTTTTTAGATTAACAACTCGAACACATCACATTAGATTTCGATTTTCAAATAAAACACAAACACACACACACACACCTCATTTCTTGATCGTCGTTAGACATGACAATGGAGCGGGTTTGGAGCGGATCGACCTTGATCCAAACCCATTAAACAATTTTCAAATGCTGATCCAAACTCAATCCGTAACTCGTAGGGTTTTAAATCAACCGGATCAACGAATTTTCAACTATTTTACCCGACCCATTTACAATATTAAGATTATGCTATAATTATGCATTACAACACATATAACATGAATCACTAAAACTAGTAAACATTCATTCCAAAACAAACTTCTATTATAGAATGTCTAATATTGCAAACATGCAAGAGAAAATGACAGAGAAAATGACACACGATTGGAGTAGATTTCAATAACTCATGATTTCAATAAGGCACGATTTTAATTAGTCCTCCGATTTTAATTCATGATTTTGACACAATAACACAAGATTTCAGTAACCAGTAAGGTAGCAACAAACGATTTCAACAGGTCACAATTTCAATAAGTCGATTTCAATAACACACAATTGGAATAGAGAAGATGATATTAATCGATTATATTAGAATTTTAGAAAACAAACTTGATTGTGGAATGTCGATTGTAAAAAAACTCTTCTACGAAACGAGATAGTTTGAATCCTATTCTTATTGTTCTTGGTTGTCGACTCTGACTGTAATACTAATTTCACATATTTATTTGTATTAAGAATCGACTGGAATTCGGTCATTAGGAACTAGAAAGTGGAAGTGGAATGATTGAACTCCTTGAGTCCTGTATAGAACATTGTTTCGATGATAAACATATAACTTATAAATAATAAATTTATATTTTAAAAATTTAGACGCGGCAGGTCATAAACGGATCAGATCGATAGTGATCTGTACCCGACTCTTTTAATAAAATGGTTAACCGGTATGAGTCGTTAACGGGTAAACGAACCATAAAATATGATCCAAAGTCCAAACCCATTAACTTTGCATGGGTTTGGAGCGGATCAGGGTCAATCAAAACTCACTCCATTGCCAGGTCTAATCGTCGTTCTCATCAACCACCACCACCACCAAGCCATTCTTCCTCCTTCCTCATCTCTCTATTAACAACTCAGTTACGTTTTCTGGGTTTGTTTATCCAAGCAACCCAAGCCACCATTAAAATCGTTTATTGTTCATCGTCTTCAACCTCTAAGTCACCACTAAAAACGAGACCTTCACCACCACAGAACAAATCCCGTCTCAAGCTATCTCCGACAACCTCCGATCAAACTTCGTCAACAAGTCCTTCACTTCAGACAATTCCCCTTTGTTTTGCTCTGATGGTTGAAAGTCAACAAAGTACAAACTATGCAACACAATGCACAAGCTCGTCGATGCATTATCCTTTGAACAAGCACAATGGGAGAGAAGGAGGTTGCAATCAAAATCGAAGAGGGTGGGTGTCGATTGCAGTGAGAACAAGAAAGAGAAGGAGCCTGCAATCGATTCTTCTTGTTGCTCGGACACTTGGAGATCGAGTTTGAATGAGAAGGAGAGTACCCTTCTTGTTTGGTTCCTATTTTCGTCATAGTGCACACAAAGACACAACAAGAAAAGAAAAATGGGAGTTTTTCTTGTCATTTATCACATATTTGAAGTATGAAACCCTTTCGAGAGATCGAGAGAGAGAGAGAGAGAGAGAGAGAGAGAGAGAGAGAGAGAGAGTTCGCCGGAAAAATCATGAATGCCGGAGAAGATGATCGGAGTCACCGGAGCTGTCAAATACGCCGGAGACCGGCTAAACCTATGATTACCTATGATTGCAGGTCATAAGGATGTTTTTTGAACACTTCAACAAGTTCAATGGGAAAATATGGACAAAAAAAAACTCAATGACTAAATATGTATAAATCGAAAAATATTTTACATTATCCCTTGGAACAACTTCCCATCAAATTTGATGTAAAAAATGAGATTTGGTGTTAGGTTAGAAGTGCCTTAATTTGCCATTAGAAAAGACTACTATAAATTCATTTTATAAAGTAACAATGCAATCTGGTTTGGAACCAAAATACATTCACAAGGTTTAAAAGGGGTGGGGTCTTTTTCACTTTTCCTCTCCATGACATAACAGAATATACTAAATAGTTTAACAATATCAGTAAAAGATATGGTGTTATTAGGGAGTATACGAATAACAAATAGTACGAGGATTAACCAGTTTCCTGCTCAAACTCATCACCTTCAGACTCTTCTGCATTGTCAGCATCATCATCGTCTGCATCATTGTCCATCTCTTCTTTCTCATTATCATCTGTCATCTTCCCTATCACGATTTGCTCCATGTTTATCTTCCTGATCTCATTACACTGCACAAATGAATCTGTTAAAATTTCTTTCACTTCTCCATTTGGGGGTTTCATCTATTTTTCTTGCATAAAATAAATACCGACATGATGATCTGATATACGACACTTAGCTTGAATTAAAAGGGCTAATTCACATTTGAGGCGTATAAACATATATCACAGAATAAAGATTTATGTAATCTAGGAGCATGTAATTAGTGTAAACCAAATACTTATATGCCAGATCTAGCTTAAGATTACATGCATTTGGGCCCAAATTTGAAATCAATTGACACAAAATCTAGGTTTCCATGATATGAAATGGAATCAACAGAAGAAAAATCAGCATCTAGTTAAGATCCAGCTGATTAAATATATCAGATTTAGCTTAGATATTAATCTGTTATCCATATTCATCATACGAATTTTGGAGTTCAATATATAAGTAAAATCAGTTCAATATACAAATTTAGGTTTTCATCATATGAAAAGGATCCATATTAAAATGAGACCTAATTAAGATCCAGCTCATTTAACATGTCCGATTTAGCTTAAATAAAATCCATATTCATTATAAGAACTTGGAGTTCAATATCATATCTAAAATCTTTCCAAAATACAAATATAAGTGAAACGGAACCAATCAACCAACATTATACAGCGCGATGAAAACAGAGCAAAGAAGAATTTAAAAAAGGATTTAACAATCGATTATAACAGGACATAACAAATGACAACATTTAAAGTGAATTTTCACAAACAATTAGTTGGAAGTATACTGTATATAGTGACTGACCTTATCTTCGAAATCGGACTCCTCAATGGCGAGGAGAAGTTCCTCACTATGCGGCTGAGGCCACTGCGGAGTAAGAAGAAGCGACGTCGGAATCATCCTCGTCGATGACGGATACTGCGTCATGAATGCCGGAAACTGCAACATATTTGATTGTTCCAAATTCTAATCTAAGGCACCGACGACGCTCCACCACCGTAATGAACTGAGTAACCACTCACCGCACTATTTGATACGTGGGCCGAGCTTTTCGCCTGATTGACATTGGCCCATTTATGTTTTTGGTTTTCAAAAGTATAGACTATAGAATTTAGGTAGTAGTACATAGCGAGATTTGTTTGGATGGAGAATTCAATTTGATTTTAGGTTTTCAAAACCTGAATTCGAATAATCTAAATTAAATTTAAATCTGATCCGATTCGATCAAATTACAATTTGATTGGATTGTTTTTAGAATTCGAATTTCAAAACATTTTAAAACGATATATAATTATAATATTACCTATCTTTATAGAAAAAACAAAAACAAATTATTTAGTAGTTATTTAAAATTTATAAACAACTATTAAAAAGTATATTATAGTTTAATATTTTATAGATAAAAAAGTTTTGAGAGAAAATGCATATTAATGTTTATTAGGTAAAACTTTTTGAACTTATTTGAACAAATAAATTACATAATTAAAAAACTATTATCTATATTAAAAATAAATAAATAATAAATTGTTATTCGGTTTTTTTGGACTATCCAGTTATTATTTTATAAGCCAAAAGTCCAAAACCAATCCAAAATAACAATTCGGTTTTGTTGACAACCAATCCAAAAATCCAAATATCCAAACCAAATATTTCAATCAAGATAGTCCAATTGAACAATTTGTTTTTATCCAAATAATAAACAGCCATAATAGTACAACATATAATATCACTTAAAATTCATGCTGCTATTTTATTAACTATTATTATAAATTTATATTTTATAATGGATGAACTAATTAATATATATATATATATATATATATATATATATATATATATATATATATATAGGTAAATTTAGATAAAAATAAAATAAATAAATGTCATACTATACCCCCACATACGTTATTCATTAAGGATGTATATCTCTAAATATTTTTATTTCTTTAATGCTTTAAATCTTAATAAGATATAACAATCTTAATACACGAGAATATGTAGATATAACAATGTTTTAAATCTTAATAAGTGTTTTCAATTTTTTTAATGTCGGTGCAATCGGACCATCTCGAATCCTACCAACTCGCTCCAACCGTCTTGGTCCTGCTGAATGCCGATGTAGTACAACCATCTTTATTCCTGCCGTTGCAAACCACTTATCTTGAATCATATTGTCTCGCTCCAGCCATTTAGGGCCCTGCCGTTTCAGTCCAACCATCTCCAGTCCTACTGGTTCAATCTTGAAATCTCTGTTTGAGACTCATGTCAGCTAACTCCTACCGGTTCACTCTAGCTCTCATGCACGCTAATTCCCAAGACACATATACACTCCTCATCACCTTATGGCATAGGTATCCAACATATGTTCCTTCCCAAAATAGACAATATATATATATATATATATATATATATATATATATATATATATATATATATATATATATATATATATATATATATATATATATATAATCTGGATCCAGAAGTAAGCTTTGACTCTCTCACATACATTAGACATATACACATTGGTTTCCTCCTGCTCAGAGGAATCGACCTCATTTCGTCTCGTTACTAACTTGGTCGTCAGAGGATACATGTCGTAGAGCGGCTCTAATGGTGTTGATGATGAGTGTTACATGTATCAAATTGGGACCAACTAATGACACCGTATCACCAGATATGCGATCTCGACCCGATCAGCCTGACGACAATTTCCAGTAACATCATACAGAAAATGGATCTTTAATATAAGATTTATTCTGAGCATCATTGATAATATACAATACGAATTCAAAATTTTCGATCATGTTATCTTTGTGAGAACAAAATCTAGTACTTTTGTTTATTTTGCATATGTTGTAAGATTTAAAAATAATATCCTTTCTTATATTTGAAAGGTATGTTTCTTTTCAAAGCATTTGAGCGTATGAAAATCTAAGGAGCAATCTTTCTATTCTAATAAAAGAATATGTTTTTTCTTTTTTTGTCATTTGTCATTTTATTAAGTCTTCTAATTAACGTCATGTCACCTGTCAACCTATTGATTCACCATTTCAAATTTCAAATTTTAAATTTCACACTTTAATTACATTAAATTAATAACATTATAACAAAAATTAAAATAAAATTAGTACAGATTATAAGGTCACATATTTATTTAAATCAACGATTATATATATATATATATATATATATATATATATATATATATATATATATATATATATATATATAACTAAAAAATATCTCTTAGTTAATAATATCTCTTAAAAATCTCTTACTATGAAAGTTTAATTAATTTTGTAACCGTGGTTCCCACGGGTAAAGGTGGCAAAATTTGATACGACACGAAACCTGACACGAACTCGACACAAAATAAACGGGTTTGGGTAAGATATTTCAATCCGTTTAAATAAACGGGTTGACACGACACAACAAGAAAATTAAACGGATAAGGTTAGGGTTGAAAATTTCAACACGAATATGATTCGAAAATGACCTATTTATTTATAAGCAAGTTTTTTGAATATTTTAAATAAACTAGAAAGATACAAAACCAAAAAAATAAGTAAAAGAAAACATTTGGATTGAGTCGTTTTGTAATGTTGAAATGACTTAGACGTCTAGATCAAGACTTCATTTTCAATTTTTATGTTCTCTCCCAAACTATATAGTCCCGCTGACCACTCTCTCATCCTCATGATCTTTTCTTCCGCCTCCCCAACGCCAATTCTTTCAATTTTGTCATCTGAACTTGCTATGACTTCATCTATTCCGTCTCAAAACTATTAGTTTTTCCTTTCCGCCTACCTAACTCTTACTCTTTCAACATGCTCAATCTTTAACCTCACATGACATGACATATTTCAAGATATATCCTAACACGAAACCCGACACGAACTCGACACGAAAATAAATGGGTTGACACGTAACGACACGTTAATTAAATGGGTCGGGTTAGGGTCAAGCACTTTCAACCTGTTTAGTGTTTTCACACGACACGACACGATTGCCACCTCTACCCACGGGTTATAAACTGGTATCCGAATAATATGTATTTGCTAGAGATCAAGAAAAGTTGGCATTCAGTTGTATTTTGCGTGTGAAGTCTCTTTTAGCGATTTACAAAGATATTCCCACAACATTTTGTCAATCTTTTTTTTTTTTTTTTTTTTTTTTTTTTTTTTTTTTTTGTAAATATGTCTAGCGATATATTTCTTTCATCACTAATTACGTTGATTATTAGAATGCTAAAAATCAAGATTCTTTTAAGAATATGTGAGAAAATTTCTCTTCAAACTTTTGTACAAAAACTCTATTTATTTTTATAAAAATAACCGTGCATTTTATAACCATTCATTGTTTTCAAGTGTTAGAATAATTTAAAGAATTTAATCATGCAAAAAAAAAAATGAATTGCTAATCAATGAAAAATGTGAAAATACATTAGGTTTTCTGGCAAAAACCCTTATGTTTACGGTTAAGAAATATAATGAGTACTTTATTTTTGTCCCTTACTTTGTTTATGGGCCGGTTAGTCAAAACATTTGGCACTTAAGATCATGATTATTAAAAAGAATAATCACAGCAATTATACGAAATTAATTTGTTTCTATCAACTTCATTTAAGGGAATTGACGTTTAACATTTGATGAATAATTCGAAAAAAAAATCTTATAAAGAACGGTTGTCGTTAAATATCATATGAAACGGCCATGCATTCTTTGACAAAAACGAATAAACCATAAAAAGTAGTTACTTTAATACTTTATTATGTAGTGATCATAAAAAATAGAAAGGTTAGAACCAAAACTGCACAGTGAAATATTCTCAAGGGACCAGTTTTTTGATTCAAGCTTCTTTCCAACAAGAAACCCTCGCCCTATAAATTGTACCCACGCGTTAGTTTTGATTACTGAAGATCGTCGTTTTACAATTCTTCTCGAAACTTCTACTTTTTCCGGATTAAGAACGACTAGCATAACGAATTCCGGCAACAAAACGTCAACGGCGACCATGAAGTTTCTTTACAGTTACGGCGGAAAGATTCTGCCACGTCAGATTGACGGCAAGCTCCGATACGTTGGCGGTCACACTAGAGTTCTCGCCGCCGACCGCACCGTGACGTACTTGGACTTGATCTTTAAGTTTTGGGAAGCGTGTGGATTCACTGGTGATTTGAAGTGTAAGCTTCCGTCAGAAGATCTGGACGTGCTGGTGTCTGTCACTTGTGATGAGGATCTTGCCGCCGTCGTGGAGGAGTACGATCGAGTATCTCCGGACGCGAAGATTAGAGCTGTTCTTTGTTCTGTCAACTCGTCAAAGACGATTGCTACTGCTCTAGCTGTTGAATCACTCTTCGAATTGTCAGCCTCGAAACCGACGCGGTATCCTGTAGTCGCTGATTCCACCGTCCAAAAAACAACGTAACAATGTCAGGCGGTTGATTTCGCAGATTACTATCCTCGTGCCAGATCTTGGAGTGATCATCCACTGTCGTCGTCCCCGGTTGCGTGAACATACAGACCCTGTGTTGATCACTTTGTTCGTGGATTTCTCTACAGAGTCAATAGTACACCAATAAATTAACTCATAGCCTCATAGGTATTACAGATGGATGTATATAAGTAGTTTTTGAATTTCGAATTGAAGTTCTTATCTAAATGGCGATATTAAATCTTTCATAAGATCCATGAGTGAGATTGATTTGATGAATTTTGACGTTGTTTCTGGTTTCACCATTGCTGTTCGTAGTATAAATTTTGAATTGCTTGCTTATATTTATGTGTTTTATTTTATGATCGTTTCTCGTGAACGATATCTCTGATTTGGTATTGTTTGATTCGGGGCTACCCGATCATTTGTATCGCTTGCGCTTAGCAAGAGGTTTGTTGGAGCTCCGGGGGAGCTGGATTGTCCTTTAGATGTCGAGATTGCGGATGATCGATCTGTCCGGGTAGCGGGTGTTCATCCGGGTTGTATTCTCCAGTTGTTCAGCGAGCAGTATCTAGTCGATTTTGTTCCCATTCCTTTGCGTGGGAACAAGGTTATCGTGGGCATGGATTGATTGGGCCCTAATGGGGCAGTGATCGATTGTGAGCAACAGTTAGTTCAGATTCGAACCCTAAGTGGGGGAGAGTTAGTGGTTTAGAAAGAGAGAGAGCTCAGCGTGAGCCGAGTTTGTGTTCAGCAGCGAGGGTCAGACACTATATTCAGCAGGGTTGTTCCGGATTTGTCTCCTATGTTACGAATACCCGCGATAAGGGTAAGACGACTGTGGATGATGTGCCTATTATGCGGGAGTATACAGATGTGTTTTCAGAGGATTTGCCTGGGGTGCCTCCGAAGAGGCAGGTTGAGTTCAGGATTGATCTGGTTCCGGGTGCGGCTCCGATAACCAAAGCACCATATTGGTTGGCTCCTCCCGAGATGCATGAGTTGTCTACACAGCTGCAGGATCTGTTAGACAATGGATTCATTCGACCGAGCAGTTCGCCATGGGGAGCACCGATCTTGTTTGTAAAGAAGAAGGATGTGTTTCATCGTATGTGCATTGACTACCGGGAGCTGAATAAGGTAACGGTGAAGAACCGTTATCCACTCCCAAGGATTGATGATATGTTTGACCAACTTTAGGCTGCATCTTGGTTTTCCAAGATTAATTTGCGTTTGGGTTATCATCCGGCGTCCGCTGATTTGGAGCTGGGGCTGTGGTTTTCGCCCTCAAGATTTGGCGACATTACCTCTATAGGGTCCACTATACCATTTACACGGATCACAAGAGCCTGAGGTATCTGATGGATCAGCCAAATCTGAATATGAGGCAGCGCCGGTGGTTGGATGTGGTGAATGATTATGATTGTGAGAGCCTTTATCACACAGGGAAGACCAATGTGGTGGCCGATGCTCTCAGCCGCAAGGCGGTCGCGTCTCCGATCATGGATTTATGTTTGGGGATGACTGTGATTACTCCGCTATTGGAGCGGATTCGTGAGGCTCAGATCGAGGCGATGAAGGAAGAGCACCGGAAGAGTGAACGTATTGTGGGTTAGGTGGCTTCCTTCGATTATGATAGTCGTGGATTGTTGACTCTTCATCAGAGAGTATGAGTTCCGTACTAAGGCGATGTGCGTCAGGTTCTGATGGAGGAGGCGCACAAGTCTAGGTTCTCCATTCATCCCGGGGCGACGAAGATGTATAGAGATATTCTTCTTGATTATTGGTGGCCCTGCATGAAGCGGGATGTGGCTTGGTATGTGGAGAGGTGCTTGACTTGCAGGAAAGTCAAGGACGAGCCTCAGCGACCTCACAGCCAGATGCAGCCGTTGGAAATTCCCGTATGGAAATGGGAGGAGATTACCATGGCTTTCATCACAAAATTGCCTCGGACTGCGCGCAAAATGGATTCGATTTGGGTCATCGTGGATCGATTGACCAAAAACGCGCATTTTGTCTAGATCCAGGAGAGTATCTCTACGGAGAAGTTGGTGGATGTTTACATCAGGAAGGTTGTGGCACAACATGGGGTGGCAGATTCCGTGGTTTCAGACAAGGATGTCAGGTTTACTTCCAGGTTTTGGAAGAGGTTCCATGACGAGTTGGGTACTCGTCTCCATTTCAGCACGACCTTCCATCCACAGACCGATGGTCAGAGCGAGCATACCATTCAGACTCTAGAGGATATGTTGCGGGCGTGTGTTTTGGACTTTAGTGGGAGTTGGGATACATATCTTTCGTTCGCGGAATTTTTGTATAACAACAGTTATCACGCCAACATTGATCGGCCACCTTTTGAGATGCTTTACGGGAGGAAATGTAGGCCCCCGATATGTTCGGGTGAGGTCGGTCAGCAGGTTATGGGAAGTACCGAGGTGGTACTCAAGATTGTTGAGTTGATCCAGCAGGTTCGGAGTAGGCTCTGGACAGCTCAGAGTCGGCAGGAAAAGTTATGCCGACAGACACCGATCAGACTTAGAGTTCCAGGTAGGGGATATGGTTCTCCTGAAGGTGTCACCTTGGAAAGGTGTTAAGCGTGTCAGACCCAACAAATAAAGGGGGTACGATATACTACAAAATAATCCCACTATATTGCACTAAAAGGTAGTACAAGGCAAGCAAGGTCGATCCACAGAGACACAGGACAATTGGTCTATACCTCTTTGCACAAGGTACTATGGTCACCAATAGTAAAGAGAGGGGGGTTTAGAATGCAGCGATTAAACAAACAATTAAAAACATAAGCAATCAACTAAAGGCGTGAATTAAGTTCAGATTTTGTAAGGACTCCAACTTCATGTATGACAATCCAGCAATGTGAATCAAAGATGACAAGACATTTGTTTCATTCTATCTAAGTTGGTACTTGAAAGTGTTAACAAGCTCTAACACTTTCCATTCTCCACATTAATCAATCAAAACAAGCTCTTTGATTAATCCTAACCTTGCTAACCTAATCTAAACAAGCTCTTAGAATTAGATTAAAAGATTGCATTAAGCTTATTGTGAATGTTCCCAACAACACCCAATACTCCTCACAAGCTCGGGAGCGTAATAATGTGTGAAAAGATTTACACTAAATTCATTCATAAGAAATCAATTTAATGCTTGTTACTTAGTTCAATTCACAAAACAATTACGGATTTTGCAAAATGAATAACTTGAATGACCTAACCCTAATTCAAATGGCCAATAAGAATCATTATTAGAATCAAACATTCGATTGAAATAAAATCAGTTTCACTAGATATAAATGAAACACAAACATCAGGTCATATGATTTGATTCACAACCAAAAAGTCAAAACATGAAATTGGAGAAGTTAGGGTTCTAGCCACACATGGCTAGAACAAGATTAACAAGTTTAAAAGATGAAATTAAGTGCTAAAGTGCTTACAAAGAAGGAATTAAAATGTTTCCCAATGATTAACGGACAAACCCTTGCTAAAAACCTTGAATTCTCCTCTCCAAAAATGCTCTGGTATGTTCTATATCCCCCCAAAATGACCCCATTCCCGACATAAGGAAAATAGGAAAAACTGCCAAAAAGCAGTTTTTAAGTTGAACACGGCCCGTGTCAATATAGAGTAAATCAACACGGGTCGTGTTAAGTGAGAGCACACCCTTCAATCCTCGATTTCAAGTCTAAAGTATGATGCTAAAAAATGTTCAACTGGACCAACACGCCCCGTGTCAATATAGAGTAAATGAACACGGGTCGTGTTCAGTGAGGTCAAAATGCCTGGGATGGTCAAACACGCCCCGTGTTGGATTTCTAGGCCAAACCCAACACGCCCTGTGTTGCCCTCTGACTCCGAGTCCAAACTTGATTTTCTCAATTCTTCCGTTCTACGCCCGATCATCCCGCAATCTTCACCAATGCCCCCCGGCACCTCCAAAAGCACGCTCCAACCTCCGGTTTACCTGAAAATGTCATTAAAGAGTGCAAATAAGGTTGTTCCAGAAATTAACCTAAATATGATGAAATGCATTAAAAGCAAAGAACAATTATGCTAAAAACATACATACAAAGGGCTAAAGGTTGTGCAAAAAGGTGCACAAAATGCACCTAACAAATCTCCCCAAGCTTAGACCTTTCTTGTCCTCAAGAAAGAACAAGAAACAGACAAAACAGGACGATTTCTAGATGACAAAAAGACACTTAGAACAAAAGGGGACGGGAAGGTTCTAAGGACTAGGGATGAATGCATGCAATGCAAACCATGAAAAAGGAAAAGAAAAATATGTACAGAAGCACTAAAGAAACAAAATGTATCAAAAAGAAATTTAAGGCACAAGTAAATAATCTATATAAGTACGATCAGACTTTACATCAATATTGCTCCGATCATTAATACCTAGGCAACCATCCTGCTTCCTTCCATATATCACAGACTCCCAAAGTGAGGAAGACCCGAAACGGTGTAACCCAATAATCCAACCCTAGTTTTATTAAAACTTTATACCTTACTAAGCTTTATGGGCGAAAATAACATAGTCCGGATCTCATGTCCTTAAGACTAGATGACCAAGAATCAGAATCGACGCATCCTTAAGAACCTGTCACAGCGAATCAGCTTTCGCTGAAACAGTGAGCCCACCCGAAGGGGCCCAGCTCCTATGCTTTCACTTTTTCGAGAGCCACAAGTATCATATCACACAGTTCTTCATTCGCCAGATTTGACTTTGAATTGGCTTTTGATTTGATTGAACTTTGATTTGTACTTCGTTTTGAATTTGGATTCTTCAATCTTCATTTTTGGAATTTCTTGAGATTTCTTCGTTTTGGCACTTGAAATTCTGATTTGGGTACTAGATATGACAGTTGTACCCTTCATTCTTTCTTGACTGTGTGTATCTGATACTTAAGCTCTCTATCACCGCGAGGGTAACGCGTGTCAACAAATAGGTCCGTGTTCTGTGGGTCTAGAGTTGCCGATAAAGATTCTTTTTAAACATTCAGAAGCAAATCATCCTAAAGCTGTTATTACCGCCCAAAAAACATTTCAATATAATTTCTTTTTATTATCTAAGGCTAGGGTCTCGAATTACGGTATTTGGTCCCCTAGTTATGACAGCTGATTCTACACTTCCGGTAACTATCCGGTCGCCTCGGGTATTTTGTTTTTTTTCATTTGATTTCTCGTTTTCCCACTTCATGGAGCTATTGTATGTAAAGAGTGTCATCACCTCGTACACTTTTTTTTTGATGAATATGTATGCAAATGATGAAATGCAAAAACTTGAAATAAAAATAAAAATAAAAATGTTTTTGGGTTTTATAAATGCAGAATGAAAGAAAAAGGGAAATTTTTTTTTTTTTTTTTTTTGATGCATGGATGCATGAACCAAATGTGACTCTACCCCTCCCCAAGCTTAAAGATAAGCATCGTCCCCGATGCTTGAAGAGGGCGGAACAACCTAAAACGGAGGAGGAGGAGGAGGAGGAGGATAATAACCGGAATTTCGGGTCCAAGCCCAAAAATCTTCCTCATGTTTGCGTTGACGCTCTTGATCCCGATCGTACTGGGTAGTGAAGGAAGAGAAACTCTGAGTGAGGCTTGCAATATCTTGCTGGTAGGTGTCGAGGCGGGTATGGATTGACTGGAATTCATCCATATACTACTGATGATAAGACGGGGGCGCAGCATAATGGGATGAGCTGGCACCACCGGTGGGACGAGCATGGTGGGGCTCCTCCTCCTCTTCATCATCATCATCATCACCGCCTTCCTCGTTTTCTTCACTTTGCTCATCTACCTCAGTGGAGTATGAGTGGGGGAAGATGTATGGCATGATTTGCCAATCGGTCATGTGAATGGGGTTTCGGAGATCAAGAATGCCTTTATTTTCTGGTGTGATGAGGAGCTTTGGGTCATGATTTTGACCCACGGTCCAGTGGTGTGTGCCATCCGCTGCCGAACGGAATAGTCGCATGGACTCAAGGACAACAATGGTTAGATAAGGCTCACCCGACAGTGGCTGGTGGGGACCGGGGTATGGGGCTCGGACTTGGGCGCTCTTGGCGAGCATGCTGACAATACCCCCACAATAAATCCTTCCCGATCGGGATGTGCTCAGGCGGATGAGTTTGTGGCACAAAAATTGACCATAATGAGGAACGAGGTTGTCCTCGGGATGAGCCATTGCATAAAGGATTTTGAGCTCTAGCGCGCTGATGGTGCTTCGCTCCTCTCTAGGGGCGACGAGCGAAGCGATGATTCTATGGGCCACCTTCATCACGGGATGGATAAGTGATGAGGCTTTAGCAGCGCTAGAGGCGTATGGGTGTAAATGGGTGAGTTGGGTCAACCATGTCAAATCAAAGTATCCTTGAATTGGGTCAGTGGGGCCAAATGTGTTTTCAGTTGGGGCCCCAACAATGGCATTAATTTGATCCAAGGAAATCTCATAATCTTGATTCATGAGACGGAAGTAGAGGATCACATGGTCCAAATAAACTGAGGATAGAAACTCAGCTGTTGGGACTTTGTAACTCAGTTCGTGGACCCTCAATAACCCGTGCCATCATATGTTGCGAAACAGGGTTTGGACTTGTTTATAAATGTGCAATTCTTTAAGGGATGGCACATGCGCAAACTTTTGGATGGCATGACCCCGCTGAAGGAATGCCTCAAATTTGCCCTCTTGAATTGGGCCAAGACACACGACACCACCATGAGCCGGGTTAGGTGGTGGTGATGGGGACCTAGGTGGATGTGATGGGGATGGGGACCTAGGTCTACTACGGCGGGCGGATGATTTGGTGCGTCTAAGCCTTTTAGAAGGTTCACCTTCCATAGTCAATTTGGGACAAATTAAAAGTCAACCGGTCAATAAGTCAAAAGAAGTCAACTGTTGACAGGTCCAGTCAACACGAATTCAACCACCAAAAATTCGTGGGAAATTTGGTTTTGAATGATTTCCTATTGAGAATCAAGTCCAATTTGACCACAATTGCAAGCAATTTGACTCAAGAACACAAATCTCACAAGTGAAGAGTTGGAAGGAATTTACCGAATCGTGCGTGGGGTTGTGTTGTTCTTGATGTGAAAGACCTTCTTCAACCTCCCCAAGCTTGCCCTTTTGAAGATTAAGACACAAAAACACCAAAATCATATGAGATTTTCGGACCTAGGGTTTGTCAAAACCCCTAAATCCACCATTAGAATGCAAGAAAATGATGTTTAGGATGGAGAAGATGAAGTATAGATGATAAAAATCAAACCTTTTTGGAGATGCAAGCCAAAATCTTGTAGAAATTGAAAGGTTTTGATGAAAATCGGACCTAGGGTTTTTGTTGAGAGAGAGGGGCTGTTATGAGGTGATTGTGGGGGTAAATGAGGCCAAGTCCCGATTTTTTTTCATTAAAAACCACCAGGTCTGCTGCGCGAACACGACCCGTGTTCCCACAGGCCAAATTGACACGCGCCGTGTTGGGGGTTTTTATGCTGACTGAAGCACGAACACGACCCGTGTTGAGCATAAGGCAAAACTCAACACGGCTCGTGTTGCTCTCTGTATGCGTCAAGGTCAATTTCTTATGAACACGACCCGTGTTCACTGTGGGCCAAAATCCAACACGACTCGTGTTGGTCTCTGGATGAAAAATGGACAATTTTTTCATGGACACGCCCCGTGTTCAATTTAGGCCAAGCGGGGCACGACCCGTGTTGGGCTCTAGATACTATTTCCCACTCTTTTGAACTTAAAAATTCTCTCTCATTGAAATGAAATGCTTTTGCACCCCAAGGTCCGTTTTTTGGTTTGAAAACAATGACAAAACACATTTGGAACATTAAAAACCATAAAAATGCAAAGAACGAAATGTTTTAAAGAAAAATGACGAAAATACCCCCGGGTTGCCTCCCGGTTAGCTGCCCTTGTTTTAAGTCGTTGGCTCGACTTTGCCCCCGAATATGCTTCAGTCTTGGTACATGGGGTTCTCCAACACATCAACCTCCTCATTCTTCACCTCGAATCCTTCATAAAACGGCTTCAATCTATGACCATTAACTTTGAATGTTTTACCGGTTTGCTTGCTAGTGATTTCCACCGCACCATGGTCAAACACCCTTGTGACCACGAAAGGACCAACCCATCTTGATCTTAACTTCCCTGGAATTAACTTGAACCTTGAGTGGTAAAGAAGCACCTTTTGTCCTTGCACAAAAGTCTTCCGGGAGATCATTTTGTCATGGTACGCTTTTGTCTTCTCTTTATAAATCATGTTGCTTTCGTACGCATCATTCCGAATCTCCTCTAACTCTTGAATGTCTAGCTTCCTTTTGTTTCCCACTTCATCTTCATTCATATTGAATTTCTTTATAGCCCAAAAAGCTTTATGTTCAAGCTCAACCGGAAGATGGCATGCTTTTCCAAACACCAGCCTATATGGGGACATACCAATGGGGGTTTTAAAGGCAGTACGGTATGCCCATAAGGCATCATCTAGCCTTAAGCTCCAATCTTTGCGGTTTGGGTTGACCGTTTTCTCCAAGATGCTTTTGATTTGCCTGTTTGAGATCTCGACTTGTCCATTGGTTTGGGGATGATAAGCTGTTGAGACTTTGTGTGTAACCCCATACTTCTTCAAAAAAGCCTCGAGCATCCTATTGCAGAAATGGGTCCCGCGGTCACTTATGAGCGCCTTTGGTGTGCCAAACCGTGAGAAAATATGTACCTTGAGAAAATCTACCACAACTTTGGAATCATTAGTACGGGTGGCCTTAGCCTCCACCCATTTGGACACATAGTCCACCGCCAATAAAATGTATGAACAACCAAAAGAGGGCGGAAATGGTCCCATAAAGTCAATACCCCATACATCAAATATCTCACATACTAAAATGGGAGTAAGGGGCATTTGATTCCTAGAGCTTAAGGACCCGGATTTTTGGCACTTTTCGCAATGTGCACAAAACACATAAGAATCATGAAATATAGAAGGCCAAAAGAATCCGCTATCTAGAACTTTCCTAGCTGTCATTTGGGGTCCAAAGTGACCACCACAAGCATAAGAATGGCAAAAATTAAGGATAGATGTACCTCTTTTTGCTCAACACACCTTCAGATCATTTGATCTGCACAGTACTTCCAAAGGTACGGCTCGTCCCATATGTATCGCTTGGCTTCCTTCTTGATTTTATCTTTTTGCCAACGGGATGAATCTGGGGGAAATTGACTTGTGACCAAATAATTGACGATATCTGCATACCATGGTGCTTCTTTGGCTACAAATAGATGCTCGTCTGGAAATGTGTCACAGATTGGTATACCATCTTCGGGTGATACAATGCGGCTTAGATGGTCTGCAACTAAATTCTCCTTTCCACTCTTGTCTTTGATCTCAATATCGAACTCTTGCAAAAGCAGCATCCACCGTATTAACCTCGACTTTGAATCTTTCTTTGTAAGTAAGTGCTTTATGGCTGCATGGTCCGAATATATGATCACTTTAGTTCCAAGGAGGTACTGTCGGAACTTCTCTAAAGCAAAGATAATAGCAAGCAACTCTTTCTCCGTTGTGGTGTAGTTGCCTTGTGCACTATCAAGGGTCTTTGATGCATAATAGATGACATGATGTGCTCGGTCATCCTTTTGACCCAATACCGCCCCAACAGCCGTGTTGCTTGCGTCACACATAATCTCAAACGGGAGCTCCCAATTAGGTGGTTGGATGATTGGAGCGGAGGTGAGTAGATCCTTCAAACGATCAAAAGCATCCTTGCATGGCTGAGTAAACGCAAATTCAGCATCTTTTTGGAGTATTTGACACATCGGCACTGTAATCTTTGAGAAATCTTTGATGAACCGCCGATAGAAACCTGAATGGCCAAGAAACGAATGAACTTCCCGAACATTTGTCGGGTAAGGAAGACTCTTGATAACATCTATCTTGGCTTTGTCAACTTCCAAGCCTTTTTGGGACACAATATGACCTAAAATCAATCCTTTGTCCACCATGAAATGGCATTTTTCATAGTTAAGCACAAGGTCTGTGTCAATGCACCTTTGCAAAATTTTTGTTAGATTGCTTAAACATTCATCAAAGGAGTTTCCATAGACAGTGAAATCATCCATGAAAACTTCAATGATGTTTTCAACATATTCAGAAAAAATGCTCACCATGCATTTCTGAAATGTCGCGGGTGCATTGCATAGACCAAAAGGCATACACCTATAAGCAAATGTGCCAAAGGGACAAGTGAAGGTGGTTTTCTCTTGGTGTTCCGGGGCTATAGGAATTTGATGAAAATCCGAGAAACCATCCAAACAACAGTAATGAGATTTACCCGCCAATCTCTCTAACATTTGGTCAATAAATGGCAAGGGAAAATGGTCTTTTCTCGTTGAGGCATTCAACTTTCTATAGTCAATACAAACCCTCCACCCGTTTTGCACACGAGTTGGCACCAAATCTCCCTCAGAATTCTTGACAACTGTGACACCGGCTTTTTTCGGGACTACCTGAACGGGGCTCACCCATTTACTGTCTGAGATAGGGTAGATCATACCTGCATCCAAAAGCTTCATGATTTCTTTCTTTACCACCTCCATCATGGGTGGAATCAATCTCCTCTGCGCCTCTCGAGTTGGTTTGAAGTCTTCCTCCATGAGAATCTTATGCATACACAAGGAAGGGCTCAACCCTTTTATATCAGCAATCGTCCACCCAATAGCTTTCTTATACTTTTTCAACAAGGTCACCAACTCATCTTCTTCTGCAATAGACAACTTGTTGGAAATTATCACCGGTAATGTCTTTTCCTCTCCAAGATAGGCATACTTGAGATGGTCCGGAAGAGCCTTCAACTCAAGAGTCGGTGGTTGTACTATGGAGGGGAGAAGTTTTGGATTGGAACTTTTTAGCTTCATGTGGGGTGGTTCAACTCTCATGAGTTGTGCGTTTTCCAAGGAATTGATTACTTCAATCAATTCATCCTCCAATGTGTACTTGTCAGCCAAATTCTTAATCCCTGTCTCATCAAAGTGTTTGCTCAAGACGGTGGTTAGCACATCTTGGCTTGACATCTCAAAGCAATCATTAGTTCATGTATCAATAACATCTATGAAGTTTAAAGAATGAATATCACTAGGATAACGCATGGATTCAAAGATATTAAAGTTAATCACCTCACCATCGAACTCCATGGACAAAGTACTATTGGCTACATCTATTTTTGTTTTTGCGGTACTCATGAAAGGTCTCCCCAAAAGGATGGAGTTCGATTGTGGGGTGTTTTCATCACCCATATCCAAAACATAAAAGTCAGCGGGAAATACAAGTTCATTAACTTGCACTAACACGTCCTCCAATACACCTTTCGGGAAATACAAGTTCATTAACTTGCACTAACGTCGGCAAGTTGAATGATAACTCCAGTTTTTGATAAAGGACCAATTCCCATTGTCTTATAACTTGAATAGGGTAAAACATTGATTGATGCTCCGAGATCAAGCATGGCACGTGGTACAAAAAGGTTACCCATTTTACAAGGAACCGTGAAAACACCCGGGTCCTTGCATTTTTTTGGTAGCCGTTTTTGTAACACGGCTGAGACATTTTCACCAACTTTCACAGTTTGATTTCCTTTAAGCTTTTTCTTAGATGTGCAAAGTTCCTTGAGGAACTTAGCATATCTAGGAATCTGTGTAATAGCATCTAAAAGAGGGATATTGATTTCAACCTTTCGAAACATGGCCATGATTTCATCATCTTCCCGCTCTCTTTTGGTGCTTGCCAACCTTGAAGGAAATGGAGCTGGTGTGACTTTCACTTCGGTCTCTGTGGGCTTCTTTGACTTGGAAGTACTTTTCCTTTCCTCTTCTTTGATAGCTTCTTCCACCTCTATCTCTTTCTCTTCCTCTTCTTCATTCGGCATCTTTAGACCTTCATAGCTTTTCCCACCTCTTAAAGTAATGGCACAAGCATTGTGTTTCGGGTTCTTTTCCGTTTGAGATGGTAGCTTTCCTTGTGACTCCATCTTACTTACGGATTAAGCAAGTTGTGACACTTGTTGCTCCAAGCTTTTTATGCTTGCCTTGGTTTCTTGTTGGAAGCTTTGAGTGCTTGTGGCAAGGCTTTTCACTAGGTCCTCTAAGGACATACTTGATGAACCCGCTTGTTGAGGAGGGTGCTGTGGCTGCCTTGGCTGGTAATTTTGAGGTTGGAAGGGTGGTCTTTGTTGATTTTGAGGAAATGGTGGTCTTTGCTGGTATTGATGTGATTGATTTGACTGATAATTTCCTTGTTGGTTTCCTCCCCAACCCTGATTATTGTTCCATCTCTGATCACCTCGTGGTTGCTCATAACCTCTCTGATTTGACCCGGAATAGCCTCCCATAACTTTTGCTTCTTCATAATCATCCTCTTGGAGTTGTGGGCACATATCGGTTGGATGCCCCACTTGAGTGCAAATACCGCATGGGCGAGGTGTGGGCTGCACACCTTTGTCTTTGGCCAACATCATTACTACTTTTGTGAGCTCGGACAATTGAGCTTCAATCTGAGGAGTTTTAACTTCCTTTACACCTCCGGGTGCATCCGTGTACCATTCTTCATCATGGCTTGAATGTTTGGAATCTTCAGCCATGTTCTTGATTAGATTGCGGATTTCGGTTGGACTCTTATCGGATAAAGATCCGCCACTAGAAGCATTGAGAATTCTTCTTTCCATTGGGGTCATGCCTTCAATGAAGTACTGTAGGAGCTGATACTCGGTAATCCCATGCTTTGGACAACGGGCACATAGTTTCTTAAATCTTTCCCAATATGTGTGGAAAGTTTCTCTTTTGTGTTGCTTGATCCCGATAATTTCCCTCCGTAGGGCTGAAGCTTTCATTTCGGGAAAGTACTTATCCAAGAACAACCGTGCAAGGTCTACCCAAGTAGTCACCGTCCCCGGTGGGAGGTCATAGAGCCAGTCTTTGGCTGCGTCTTGCACTGCAAAGGGGAATGCCCTAAGCTTGATCTGATCCTCCGTGACATTGTGTGGTTTCATACCCACACATACTACATGGAACTCTGTGAGAAACTTGTGAGGATCTTCATTTTCCAGGCCCCTAAATGTTGGGAGTAAGTGAATGAGGCCGGATTTTAGTTCCAAGTTGGTGGCGGCTAGGTATGTGATGCAAAGAGGTTGTTGAGTAACCTCTTGTCTTGACCATTGACGGAGAGTTTGTTCGGGTGGTGGGTTTGGAGGACCTTGATTCCCTCCAGGGTTGTCTGCCATGGCTTGAGAAGTGGGTGATGTTTCTGTAGGTGAAGTGTTTAGGATATTATGAACAGGTGAAGAAGGTGGAGTGGTATTTATGGGTGAGGATGGTTGTGGTGAGAGTGATGGGCTTTCTGTTTCTGAGGCTGATACACTTGAGAGGGGTATATCCTCCCAAATGTTGATAACTGGGGGAGTAGATGATGAAGAAGTACCGGAAACTGGTTGCCTCTTACGAAGCTTGGCTTGCTTCCTTAACTTCTTTGCATTCCTTTCTATCTCCGAGTCAATTGGCAATGGTATACCTGTACGAAAAGATCTAGGCATAAACAATTAGTAACACCGTGTCCCCGACAACGGCGCCAATTTGTTAGGCGTGTCAGACCCAACAAATAAAGGGGGTACGATATACTCCAAAATAATCCCACTATATTGCACTAAAAGGTAGTACAAGGCAAGCAGGGTCGATCCACAGAGACACGGGACAATTGTTCTATACCACTTTGCACAAGGTACTATGGTCACCAATAGTAAAGAGAGGGGGGTTTAGAATGCAGCGATTAAACAAACAATTAAAAACATAAGCAATCAACTAAAGGCGTGAATTAAGTTCAGATTTTGTAAGGACTCCAACTTCATGTATGACAATCCAGCAATGTGAATCAAAGATGACAAGACATTTGTTTCATTCTATCTAAGTTGGTACTTGAATGTGTTAACAAGCTCTAACACTTTCCATTCACCACATTAATCAATCAAAACAAGCTCTTTGATTAATCCTAACCTTGCTAACCTAATCTAAACAAGCTCTTAGAATTAGATTAAAAGATTGCATTAAGCTTATTGTGAATGTTCCCAACAACACCCAATACTCCTCACAAGCTCGGGAGCGTAAGAATGTGTGAAAAGATTTACACTAAATTCATTCATAAGAAATCAATTTAATGCTTGTTACTTAGTTCAATTCACAAAACAATTACGGATTTTGCAAAATGAATAACTTGAATGACCTAACCCTAATTCAAATGGCCAATAAGAATCATTATTAGAATCAAACATTCGATTGAAATAAAATCAGTTTCACTAGATAGAAATTAAACACAAACATCAGGTCATATGATTTGATTCACAACCAAAAAGTCAAAACATGAAATTGGAGAAGTTAGGGTTCTAGCCACACATGGCTAGAACAAGATTAACAAGTTTAAAAGATGAAATTAAGTGCTAAAGTGCTTACAAAGAAGGAATTAAAATGTTTCCCAATGATTAACGGACAAACCTTTGCTAAAAACCTTGAATTCTCCTATCCAAAAATGCTCTGGTATGTTCTACATCCCCCCCAAAATGAACCCATTCCCGACATAAGGAAAATAGGAAAAACTGCCAAAAAGCAGTTTTTAAGTTGAACACGGCCCGTGTCAATATAGAGTAAATCAACACGGGTCGTGTTAAGTGAGAGCACACCCTTCAATCCTTGATTCCAACTCTAAAGTATGATGCTAAAAAATGTTCAACTGGACCAACATGCCCCGTGTCAATATAGAGTAAATGAACACGGGTCGTGTTCAGTGAGGTCAAAATGCCTGGGATGGTCAAACACGCCCCGTGTTGGATTTCTAGGCCAAACCCAACACGCCCCGTGTTGCCCTCTGACTCCGAGTCCAAACTTGATTTTCTCAATTCTTCTGTTCTACGCCCGATCATCCCGCAATCTTCACCAATGCCCCCCGGCACCTCCAAAAGCGCGCTCCAATCTCCGGTTTACCTGAAAATGTCATTAAAGAGTGCAAATAAGGTTGTTCCAGAAATTAACCTAAATATGATGAAATGCAATAAAAGCAAAGAACAATTATGCTAAAAACATACATACAAAGGGCTAAAGGTTGTGCAAAAAGGTGCATAAAATGCACTTAACAAAAGGTGTCATCTGATTCAGGAAGAGGGATAAGTTGGGCCCCAGGTATATCGTTCCTTTCATGGTTTTGGCCTGGGTGGGTCGGGTTGCATATCGCTTGGATCTTCCAGATGAGCTCAGTCTGATCCATAGAACATTCCATATCTCTTACCTATGGAAGTGTTTAGTGGATGATTCTGCAATGGTTCCATTGGAGGATATTCAGGTGGATGACCGCCTGAACTATACTGAGACACCGTGGAAATTCTTGACCGGAAGACGAAAACCTTGAGGAACAAGGTTGTTGAGTTGGTGAAAGTTCAATGGCAGCATCACAAGGGTTCTGAATAAACGTGGGAGTCGGAAGATGAGATGAAGGAGCACTATCCGGAGTTATTTAGAGCAGCGGACTTCGAGGACGAAGTCTAATTCAAGTGGGGGATAATTGTAACATTCGGACCTTGTAAGTTCCTTTTAACCCTTGTTTAATAGAATATTTTCATTATTGGTCCTTTGGCTAGTACGCGGGGCGTACTCTATGAGTATGCTTAGCGTACTAGATAGATCTTGATCGCGGGCATCGACCACGTACACTGGGCGTACGCTGGCTTGGGACAAACCCTAATTTTTAGGGTTTGTGCCCTATTTAAGCATCATAAACCCACCTCCTGACCATTTTAGACCAGCCTCTATATCTGGAAAACCCTAACCTCGCCCTTAGCCTTTGTTTTGGTGTTCTTGAGCTCTTGTGAAACATTTTGGTGTGGGATTTGTGTATCTTGAAGTGGTAGAATAAGATTGAAGACTCATTCTTTGGATAAGATCTTAGAGATCCAGATTTAGCTTCATCATTTTGTGACTTTTGAGGTATAAAATCCATAACTTGTCAACTCCTTGTATAGATATACTCTTTGGCTTGTTTATGGCTATTTTAGTCCCTTTTGGTTGGACCTTGTGAGCTATGGTCGTTTCTGTAACACCTAATTCAGGTATGTTTTATATTTAATAGTGTGAAGTTTAAAGTTCCAGTAATTGCCCTTCTCACGACGTGAAGATTGCCTTTTCACGTCGTGAGGATTGATCTGGACGCGTGCATCACGACATGAGCAGTATAGTGCTCACGACGTGAAGGTGGCTGGTGACCAAAAACCCTAAGTTTTCGGTATTTAAAGGAATGAGAGGGCTAGGGTTTCTCACCCTCAGCCTCCATCACTCTCTAAGCCTCCAAAAATCCTAATCTTATCCTCCCTCATATCTTTTGTCATTTGGGTGCATTGTTGCTTATGGAAAGAAGAAAGGAAGAAGAAGGAAGTGGTCTAGTATTGGTGTGGGCAAAGAATCAACATCATCATCATCTTTTCCTGCTTTTGGACCCTTATAAGTATCAAAGGCTCCAAATTTAGTGCTTACCATGGATAGATCTTGGGTTTTGGCCATTTGATTGATGTTGTTGCACTATTGAGTTGAGTAGATCCATAAAGTTGGCAGCTTTATGGATTCTAAGAGTCCCAAGAGCATTATAGTGTTCAAATCTGGAAGTTTGTATGGATTTGAGTCACGCATGCAAGTTCGAAGCTCATTTCTTCCCCTTTTGACCTAGAAAATGGATGATCATGTTTGGTGCATGCATGCTCATAAAGGAAACATTTTTATGGATCTTGGGGGTTCCCTTTAGCTTCTGGAAGAAGTGGACTCGAATACTTAATGGAATAAGGACTTAAAATGATGATTTTTAGACTCAGACAGCGCTGACGACGTGGGGTGTGAGATCCCACAACGTGAGATTCAGAGCAGTCCCACTTCTGTTAAGTCACACCCCCGAACCGGGACGGCGGAAACGTCCGGGGGCGGTTGACATCATTGTACAGTATCATAACAATTGAATATGAATGAAACATAGCAACCAAACATCATACATTGGAAATACACGCTTACATAGTTCACATATTGAACTTGTTCATCAGTTACACAAAAGTAATAAAAGTAAAATTTCTTGAAGTCACACCACTTGATCTCCTAGTCGAGCATATTACCTGCTACTGGATTCCTGAGGATACAAGTCGTTTTGAAAGCATCAACTAAAAAGTTGGTGAGGTCATAAGCATTTTTGTATAAAATAGTTTTGTACTTGTTTAGAGTAGTTCTCATAGTGTCTTCAGAAAATCCGATATTTTCTGTAAAATAGTTTGTAAGTCTCGTTCTAAAACTATGAATATATGCATGCATGTCCTTTGTTATCTTTTATTTGTAAAAGTAAAGCGAACGTTCCCAGAAAATTCGATATTTTCTTAAAAGAAATGGTTTGAAATGTTTGTGTCCGATCTTATATTAATGCATGTGTGTTAATGTTTGCGAAAATAGAAAGAGAATGATTCCAGACAACCCGATGTTGTATGCGATAGAAAATGCTGGAATCTCAACCCCCGTGGTTGAGTACCAGTGCGTATAGATTACCGTTTTATCAAAAAGAAAATAGAATGGTTTCCCGTTTTATCCAAAAAGATCATAGAATGGTTTCCCGTTTTATCCAAAAAGATCATAGAATGGTTTCCCGTAAATTTTAAAATGTTAATTCCTCTAAGTGAGCCATTATAACCATAATTGATAATGACAATTTCTCCTGTCATGACGTCTATTAGACGCCGACTTGCTTAAGGCATGGTTTGTCACCCTAGACTGGCGTAGTCTAACTGTAGCGAACAGCTCAGGTGTGGGGTGTCACCCCCGTATAGATCTATACACAAACTCACGCTCTCGCTCCAGGAGACTCTGATTATAACTACAGGCTACGTTTGTACACTCATATGGTGCCAAACGAAACGTCTCACTAGATCCTTAATCAAAGTTTACGCGAAAAAAGAAAAAAAAACATATAAAACTCATTCCCAGGCCCAATGAACCATGTAAGTGAACCACTAAGGCATCGCTAAACATGTAAGTCATTTCAAGGCCCTATAGGAATGAGATTATATAACTTGGGCCCAAAATATATGTAAAAGGACAACTAAGGCCCATTTCACATGTAAGGTATTTACAGGCCTGTAACACCCAAAATTTTCAAGCCAATTTAAAACTTTTAAAACAATTCAAAACCCATTAGTCATTACAAAAATGTTTTCAAAATAGTTTAATATCAGAGTATCCCAGAAACAAAGTCATTAAAAGTGAGGAGCTGTACGATCACGCCTTTGCCTTGCCACGACCCCCTGATGCACCTGAAAAAATAAACTGAAACTGTAAGCCCGAAAGCTTAGTGAGTTACCCCCAAAATACCGATACACATACAGTCCACATAACAATATCAGCAATATCAACAATATCATAACATAACAAACTGAACAAGATGTAATGGGTTCCCAGCTTTACAGACTGGATTACCCCCGAGCCCACAGTACGAGTCTCCCTTTAGCCCATAACTGGAATGCTCCCGAGCCCACAGTATGAGTCTCCCTTTAGCCCGTAACGGGAATGCTCCTAAGGTCTGTTGGCTACCGCACGGAGCAGTACAACCTCAACCCATCCCACATATCATATAACATACAAATATATCATAACAAACTGAACAACATGTAATGGGTTCCCAGCTTTACAGACTGGATTACCCCTGAGCCCACAGTACGAGTCTCCCTTTAGCCCGTAACTGGGATGCTCCTAAGGTCTGTTGGCTACCGCACGGAGCAGTACAACCTCAACCCATCCCACATATCATATAACATACAACATAATCACTGAGCATGCAATAAACATATAACATCACAGGTAGTCCTACAGGTCTACCTAACTGGCATAACCACTAGCATGCAACACTAACTCATACTCAACATCTAACACTGCTAGGATAACATATCCAGTGGGCCGGCCTTGGTGCCTTAGACCCCTTAGTATAGTGAGGATAACTCACCTGGCAATGCTGAAGTCCCGCAGATACAACTCCAGCTGCTGGTTGACAGATTCCCCAAACTGTCAACATCAAACAAAACCCAATTAATAATTGGGTCCCAACCCAAGGTCCAACTCACACTACAAAAGCCCAAAAGTAACATAATGACCAAAGCCCAGCATATGGCCCAATTTTCCAAATTGGGCCCAGACCTCTACATGGTCTTTCTTTAAGGCCCATCCCATTATTCTAATACAATTCCCATGGCCCAATATCACATAATCATGATGGACCAATTATGGCCCATCAATGGCCTAATTTTCCAAATTGGGCCCAAGTCCTCACATGGGCCTTATCCTAAAGCCCATCTAATTACTTTGGTCCATTAACTTGTTCTTGGATGACCCACCAATAGTCCAATCTCCAAAGCCCACTAGGAAGGCCCAATTCAAGGCCCGAGTGAGATTAGGGCTTTCACATGAGATGATGGTTAGGGTTAAGTGTTTCTCACTTAACCCATTAAGGACTTAATCCATTAAGTCCATTACTGCCTTAAGTTATTTTGCCAATGATTATTAATTATTATTTTAGGTTTAATAATTAATTCTCGTGTGTGTCCCAAACGATTCCCACAATTAGGGTTTTATGCCCTTAGGGTTTTCCAAACCCTAATTAGGGTTTTCCAACCCAATACTAGCCCATTAGTTCATTGGTTGGGCTTTTAGGTCACATTGGGCCTTATTGACCCATTAGGGTTCCATTGGGCCCACTAGGGCTTCTTTGGGCCCATTAGGGTTTCCTTGATTCCAAATTGTCCAAACATCCCCCAAACGAGGTCCAAACGCAATCAAAGCACACCGCCACTCGACACGACGGCCGGTGGCGGCAGGAGGCGACAACCACCACCTCACGGTGGTGGTGACGAATTTTCTTCACTATCTTGATTGGTTACAATTTACAATACGATCCAAATAACACACACGCTAATAAACACACACACACACACACCTAAAATACAAACACATATAGACAACAACCTAATGGCGGATGACGGTGGCTCGCGGTGGCAGCCACCACCTCACGGTGGTGGCAGTGGGGTTTCCTTTGAATTTCCGGCTAAAAGTCGGTCCAGTAGCCCTATTACATCGCAACAAATGAGCACATACATCACAATACGCACACAGCCAACTTTCATGGTGGCTAGTGGCGGCAGCAAAGCATTTCCGACGACAGCCACCATGGTTGGCTGCCATGGTGGTCTTCTAGCGTTTCCATCCAACCCTTCACCCACACACACCTGCGATGACGACTGAAACACGCACAACCTTGGCTGAGATACGAAATCACGCACGAAACACACACAGCAGCTCCTTCGGGGTGGTGAACGGCGGACTACGATGAAACAGAAGACGAAGGGTGGCGATTCCCAACGGAACAACAACTATGGCAGAAAGGGCGTCGTTCGGCAGTCTTGGTTGGTCGGATAATCAAGGGAGTCAAGTGGGCGGCTGGACGATGGAGGAATGAGAAGAGCGGCGAACCTCCAGGTGGTTTCCGGCCTCAACGTCAACTGGCATGGCGACAGAAGATGGCTGGGATGCGGCGGCTATCGGCGGCTGGGATGCAGCGGTTCACAACAGCAATGTACATGGCGGTGACGGGGTGGCAGCGCCGGAAAAATGGAGAAGGAGGGTGATGGCGGCTTCCATCTCTATTAGGGTTAGGGTTTTTCAAGGTGCGACGGGGTTAGCACGGGTTATATACCCGACTCTAATAAACTATATCCCATAATGACAACATTAGCCCCTCCTTTTTCTTATCTTTTTCACAGCAGGTCCAAATTTTACCATTTACGCCCTCTCTACTGAAATCCTTTACAATTTAAGTCCAAAAGATACCAAACGCCCCCTGACTTCTAAATTCCTTTGCAAAATTAATCCCGACATTACACTTTAACCCCCGGACCTTCCATTCTTGTCATTTGGCTTCCCTAAACCAACACCCCACTAATTGTTATTTAATTTTGGACTATAATAATATAAAATAATAATAATAATTACTTCCCGGGGCTCTTGATTTATTATTTAATTACTCTCTTAAAAATGGGATGTTACAACTCTCCCCCACTTAAATTTGATTTCGTCCTCGAAATCGTTTCTTATCGTCCCTTACACGCCAAACAACTCGAACTACAATCCCGAGCTTCGCTCTAGCCTTTCCAAGGCATCCGTGACCAACCCTTGCAGGGTTCTAAAACATGAAAGTAAACGAATCCCTTGCAATATGATCACATTTACTCAATCCGCAACCTGAAGTCTCGAGATGGTCTGGCTCCCTGACGGACTGCCCACACTGGATTATTGTCGAATGCATTGCACTTAACTCCCAACTGGCTACTCGACTTCTGATAACCTGAGGTTCCCACTAGAAAATAGAATCACAAATCCCACACTGTTAACTTTGATCCTTTAGTTCCCGAATCACATACATATAATAACCGGCTCATAAGCACAAATACACATACCTGGCCCAATCAGCCTCGGGCTGGAATACCAGGCATGCCTACGACGGGTCCAGTCATCCCTAGGATGGGATACCCTCGTATCACGCACCTGTTTGGTCCAATCAACCCTCAGGTTGGAATACCAAACATGTCAGTTCCACTCAATCGTAGGGTCCGGTCATCCTCACGATGGAATACCCTAGATTGGAATACCACTTTATACATAACTCGGGTCTAACCCATAACTTGAAATCCAAGGACCTATCCTTGTATCTCATCCAAAATCCTCTGATTCGCCCCAACCGAGTAACACTCATCCGAAATACCGGGTTACAGCCCGGTCGCGAAGCTAAAGGACTCCCACGACTTCCGAACGAAATGCTTCTCTGGAACTAGTTGCCACTAGTTATCATGCCACTGCGACTCTATCAACCTCCTGATCCAACCGATCGGGTCCATGCGTCGTATCCCGTCGTTACCAAATCCACGGCTAAAAGCGATTGATACATGGCAAATGGTAGCCTTACAACACAAGAAACCTTAAGCAATCCATTGCTTCCTTGATCTCATAACTGTAGTGACGTTCCTACAGTCTTACCACTGGCTTAATCAGGTCTAATCCGTCTGGGAACAACCCATAAACCAATCCGTGGATTTTCATATCCTCACTGCTACATCTGAACTGGTGGGTACTACTGCCCCTTCCGCGTCCTGACAACGCGCTCATGCTATCTACCAACCTAGTGAATGTTGCAGCTACACCCACAGACTTACATCACTCCCCATACTACCTGATTGCTAGTGAATGCTACGGATACCCCCGTAGTCTTACAACACTTTCCATACCGGTCGAACACACACTCGTCCTAACACAAAACAGAGCTTAATTCATGGCTAGAACCCCAACCTGATTCCCCAAATTCTGCTATCAAGCACCGAGAAGACGCGATTCACATGCTGAGGAGTTTTACCGAACTCCCAACTCACACAACCCTCAAGCGAAACCGCGACAAAGGTTGTCTTCTTTCCTGACAACGATGCGAAACTTATCCCATTTTCAACACCGCTCCCGCTTCTGGACCTCGGGATAAGTCTCCCCCACTTAGATTCGACTAGGTCTTCACAACATATGAAAATTAGAGAATTCCCAGTTCTTCTCACTTTCCAACGATCGATTTGATGACAACCAGACCTTTCCAACTAGTACTCCTTTACTAGCCCACCCCAAATGATCACATGCTTCTAATAACTAGATGAACACTTCCTAAATCCCAGGGAAACCAACAATCCCTTATGCTCGAATGATCCCACACCCAAATCTCGAAGTCCAAAGATAGATGCTCCAACTAGTCTCCCGCTCTCGGGCTCTAGAAATCATTCCATTCAGGGTTCGCACCCTGACTCCCCCGCTCAAAAGTCCACAACTGAAATACAGTAGCTGAAGCAACCTCTGCCCTAACCCGGGCTACAAACTAACCCCAAGACATAGTCTATAATCCCAAAAGTGAAATAGGTCGCACCATAAATCCTTACCGCCTGATACAAGAGATCCAAGGCAAACCGGACCTCATATTTACTCATGCCACGTCGACCCACCCGCGCTCACCGGCGCTGAAATACTGTCGCCAATCCCTGCGACTAACTGACCCGAGCTGGAACACAACCTGATCCTGGGGTCACAATCCTGCTCACTTCTTCGAGTTCGAAAACTGAAAGGGCACAATCCTTACCCTAGAAACGACATTCAAATCCTATAAATTAACCATTCTACTTCTATCTGCAAAACTCCAGCTGAACATAATCATTAATCCTTTCTGGAGTATCCGCGAATCACGTTCCAACCTCGAGCAAAACCCCCGAAGCCTCAAATCTAGAAACTCATGTGCTAGACTCTCCCGCTCAACCTGCGGAATGTAATGAGTATCGAACATCTCCCTGATCACAAATAACTGCAGCCCTTTGCCCATCAGAATATGTCCCTGTAACAAATCCAGGTACTGGAAAACTCGACCAGCTCCTCCCCTTGCCGTCGTTACAGCTGTTGAAGCTGCTGTGGCAGCCGTCTCAACAATGGCTGTATAGCGCTCGTCAGAATACTCAACCATGGTGGTCCTGATAGACCTAATCATCTCCGGAATCTGTCCCCGAATAATCTCGATCACCTCCTTCCGGATGATCTCCCTGACACAATGCTCTGACATTAGTGGCCTATCCTCGCTGCCAGCTCCCTATCCTGACCCGGATCCGGTCTCAAAACGTCTCGTAACCATCATTCTGATAATACACCAGAAAGATCTCGTATAGTCCATATAATAACCGGGAACAAACTCCCAACTAAACCCCAGGGGTTGTGACTTCCTTGCTACGCGTATGGGTCCTGTGCTTCCAGTAGTACGGGCCCATACTACCTTCCATACCTACCCATATTTGTCTCAAGTATCACCACAACACCCTAACAATGTACATAAACATAGCGAGCGCTCAATCCTCACTCCTAGAGGAATGCTAAATATCTCATAACTGGCCTCCCGGCCTCACACAACCCACCCATCCATGAAACTTCCACCAACCCTACAACACTAGTGTATGCTAGCCATACATAACGCTGGACCCCATAGACTTTCGAATATCCAATCCTACCCTAAGCTCCCAATCAAACAAGAACAGAACATAAGGCCAGATCAAACATTCTCAGGCTATAAGATCTTAATTATATACGGCTGTGATGCATACACTAAGCAACTACAATAATGATGTCAATTTCATATAAGGAAAACCCTAGGCTATCAGGCATCATATAATGAGCCAATTCTATCATGCAATTCCTGAAGATCCCTAGCCTAGTACTAGCATGTTGTTCTAACATATCACATAATCAAATACTGTATGGTATTTTGGGGTCACTTACTGGCTCTGGCTGATCGTACACCCTGCATCCTCCTTTACTTACTTTGAAAACCATTTAAAACCCTTTTGAAAATCTTTCCTTGATTTGAGACTGGATTCACACGAATGTTCCTCCAATTCACTCAAACCAAGGCTTTGATACCAACTTGTAACACCCAAAATTTTCAAGCCAATTTAAAACTTTTAAAACAATTCAAAACCCATTAGTCATTACAAAAATGTTTTCAAAATAGTTTAATATCAGAGTATCCCAGAAACAAAGTCATTAAAAGTGAGGAGCTGTACGATCACGCCTTTGCCTTGCCACGACCCCCTGATGCACCTGAAAAAATAAACTGAAACTGTAAGCCCGAAAGCTTAGTGAGTTACCCCCAAAATACCGATACACATACAGTCCACATAACAATATCAGCAATATCAGCAATATCATAACATAACAAACTGAACAAGATGTAATGGGTTCCCAGCTTTACAGACTGGATTACCCCCGAGCCCACAGTACGAGTCTCCCTTTAGCCCGTAACTGGAATGCTCCCGAGCCCACAGTATGAGCCTCCCTTTAGCCCGTAACCGGAATGCTCCTAAGGTCTGTTGGCTACCGCACGGAGCAGTACAACCTCAACCCATCCCACATATCATATAACATACAAATATATCATAACAAACTGAACAACATGTAATGGGTTCCCAGCTTTACAGACTGGATTACCCCTGAGCCCACAGTACGAGTCTCCCTTTAGCCCGTATTTGGGATGCTCCTAAGGTCTGTTGGCTACCGCACGGAGCAGTACAACCTCAACCCATCCCACATATCATATAACATACAACATAATCACTGAGCATGCAATAAACATATAACATCACAGGTAGTCCTACAGGTCTACCTAACTGGCATAACCACTAGCATGCAACACTAACTCATACTCAACATCTAACACTGCTAGGATAACATATCCAGTGGGCCGGCCTTGGTGCCTTAGACCCCTTAGTATAGTGAGGATAACTCACCTGGCAATGCTGAAGTCCCGCAGATACAACTCCAGCTGCTGGTTGACAGATTCCCCAAACTGTCAACATCAAACAAAACCCAATTAATAATTGGGTCCCAACCCAAGGTCCAACTCACACTACAAAAGCCCAAAAGTAACATAATGACCAAAGCCCAGCATATGGCCCAATTTTCCAAATTGGGCCCAGACCTCTACATGGTCTTTCTTTAAGGCCCATCCCATTATTCTAATACAATTCCCATGGCCCAATATCACATAATCATGATGGACCAATTATGGCCCATCAATGGCCTAATTTTCCAAATTGGGCCCAAATCCTCACATGGGCCTTATCCTAAAGCCCATCTAATTACTTTGGTCCATTAACTTGTTCTTGGATGGCCCACCAATAGTCCAATCTCTAAAGCCCACTAGGAAGGCCCAATTCAAGGCCCGAGTGAGATTAGGGCTTTCACATGAGATGATGGTTAGGGTTAAGTGTTTCTCACTTAACCCATTAAGGACTTAATCCATTAAGTCCATTACTGCCTTAAGTTATTTTGCCAATGATTATTAATTATTATTTTAGGTTTAATAATTAATTCTCGTGTGTGTCCCAAACGATTCCCACAATTAGGGTTTTATGCCCTTAGGGTTTTCCAAACCCTAATTAGGGTTTTCCAACCCAATACTAGCCCATTAGTTCATTGGTTGGGTTTTTAGGTCACATTGGGCCTTATTGACCCATTAGGGTTCCATTGGGCCCACTAGGGCTTCTTTGGGCCCATTAGGGTTTCCTTGATTCCAAATTGTCCAAACATCCCCCAAACGAGGTCCAAACGCAATCAAAGCACACCGCCACCCGACACGGTGGCCGGTGGCGGCAGGAGGCGACAACCACCACCTCACGGTGGTGGTGACGAATTTTCTTCACTATCTTGATTGGTTACAATTTACAATACGATCCAAATAACACACATGCTAATAAACACACACACACACACCTAAAATACAAACACATATAGACAACAACCTAATGGCGGATGACGGTGGCTCGCGGTGGCAGCCACCACCTCACGGTGGTGGCAGTGGGGTTTCCTTTGAATTTCCGGCTAAAAGTCGGTCCAGTAGCCCTATTACATCGCAACAAATGAGCACATACATCACAATACGCACACAGCCAACTTTCACGGTGGCTAGTGGCGGCAGCAAAGCATTTCCGGTGACAGCCACCATGGTTGGCAGCCATGGTGGTCTTCTAGCGTTTCCATCCAACCCTTCACCCACACACACCTGCGATGACGACTGAAACATGCACAACCTTGGCTGAGATACGAAATCACGCACGAAACACACACAGCAGCTCCTTCGGGGTGGTGAACGGCGGAGTACGATGAAACAGAAGACGAAGGGTGGCGATTCCCAACGGAACAGCAGCAATGGCAGAAAGGGCGTCGTTCGGCAGTCTTGGTTGGTCGGATAATCAAGGGAGTCATGTGGGCGGCTGGACGATGGAGGAATGAGAAGAGCGGCGAACCTCCAGGTGGTTTCCGGCCTCAACGTCAACTGGCATGGCGACAGAAGATGGCTGGGATGCGGCGGCTATCGGCGGCTGGGATGCAGCGGTTCACAACAGCAATGTATATGGCGGTGACGGGGTAGCAGCGCCGGAAAAATGGAGAAGGAGGGTGATGGCGACTGCCATCTCTATTAGGGTTAGGATTTTTCAAGGTGCGATGGGGTTAGCACGGGTTATATACCCGACTCTAATAAACTATATCCCATAATGACAACATTAGCCCCTCCTTTTTCTTATCTTTTTCACAGCATGTCCAAATTTTACCATTTACGCCCTCTCTACTGAAATACTTTACAATCTAAGTCCAAAAGATACCAAACGCCCCATGACTTCTAAATTCCTTTGCAAAATTAATCCCGACATTACACTTTAACCCCCGGACCTTCCATTCTTGTCATTTGGCTTCACTAAACCAGCACCCCACTAATTGTTATTTAATTTTGGACTATAATAATATAAAATAATAATAATAATTACTTCTCGGGGCTCTTGATTTATTATTTAATTACTCTCTTAAAAATGGGATGTTACAAGGCCCAAACAGCACGCAAATAGAATCCAAGGTCTGTCGCACATGTTAATGGGTCAATGAGGCCCAATAAACATATAAATAGTATTCAGGACCTATCAAACATATTAATGGGTTACTAAGGCCCAATAAACATGAAAATAACCTAATTAGCCCGTTTGTTATAATATTGCTAGTTTAGCTCGATTATTTACTAAATTGAAATAAAAAGCCCACTTTTTGTAAAAAGGACGTTCTTGGCCCAATAAGCCACAAATTTTCAATTAAGGCCCAATTTTAGTAAAAATAACACTTTAGTCTCCATTTCGTTCAAAACTTGTATTTATGGCTAGTTTTTGGTAAAAATAACATTTTTAACCCATTTTTGTCAAAATCATCATTTTTGGCTTGATTTTTGTGGAAATACACATTTTTCTGGTTTTTGACTTTTCTGACCCGGTTGTTGGAAAATTTGTAGTAAAATCATCGTAAGTCGAAATTTGGATCCGTAAACTCTGGAAGTTTGGAAATTTTGTCTACTTTGTTAACAATTTTTCTCATAATTTTTAATGGCCTCAAATAAGTGTGAAATTGCTCACCTTCACAGGCTGGTCCGAGATTATTTCAAATATGATAGGCAGTTTTGTAAAATTCGCCAAAAATTGTAGAAAAATCGTATGAAAACGTGACAGTAGTCATTTTAAAGGTAATAACCTAATTTTTTTCATGTAAAACAGTTTTGAAAAATATTACCATCAAGGTGGTCAAAACATTCCGAAACTAGACCATAACGTTCCTGTTAAAGTTGAATTTTTGAGTTTAGGTTATAGATGTTTGAACACAACACTTGTTTTTGCTATTTAGGGTGTATAATCTCAGATCTACAAGTTTAAATGTAATATATGAGACAAAACATACTTTTCTCATGGTTTTTATGAAGATCTAGATGATAAACTTCATTTTCAAGTAAAGATCTAAAATTTAAACACATAAACATGCATATATACATACATCTAACACAAAAGCACTTGTATCCTACCCCAAAAACATTATAAATCCGAAAAAAGGGGGTATGAAGCTCACCTTGGGGGTTTTTGAGATGTAGATGAAGAAGAAGATGAAACTTTGAACCTAGCTTGTGCCTTGAAGAGGTCTCGAAAATATGGGTGTTCTAAGGAGTTTAACACACAACAAAGTGTGTAAATTGAAAGTTATAAGCATAAACATGAAGTAAAAACTCTTGAGTTAGACAAGAACTTACCAAGTGGATGAAAGGCTTGAAGAGGATCCTTTGAAGATACACTCAAACTCACGATTTCTTGAAGTAAAATGAGAGAGCTCTTGAAGATTTAGAGAGGAAATGGAGTTGTGTGTGAAGGTTGAAATGAAAAATGAGAGAGGTGGGGGGGGGGGGGTGGTGGTGATGTTCTTGGCCACAAATAGAGAAAGAGAGGTGAGATTTGAAGCCTTGATATTTGTTGTGCAAACTTACTTCCCTAGATATATGGAGGGTAATTTGCATGGATATCCTCCATGCAAAGATGAGGTGTCAAGAACAAGTCAACTCTCTTTTCATTTTTTTTTTCATTTTTTTTAAAATGGGCTTACAATTCGGCCCAAGGAAGGTCTAATAATGGTTTTCGGCCCATCAAGACCAAAGGGAAAGTTATAGGCCCAATAGGGCCCAATAAGGAGGTTTTTCCAATAAGGGTTTTAGGTTTAGAATTCATGGATTAAGGCCCAAAAATGATTAGGTTTGGCTTATTGGATCGAGTTTTGGGTTTGAATCACAATATGTGAAAGTATGTACTTAAATGGCATTGGAATTTTGAATTTTGCTAGATGAGATTTTGTAAGGTTACTCAAGGAGATTATATTGTTCAGGAATTCACATCTTAACCTAATTTTTTCCAGTTGTGACATGTTAGAACCCTTGGATCCCACGACGTGAGAATGTTTGCTCACGTCGTGATGTCAGTTCAAGTGGTTTCTTTGCTGAGTTGACCAGTTTGGGTCGGGTCGAGTGGAAATCAGATCGGGTTCGCCGTCACGACGTGACCAAGGCCTGGCCACGACGTGGGGATAATTAACCTTGACTTTGACCAAGTTTGACCTTGAGGGTGCTTTGGGTATTATGGTATTTTTATGGAATTGGTTACTTGGTGGATATACGTGTTTTGTAGAGAGTTGAGAATTCGGAGTCGGGCCTCATCAGTTATGTCCAGTTGTGAGGTGAGTTTTCCTCACTATACTTACGGGTCGAAGGCACCAAGGCCAACCCGTTGATTGATAAGCTGATATCCATTGATATGTTGAGTATGGAATTGATATGCTAGTCTGGTAGATCAGTAGGACTACCTGTGACACTATCTGTATGATTATCTAATTATATGTTTATCTGTTATATGTCGACATATTGTGTAGGTTGGGTTGAGGTTGTACTACTCCGTGTGGTAGCCAAAAAACCATGGAGCAATCCAAATATGAGCTGAGGGTCGGGTAGGGCATGTCAGGCTCATACTGAGGGCTCAGAGCATTCCAGATAGGAGCTGAGGGTCGGGTAGGGCAAGCCAGACTCGTATTAAGGGCTTTATGGTATTCAGTCCGAGGACTGATCTGGTCGAGGAGCAAGCCAGACATAAGCTGTGGGCCCAAGGGAAATCCATACTTATGATGTGGGCTCAGGGGTAATCCAGTCTTTTAGCTGTGGACCCATTGCATGATGTTATTATATATATGGTATTTGCTGTGTGTTGGTATTTTGGGGGAACTCACTAAGCTTTGGGCTTACAGTTTTAGGTTATGTTTCAGGTACCTCAGATGATCTTGGGAAGGCAAAGGCGTGATCGTGCACCTCCTCGTGTTTGTTTTATGATTTTGGGAAAACTCTGATAATAAATGTGTCTGAAAACTATTTTCTAAAACAATGATGGTTTGTGTGTTAAATTTAAAGGTTTAGAATTTTCATGAATTTTATGGATGTTACAAGTTGGTATCCTGATATGACATGCGTGTTATCTGATATCTGTTGGGTTTTGTGTACTATAACACTCCTATGGTGCACATACAACCCTAATGCTTTGGATCTAAGTTTTCTCTAGTTATACTTGCAACAAAAATTATCCAAATCATGAAACCTACAACTAGTATACAATTTGATATTTGAAACATAAAATCAAGTTAGATTAATACCTCTATATTGTAGCTTGTAGAATTTGGCCTTTCAAGAGCTTAGCACCTCAAGTGTGATGCCTCAAACGGTTCACAAGACACCATGAACAAAAGATGAATATGAGAGAAGAATTATGAAGCTCAAATCGGCTAGGCTTACACCTTAGGAGTCTTGGGGCCAATTTTGCAAGATTAGGGGTTCAATATATAGTTTGGAATTCCTAGGGTTTCAACTAGTAAACCCTAATTCCCTTGGGCTTTTAATCCAATAACTCATTAGCCTTATGGACTAACACTTCATGGACTTTCACATAAACTTAGTCCATCACTAATCAATCATGGATCATTAGCCCAAACTATATGTTTCACCGATTTACATAATCAGTCCCCGTTAATTTAATTAGTCTCTTTTGATCACTAAATTAATTCCAAATTAATTCTTGATCAATACTAATTAAATAACATGATTTCTCAATTAATATATTATACTTATAATATATTAATAAATCACAAATAACCTCTTTCTTAAATATTCATCCTATCAAATTGTTCTGGTGAATCCAACCCGAAATGGACCATGCTACTCTCGAGTCAAGTACATACCAATTATAGTTATGAGCTTAGACACCTAATCCAACAATATCTTCCTGATTTATTTTTAGTATGGTGGTGACGAGACGTTTCGAGACCGGATCCGAGTCAGGATCGGGAGCTGGAAGCTAGGGTGGGCCAGCTGTGTCTGAGAACAGGATTAGGGAGATTCTCCGTGAGGAGGTTGTGGCTATTGTCAGGGATCAAACACCGGAGATATTTGGGTCTATTAAGACCACGATGATGGAGTTCTTTGATGACAGATATGCAGCTGTTGCTGAGACTGCTGCTGTTGCAGCCTCCGCAGCCATTGCAACTGCAGGGGTTGGATCGGGTCGGGTTTTTCAGTTTCGGGACTTCGACAATACGAAGCACCTGGATTTCGATGGAGTGTAGGACCTGATCATAGCCATGAGGTGGTTGTCTGATGTTGAGGGATGCTTTTTCACCTGCTCATGCCCAGCTGACCAGAAGGTCAGGTGCGCTCTGAACCTTCTGAGGTTCAGAGCGAAGGATTAGTGGAGACTTGCTACTAGTTCATTTCCTGTTGAGCAGAGAGCTGTTGTGGCTTGGGAGTAGTTCTCGAAGATGTTCCGCTCTAGATATGTGCCGCTGGTGGAGCATGAGAGGTTGGCCCATGAGTGTCTAGATTTGAGGCAGGGGACGGAGTCGGTGACGGAGATCACCAAGATGTTCACCGAGAGGGCCATGTTTTGTCCTGAGTTTTCCGCTTCTGAGCAGGCTTAGATGACCCGTTACTTGAGCATGCTCAAGATGGAGATCCGTCAGTTTGTATCCACCCAATGCTATGGTTCCTTATTGGATTTATAGGAGGCCGCTAGGCGGCGTGAGATTGGGATGGAGTAGTAGACTAGAGAGCAGACCAGCCCTGACGCAGTCGCAGCTTGTGACGAAGCGGTTCAAGGTCGTTGATGTCAGATCTGGAGGTCGGAAGGGCCGCACTTGTGGGAAGTGTGGTAAGGTTCATGAGGGTTCTTTCCGATCATCTTCTGGGTGCCACAATTGTGGCCGGCAGAGCCATATGGCAACAGATTGCTGCCAATAGGCCCTAGCACTCAGCTCCAGGATTTGTTATCATTGAGACTAGGTTGGCCATGTGAAGGCCAAATGTCCCTCGCTTGCTGCTAGGCCCGCGCAGGCTCCAGCGTCGGCTACTTTAAGGATTACAGATGAGAGTTAGGGCAGGGCGGAGCCCCCGAGGGCACGAGGTCGCGCTTTCCAGCTCACCACCGAGGAGGCCATGGCAGCTCCAGATGTTGTGACTGGTATGTTTCTATCCTTTATTCTGTTGATTATGTCTTATGTTATGCTTATTTATGTGCCTCTGTTAGGTACGTTCCTAGTGAACTCTTTGCCTGCTCTGGTGTTGTTTGACTCGGGTGCGAGTCGGTCCTTTGTATCTCGATCGTTCAGTAGAGAGTTTGATTTGCCCATTGGGGAGTTAGAGTGTCTGTTGAGAGTTTCTATCGCCAACGAACACAGGATTTCTGCATCATCATTGTATCAGGGTTGTGTTTTGGAGATCTTCGGGGTGCCTTATCCGATCGATTTGATCCCTATCCCCATGGGGGATGTTTGCATGATTGTGGGTATGGATTGGTTGAGCTGGTTCGGTGCTATGATTAATTGTGAGGGCAGTGTGTGGTAGTTCGAACCCCAAGTGAGAGAGAACTGGTTATCTATGGAGAGGGCACCAGGATGGGTTCATGGTTTTGTTTTGTAGCCAGGGCTCGACAGTATATTCAGCATGGGCGTGCGGGTTACTTGTCTTATGTGGTGGATACGCATGTCGGGGATCATACTTCAGTTTTAGAGGTCCCGGTTGTCGGGGAGTTCGCAGATGTGTTTCCGGAGGATTTACCCGATGTGCCTCCCGAGAGACAGGTTGAGTTCAGGATCGACCTTGTGCCAGGTGTGGCCCTGATTGCGAAGACGATGTACCGCTTGGCTACGCCTGAGATGTAGGAGTTGTCATCTCAGCTGCAGGAGCTGCTAGGCAAGCAATTTATCACAACTCGAAATTTTAAACCTAGTAAAGTCCAAACACTAACCTAGCACAAGTGAATCTACATTGAAAACCTTGTTGCATTGTATCCTCTATAGCCTTTAGGGCTTGTTTATAAGGTTACAACTTAGCATGGTTTGAAACCTAAGTAATTTATGTTAGTATAAACTAATATAAATCAAAGGGTAAAGGGGTTAAACTTAACATTTAAAGGAAACTATAAAATATATTAATATATATATTTAGAAATCGATTTTGGAATCAAAATTCAATCCAAAAAAAAACGAAATCCATTTTAAGAATGAAAGCAAAAACCGAATTCCCCAAAAGAAATGAAGCATGACCGAATTTCCTCACCCATTTTGACTAGAAACCGATTTCACACCTTGGTACCCCACTTTAGAACCGAATTCAAGAGGAATTCGGTCTTATAGGACCGAATTCTCAAAGTTAAGGCCAATTAAGGACCGAACACCCCCTATATATATGTGTTAGCCGATTTCCTAATTCATTTCACACTTTTTCCACCGAACTCTTGCAAAATTTTCTCTCAAACGTCATAAGAATTTTACCCAGATCTTCATCTCATCTTCAAATCTTCAACCGAATTCATCAAACCCACCTTCAAATCTTCATATATTCTTCAAATCTTCAAGCAACCCCTCAAGAACACAAGAACACACCGAATTCATCCCATTCCCCACCGAAAACCCAATTTTCCACCGAATTCACACTTCAACTATTCCAAACATTCCAAATAAATTTTGTAAGTATTATTTACTTAATTAATTATTTAACACATTATTTAAATTAATTTATTATTAATTTAAATACGACCACGGATACAATTATTTTTAGGGTAACGTTATTAGCGCGTACGCTTACCCGGAGATCGTCTCTACAACTCGCTACTTCCAGTTAACACACATTTAAGGTGAGTTCATACCCCAACATTTTTACTATTTTTAAACGTTTTTAGGGGGGAGGGGGGGGGGGGGGGGAGGGGGAATACAAGTAAAACACAAAGAAATTTTGTGTTAATATTCAAAGGATTATAAACAGTCTTAAAGTACATCAAGTCGTTTCAACTGATTCAAAGTATTTTAAAAGGTGTTTCAAACTACTTCAAATGTTTTATACTTTTATTTCAAATTAGAGGTTTATAAGTATATGCCTTATACATATATGAATACAATTTTCTTTAAATAAATCTTTAACCCTTTTGTAAAATGTCGAACAAAAGGCTACCTTTCTCATCGTTTTATCGGGTTATACAAACTGTTTAGTTACAAGGACTTCCAATGCATACAGAACTCTCAGAACATACATTTAAACTATAATAGGTATAGTTTATGGAATACTACTCTAATTCTCTACTACAAGGATACACTATTAAAATAATTATTTAAGTATAATTATTTTGTATTACAAAGTACATCACTACAAGATAATACAAACGATTACTAATAAAAGAGAACACTATAACACTACGCGTAAACTAGTTAATACAGGATTGTAAGGCACTACTTCATTGTACCCCCAGGGTACAAGTTCAAGTCCTATAAATTATAACCAGAGTCTCCCGGATAGAGAGCGTGAGATTTGTGTATAGATCTATACGGGACTGACAATCCCACACCCAAACTGCTAGCTACAGGTAGACAGGCATGCTTGGGGGTGACAAATGTCATAAAATACCGATGCCTGAAGAACGTCGTAGAGGCCACTAGGTCATATTAGCATGGTTATATGAAACTCACAATAGTATCAACTAAAACAATGTTTACGGGATTAACACTACTTCATAGGTTTTATTTTAGTAATAAGACCACACAGCTTTTCAAGAAACAGGAAACATACAATTCAGGAGGGACCTATAATGTTAACTTTATGAATTCTTAGTTTATGAGTTAAAGGTTATTTATATTTATAGGGTCCGATATGTAGTAGGATGGATGATTTCCGCTTCATTCCCTGTTCCTTGTTTGGTTGTGGGCTTAGAGCGGATTCACATAGTTTACTATCTATTCGATCTTGGTTATACATGACCTGTATACACTAAGTAATCATAGGGGGAAACGGGTATGGGTAAGGTCACTATATACAACTACAATACACTATTTTCTAGTACAAACATTCTTTTCTGAAAGAACGTATATCAAGGTACCGGCATACAAAAAGGGTTGCATTACAAACACAACCGTATTACATTACTTTTCCAAGTACGAGTCAACAGAATTTACATTTCACTACATCAGAAAATATAGGATTTTCTGGAAGAATATACTTACATTTCAAAAAGAACCACTACTGTTAACTCTATAAGTACCTAGTGAATGCGTTAGGGTTATATACAATGAAGATCTGACAGATAGTGGAATGTATGATTTCCGCCTCATTTCCTGTTCCTTGTTTGGTTGTGGGCTTAAGGCAGAACCACACAGTCGATTGTCTGCTCGATCCAAATTGTATATAGCTTGTATTCACTAAGTACTCGTTGAAGGAACTAGCATGGGTCACACTTCTTACATTCATTACATCAGAAAATATAGGATTTTTTGGAGGAACACACGAAGGTTTTCAAGTAACAAAGAACATGTTTTCTAAAACAAAATGCTTATGAACTCACCAACTTTAATGTTGACACTTTCAAAACCACTTTTATTCTCAGGGCACTAGTAGACAGGTACTCGCGCAGGTTCTAGAAGACGGAGCATAGTAGCTTCAAGTCTTTATTTTGCTAATTACTTTCGGAGTCAATCTTATGTGATTTGAATACAATGTAAACACTATATTATTAATACAATGGTTGTTGTTGCCTTGATTAATATTAATGATTTGTTATGATACTATACATGACGTCCTCCGCCCCCGAACGTTTCCGCCATTACGGTTTGGGGGTGTGACAGATTGGTATCAGAGCATTGTTTATAGTGAACTAAGTATATCAACCCATAAAAGATATACAACTATAAATACAATGGGGCCGAAGTGATATGACTAAAAGTATACTTTTAAAATATAAGTATTTTACGAGAAATATACGAACAAGCATACATACTAAGAACAAGTATCACAAGAAGAACAAAACAAAAGTATTTAGATGTTGGACACTACAGTCAAACCTAGGCAGTTATGTAATCATATCTGGGATAAATATAGCCTGATCATCTACATTTAGTTGAGATACGACCAACATGTGTTTGGGAGTGATAGTGGTGTTGCAACGAGTCTAAAACTTACCAATCCTATATACAAAGGATCTCTAGAACAAAACATAAAGTTAAAATACTATAGGAGTATTTTATGGTACTCTAAGATCACAACAAGTCTGAAAACTTACCAAGTTCATATTCCAACAAACTTCAGAATCAACCATACAATTAAAATACTATAGGAGTATTTTAGGCACTATAACTAACATCTGTGGAAATTAAAAGACCCTTACTGGTAGGTCTATAATTGCGAAGTGTATGCTTCCAGGGTTATATATAATCGGGATCTTATAGACTTAGAATTTGTGATCTTCGCTCTATTACCTGTTCCTTGTTTGGTTGTGGTTTTAGAGTATGATCATTTATTCGAAGGTTTATTTGATCTTGGTTATACACAATTTGCATACACTGCGTGATTATAGGAGGACTCGAGAAGGATCACCATAAAAATTTCTTTAGAAATGTTTTACTTAATCTCATAGGATTTTTTAGACATTCCCATTCTCGCACGAACAACCTAGATAGATATAGCCACTCCACTACAACAGCCAACAGAGTAGACAAGGAAGAACAAGAAGGGATTCATGGGGAGGATTCCGAGAAGGAATCATTCGCGGATCATACGAGAAGGCAGAACACCTTACGCGTTATACTAATAACTAATAAACTAATATAACATAGTGAGTTAGTGATTACACTGCTCACACTGTGTGTTAGGCCTACCGCCTCTTTCATAACAACTAGTAACAGTAAAACAGGTTGCGGAATCTCACTTACAAGGTGGTCACTATCAAAAATTCATAAGTCTATTTTGCATAGACCTCTGTTATGAATTGTTTTCATAACACTATAAAATTCGGAACATAACTCACTTAGAACTAAGATAACTTAGATTCAAATAACGCTCGACTTGTAACCACTACTAAAGGCTTACCACCGTTTCATCTTTTAAACCTTATGGAAGAAAGATGCCATCGAAGAAGTCGATAAGACATAAAAACAACGCACCACCGCCACCACCTCCACAGTATGATCCGGTTATCTTTTAGGCTGCAGTAACAGCCACAGTGACAGCTGTCATGACTCAAATCCACGTAAGTAGTACCAGTGGATTGGGTAGTGGTACTAACAACCCTAACCACAGAGAAAGCCACGGACGCACAAGAGAGTGTTCGTACAAAGACTTCATGAATTGTGGACCCAAATCCTTCGATGGAAGTGGGGGAGTCATCGCCCTGATGCGACGGTTCGAGAAAACAGAGTCAATTTTTGAGATATACGCGTGCCCAGAAGGGAGCAAAGTGAAGTTTGCTGCCTGCACCCTCTCTGACAGAGCCCTGACATGGTGGAATAGCCATGTCAAGTCACTGACCCTACCAGTGGCAAATGCGATGGGTTGGGAATATCTTAAGGAGATGATGATTAAAGAATACTGCCCGAGGAGCGAGATACAAAAATTGGAGCAAGAGCTGTGGACCCTTACCATGGCAGGCTCAGACATAGTAGCCTACACTAATAGATTTAGTGATCTAGCGGAGCTATGCCCCGAGATGGTTACCCCGGAGAGCAAGAAGATAGAGAGATACATTTGGGGACTATCTTCTCCCATACAAGGAAATGTGATAGCATTGAAACCCCTCATGTTTGACAGTGCCAAACGTCTGGCTCAAACACTAGTGGACCATGGAGTCCGCCAAGGCTTGATGACTCCTACTCCCGAACCGAAGAGAGGGGACGACTATGAGCAAAAGTCCAAGAATAAGAAAAAGAGGAAACCGACGCAAGAACCCTCGGAAGAACAACAGATTGTTACGGTTCATGCTGCCACAACACCTACCACTCCAGCACCGGTCAGGCAATATGCTGAAAATCTCCCGAAGTGTAACAAGTGCGGCTTTCATCACACCAGAGGGTGCCGATAGTTGAGTTGCAAAAATTTCCTCCGGAAGGGACACACTACTCGCTTCTGCAGGGCGCCGGTACGACCAATCTCCCAAGTCCCATGCACCAGAGTGAGCCAGGCCTGTTACGGGTGTGGTGAAACGAGACACTACAAGAGGGACTGACCGATAATACAGAACTTTGACGCCGACGGAAGAGTGTTGATCATCACCGCAGGGGAGCCTCTTCCGGAATCACCTGTAGACAGCAGTACGTTTTCCAAAATAAAATTTTAAATTTTTTTACAAAAACGGTCAACACCTAAATCGTAATCATAAGTTGCTCTCTCGTCTGAACAAATTACAACACCCATATAAAAACTAAGGATCCTTGCAGCTGAGCTATGATGGCTTAGTGTATATATTAGGGTCATTTATAATTAAGATTTGTAGGCTTAGTGTAAGTCCCCAAATATGCTTGTGTATCAATCAGATCCAATTGATGGTGCGGAATCCCAATCAATTGGATGATGTCAGATCAAATATAAGAGAAGGAGAAGAAGCAGATGATGAATCTTGAATGTATTGATTAGAATGAAGTTCCCTTACACAAGATTCACACACTTACACACACTAAAACTCATCTCTTCTCTCTATTCCATACACTCCTTTTCTGTTCATCAATCTCTCCTCAACCACCTAACACCTATATATATACTTGGGGAATATGGGCCATAAATGGGTTTACGACCGGGCCGTAAACAAGGTTTACGGCCGTAAACACCCCCTTGGCTATAAACCTGACCGTAAACTCATAAAACATTACAGAAAAATACAATTGCCTAGAAACGCAAAGTATAAACCAATATTTTGACCCAACAATCTCCCCCTTGGTTTATAGCTTTCTTTTCTTAATTGACCCAACAATCTCCCCCTAAAAAGGTAGCTGACTTTTCTTGATAATCTTCATTGGGAGCTTGGCTTCAGCATTTATCTTAAATTTCTTCACAACTTCAAGATGAACATGATGAATCTTCAATAATTGACTTCATCTTGAGCAGTTGAGCTTTTCTTCAGAATTTGGCATTGAACGCACATTGGGTGAGGAGGCTTGATGTACTGATTCTTGAAAGATAGCGCTTTCAGCTTGAGAATCTTCAGAGAGAACATCAGGGAGAACAAATCTTCTGGATCACTTCAGCAGGTTCAAGATAGCAGCAGATTGATTGAGGAGGCTTCAATGCAATCCGTCACATAATCTTCAATTGCAGCTTCACCTTGATTCTGGGGTTGAAAGATTGAATGTCGAAAGAATAATCTTCATTTCTTGCTCCTTCGAATGAGAATTCTTCGATGATCACGGATGAAGCCTTGGCTCAGAAATCTTCGACACAAACTTCCATGAGTTTCATCTTCACCTGAATTCACTATTCAAGACAAAACAAAACTAAAAGAAAATTTTAGCACACAATATTTTTGGATTTTTCATATTTTCTGAAAAAGAAATAAAACAGAAATAACACTATTTTTGGATTTTTAATTTTCTAATTTTTGTTTTTTGAATTTTCTGATTTTTGTTTGATTTTTTTTAAAATTTTTAATTCTCCCCTAATATTTAAATTAGAAGAAACTATGAACAAATTTAACAAAAATAAAATGATATCTAACTTTAAGAGTGATTTGGGATCAAAGTTTTTAGACAGCCTTTATCCGTTTATCAGTACCTCTCCCTTCATGAATAGATCTGGTCAATCGCCGGCATTGTGGTCCACTTAAACACGAGAGATTGTGACAAAATTAGGACATACTATAAGCAACAAGACAATGTGACCCTAAATTCCTAGATAATATTCCTTAAGGACCATTCAGCTGACGACGACCAAAGATATTGTTGTCCACCTAAATTGAGCAGCGAGATCTACAGACGACCTAGTGATTGTTCAATTTTAAATGTACTAAAACATGTTTCCCGTTTCCTGACATACCCCAATAATCAGGAACTTCCAAAGTACTCCTTACTTTAGGTGAGCAGACAATTATTATGAGAGAAGTCAGATTTAGAGTGCATATGCTATACACCCAGGTCAGATATCTTCCAATCTCGCAGAGGGTGAAACATACGACTAACCAGATTTAGAGGGATTGAGAAGTAGAATGGTGCATATGCTGTGTACCAGGTCGGATGTATTTCAATCACGCAAAGGAGACAACATATGACTAACAGACAGGAAGAATTGCATAGATAGAAGATGCAGAGAAATAGAATTGCATATGTTGCAGTCTAGGTCGGATGTATTTCAATCACGCAGAGGAGGCAACATATGACTAACAGAAAGAAAGCAAGAAAATAATTTCCTACATACCTACTTTATCGGAATTCCCCAGTCGCCTCATCAATACCGGAATTAAGGACAAAGTCCGTACATCGAGGAAGAGTTAAACCACGGTTCTAGATACAGATTATTTTAGTGTGACCGGTGGATTATCATGTATATCTCCCTGCTCAACCTATCTGAGCGTCGTATTGTCAGGCTAAATGGATCTATCTAGGTCAAGATTTTTCAAGTCTCTAGATTCCTTAAGTTCATTAATGCCTAGTCAAGTCCATTTTAATCTCTCGTGCCTACCAGCGCATCGAACACAGAGCCTAGACAATTCAGATTCAGTCCCTTACACAGATTCAGATTGCCTGTTATCACATGATTATATCACTTCCCAAAACATCTCCCTCAAGCACATTTCATTAACACCATATTTTTGGATTTTCTGTTTTTCTAATGTTTTTTTTTTGGATTTTTTTTAAATTTTTTCTAATTTTTGTTTTGTTTTTATTTCTCCCCCTAAATTTGTGCATAGGAGAGAAACGAAAGTAAATGCGCAAATTTAAACTATCCTAAAACAAAAATTAGTCTTTAAAGTGAATTAGCTTAAGAAAAACTCAGGAGTATCGAGAAGAAAACTCAAACCGTAAGTCACCGATTGAATTTGCATCCAGAAGTTCTTAGAACAGCACGCATAATCTCAGAACAGATCCAAAAATTCTTCATGTCATTAAGAACTAACCCCATGTGTGATCCCTTCTTTTCTTCCTTTCCCTCAAAGGATACATACTCCCAAACAAAGTTATGAATGTTGTACAGTTGAGAGATGTCCCCTATCATGTGCCTGGAACAGCCACTACCAACAAACCGAAGTCTAATGATATGCCTCCACAGCTGCTCCGACACAGAGGGGGTTTAGTTAGTCTTTGGAACCCAGTCCATTTTGAAACTGGGTTGACCTTTTTCATCCTTGCACGGTACTCTCTCCTATGACATATCCTGTTTATCACAAACAGAAGATGTAGAAATATTAGAGTCATTAGAAGATTTGGGAGAGTGAGCCTTCAGAACCCATTTGTAGTTGGGTTTAACCCATTTCTTTTTCGATCTGATGGGTGGCTCAGCACTTGATTTTGAACTTGATGTCGGCCGTTGAGATGACCTTGATTTTGGCTTCACGGGAGCATCTCTTGGATTTGGCTTCTTGGCCGGCATTCCCTTCTTGCCCTTGGGATTCAGATTCTTGGCCTTGTGGGTTTGATTCTTGGCCTTCTGCGCGTTCCAATCACTATTGTCTGAACGTGACCTTGAGGGGTTTATTTTGAAGTATCTCCCTCTTGGCGCGTTCTGCCACCCTTGTGCATAGTAGGGAACGTATGCGCGATTAGGACAAATTTTGGCAATGTGTCCAGGTGTTCCACAATGAAAACATGCCTTTTTCTTCACTGTGAAGTTGTTTCTTCCTGCCCCTGGTGACGTATCCTTGCCTTGTCTCTTATTTTTCCCACAAGCACAATTACAACAGGCACTTTGTTTCACTGGAATTGGTGGCTTGTATTTCTCAACAGCAGGTTGATCAGAAGCAGCTGAGTTCGAAGCAACAGATTCAGAGTTCAAGGAGATGTTGTTTTGTTCAATGGTGTTCTCCTTGTTCTCATCCTCTGCTACTTTACCTGCACATGAAGTAGATGTGCTAGAAACAGGAACATCAGTATTTTCAAACAAATCATCAAATATGTCAAAAAAATTTCACTCAACATGATCCGATGCAGAAGCATCACAAGATGTATCATCAATTTTAACATCAGAAACAATAGAGTTTTCATTCAAAACAGAAACAGCAAGTTCAGACACAATTTTATTATCAGAAACATATCCTTCAGCTTCTTGCTTTGACTGATTTAAGGATTGATCTGCAGGGGAAGTAGAAACGTTAGTATTTTCAACATTAATAAATCCTCCTGAAACAAAACCAGATGGCTTGCCATAAACCATGAATGGTTCGTTGGCAATCTCCTCTTTAGACAAAGGGTGATACTGATATGTATGATTAAAAGGAGGAGGTACATTATCGTATCCTAAACCCTTTTGCTGGTTTCGTTTGAACTGCAGGCAATGGTCAATCATGTTGGCAACTACCTCGCTTGATACATCAAACCTTTTAAAATCAAAATTTGCAGTTTCAAATTGCCCTTTTAATGTATCAAGCTCAGTAATTAACTCAGCATTCTGTTTCTTGATATAATCATAATGTACACATTTGATACTGTAGTCTTCCTGAAGTCTCCTAAAGTCCTTTATTTTTGTTTCTAACTGGGCCTTTAGGGGTTTCTGTCCTTTCCTGAGTTGATATCCTTCATATCTCAGGTCCTCAACTTCTCTTTTTAATAAATCAATTTGTTCCCGAAGAAATTTAATCGTAGTTTCACAAGCTGGAGTACATGAAACTTCATTACCAGAATGGATTCGGAACTCATTTAAAAAAAAAAATTATTTGACTAAAAACTCAAAAGTCAACCTTAAACGTCAAATTTAAAAAGTCAAACTTAAAAGTCAAACTTAAAAAGTCAAACCGAAAATCTAAATTTGAAGATTTGAAGGTTAAACGAGAAAGTCAAAGTTTAAAGTCAAAAGTCAAACTTGAAAGTCAAAGTCAAAACTTTAAGTAAAAAGTCAAAAATTAAAATCTATATTTTTTTTTGGGTTGAAAAAGGATTTTAAAAATAAAATTTTGAATTTTTAGGGTTAAAAGTGAAAAAATAGAATTTAAAATTAAACGAAATTTGAATTTTGGGCTAAAAATGACAAAGTTGCGAAACTGGATGCGACAGGGAGTGCTTTTGAATTAAATTTGCGAAGGAAATTATCGTGTGGTAAGGCAGCTCAGTTGGTAAGGCGCTGGACTGATTAGGGGGGAGACCCGGGTTCGATCCCCGACACCATCAATTTCGTTTCCTTTTTTATTGGACCACACTGCGAGGACGAGGTGAGAACTTCGGACACTATGCGAGGCTGACCATGAATCCGACGCGAGGACCGCAAACGCTGACCGTACACGTGCGAGACCGAGCCGCAAACTGCTGAGCCGTATACTCCGTACCGTACACGTGCAATGCTGACCGTAAACCTCGGACCGCAAACCGAGGACCGTAATCTCGGACCGTAAACTCTGAGGCCGTAAACACCGGGCCGTAAACTTCGGAAACCCTAGCTGCTGACCGTACACGCCGCCACCCCCTTGCTGGTTACGACCAAAAACAGCGTTTTACACCCTTTTTGCTCCAAAACTCGATCAAAAACTTGTTTTTATCAAACACACGAAGAACAACCCCCCTATTTTGCAGAGATCTATCCAAAAACACATTAATCTTTCAAAAATACAATCAAATAATCTCTAGATCTGACAAAATTGATTGATACAATCCAAGCTCTGATACCAATTGTAAGTCCCCAAATATACTTGTGTATCAATCAGATCCAATTGATGGTGCGGAATCCCAATCAATTGGATGATGTCAGATCAAATAGAAGAGAAGGAGAAGAAGAAGATGATGAATCTTGAATGTATTAATTAGAATGAAGTTCCCTTACACAAGATTCACACACTTACACACACTAAAACTCCTCTCTTCTCTCTATTCCGTACACTCCTTTTCTGTTCATCAATCTCTCCTCAACCACCTAACACCTATATATATACTTGGGGAATATGGGCCATAAATGGGTTTACGGCCAGGCCGTAAACAAGGTTTACGGCCGTAAACCTGTTTACGGCCGTAAACACCCCCTTGGCTATAAACCTGACCGTAAACTCATAAAACATTATAGAAAAATACAATTGCCTAGAAACGCAAAGTATAAACCAATATTTTGACCCAACACTTAGAGTGCGTGATTCCGCCTTTGTCACACCCCAAAACCGGAACGACGGAAACGTTCGGGGGTGGAGGACGTCATGTACAGTATCACAACAAAGCATAGTAGTAAACAAGCAACAACATCATCCATTGCATTAATAATATAATTTCATACAAGTGTGTTCTGTGAAGTTTATAAGACACCAAAAATGTAAATTAAAAATAAGAGATGAGTCTTGAACGAGCTCCATCTTCTCAAAACCTGGCATCGGTACCTGTCTACTGATGACCTGAGAATACAAGTTATTTTGAAAGAGTTGATCAGCTTTAAAGCTGGTGAGTTCATAAGCATTTAGTGTCATCGTTTGTATGAAAACGTTAGTAAGTACTTGATGTATAACTTTGTAAATGTTTGTAAATGTTTGTATCTCCTAGCAAAACCTATATTTTCTACTAAACGCAACCTTCTACCAAGGCATCAAATTAAATGTGTGTTTGTTTCTTATAAGAGTGTATATTTTCCCAAGTATGACTATCATTAACCAAAAATACAGTTTTACATTACCTTTTATGTGAAAAGATCACAATGTGAATGCAATGGGGAAATTATAAAGTACTGTAGTGTTGTATTATAGTAACTACTGCTGTACTTTCTACCTTAAACCAATTGATATTTAAGGTATGATGATGTGACCTGGTTGTACCATACTATCGAATAATAACACGACGATGAAAGACGTTGGAAGAAATGACATTTGGCACCCGTAGACTTGTAAGTCCCACTGTAGCGAACAACAAGGTGTACGATAGTCAATCCAGTATAGATCTATACGCAAATTCACGCTCTCCGTTTAGGAGATTCTGGCTACAAATCAGGCCATGACAGGTGATGCCATGCCCCGAACGATGGTTCACATTTATGTTATTGTATATTTGTATATGTAATGTATGAACTAGCTGTATTGTGTGTTCTCTCTATCTAGTATGTATGTTCTATCTGTATGTTATTGTTTGTTTCTCATCATAGTATTCTCTATCTGTATGTTATTGACTCATGAATGAACTGACTCTTTGTATGTTTCATTGTTCTTGTATTAGTATTAGTAACTTCCTAAACTATACCTATTATAGTTTACTAGCAATGTTGTTTGTATAATTGAACATGATTGTATACCCTTGCTACCCAAAGGTATTTGAACTGAATGAAGGAACTTTTATATCTATATACATATACATGATATATAACTAAGATTCAAACGACCTTCGGACAAACAACCGATACCCTAAGTCCACAACCAAACGAGGAACAAGAAGTAAGGTGAGCTATCAGTCCTAAGTCCTTTCAATCCTACTTATATAACTATATCTATATAGATACACATTTGACAAAATATAAGTTTAAAAGAGTTTAATCAAAGTATTTAACATGTAAAAGAGTTTGTAAAACGATTTGAAGTAGTTTGTTTGATAACACAGTTTGAAAAGTAAGAAAATCCACTTGTTGGTAGTTATTAATCACATGTGATTGATATAATAACTATAATAATTCAACTTGTATTCCCCCCCATAAAAGCATTTAAAATCATTTAAAAGGTTGATTAAGGGGTATGAACTCACATGTAGTGAGTGGTTTGTATGAACGGATGGTATAGGATGCTAGGTGTCAAGTGAAGACTTGAGCACACACACTGATCCTATTTAACATATAAAGACACATATATGTATCTAATTAGTGATTTAACAACTAATTTATCAAGTATAGGCACCCTAGAACATGGAAAACACTTTGATTCAAGTGTTATAAGTACTAAAGGGTTGCACCAAAGGGTTGTATGGCTTTACATTTGAGTTCATGGCCCATGGTAATTACCACATGAGTTTACGGCCAAGGGGTAATTTCCCCATGAGTTTACGACCGTAAACTCATGGTATTAAGTACCAATATGTGTTATAAGGTGTTACAAGTCATAAAGAAGTGTTTTATGATCAAGTCTAAGCCTTAGGAAGGAATGGTGGCACCATTGCACCACTAACTAGGGTTTACGGCCCAAGGACCATTTCTCCATGAGTTTATGGCCGTAAAGTCATGGTATTTTGCACCATTTTGAAGTTTAAGGTCCTTAGTTCAAGTTGGAAGTGTTCTAGACTTGGTCCTAAGGCTTTGGAAGGGATTAGGGCTCATTTGCCCCCTTAATTAGGGTTTACGGCCCAAGGTGATTGCCTTGGCCGTAAACACCTTATGATCTTGTGTTCTTGATGTTTTCTAGGTGTAAACCAACTGATTCAAGTATATAACAAGCTAAGACAAGTGTACTTACAATATGGAAGCTTGAATGGGTGTTTAAGGCTCAAGAACACTAGTGTGTGTTCTTGGTGTTCTTGGTGAAATGAAGAACACTTGAAGATCTATCAAAATGAAGAGATTTCATGGATGAAATCATGTACAATCACTAGATGTTGTAATATATCAACTAATCAAGGAAGGAAACACGTACAAAGTTGAAGATCAAGAAGAAAAATCGGATGATACTTGAGAGAGAATGACTTCTAGGCTTGAAAATGGTAAAAATGACTAAAATGGCTAAGTGCCACATTTATACCCTTAGAGTTTACGGCCGTAAACTCTATGTTAGGGCCGTAAACTCCAAACTCTTGGAGTTTTGAGACTTAAATGATGCACAATAAAATCTAGAGTATACCTCCTATGATTTCCTCTTGAAGTACTAGGCTTTAGAACACTCAAACAGCTCTAAACAGCTTAAAAGTTAACAGAAACAAGTCTGACTTCTATTGAAGTGAATGGTTGTATAAGATAGAAATTTCGAGTTGTCACAGCCTTATTTCCTGTTCCTTGTCTGGTTGTGGATTTAGGGTCGAGTCACTTAGTCGACTGTCTTTCCAATCTTAATTATACATGACTTGTATACACCAAGCGATTATAGGAGGACATGGTAGGAATTATATTATGAAAATTCATCATTTTCAATTTTCAGAAACACTCATATTGTTAGTACTCGCTTAATGCAGTACAAAATACTCACAATAGTAATAACAAGGTTAAAACAGAAAGCACTAGAAACGTACACACAGATGCACTATCGCTCTAGCAAACACTTTTTCCGAATCGACTTAACATACATGTCACTAAGAAGTTCCGACGTCATCCGACATGGATTGGCTTGGTCATCGCCATACCAATCACATGTGTACCAGAATGATCTTTTGCTCTAACTGACCGACCAACGAAACTCTCGTCACTCTTAACGACAAACCCGACACCGACCTCAGAATCGTCTCTCATTTTAGACCTCCGAGGTTCTCATACGAGGGGTATTATATCTTTCTGTAACCTTCCCAGCAGACCTTTCGGGAATACCACATACGCAGCAAGTCAAGTTCATGCACAGAGGCTAGGGACAGATACAGTTAGCCTATCACTGTTAAGTGTATACGCAAGGGTGATATATAATTAAAACTCTATGGACTTAGGATGTGTGTTTCCGCCGTATCTCATGTTCCTTGTCTGGTTGTGGACCTGGGGCAGAGTCACCCATCTGACCGTCTTATTAATTTTAATTATATACGACTTGTATACACGAGGCGATGATGGATAGACCAGGTATGAGTCCTACCATGAACTTTAGGACAAAAGCTGCCCAAAACTACGAGTGGACATCCTACCAGTTGGATAAACATAAACCAATAAGCCAAACCCACCCACTATCCACTGATCAGAACAACAGGCCCAACAGTGAAGATCCGCTGGAACGCCAAGCGAGGATCTGAATTCACAGGAGAACGAGAGGAACAGATAGAAATGAAGTACCTACCCCTTTCCAAATTCCTAGTAGCCACTCAGAATTTGAATTTCGGGACGAAATTCCCTTTAACGGGGGGATGATGTCACAACTCAAAATTTTAAACCTAGTAAAGTCCAAACCCTAACCTAGCACAAGTGAATCTACATTGCAACCCTTGTTGCATTGTATCCTCTATAGCCTTTAGGGCTTGTTTATAAGGTTACAACTTAGCATGGTTTGAAACCTAAGTAATTTATGTTAGTATAAACTAATATAAATCAAAGGATAAAAGGGTTAAACTTAACATTTAAAGGAAACTATACAATATATTAATATATATATATTTAGAAATCGGTTTTGGAATAAAAATTCAATCCAAAAAAAAAACGAAATCCATTTTAAGAATGAAAGCAAAAACCGAATTCCCCAAAACAAATGAAGCATGACCGAATTTCCTCACCTATTTTGACTAGAAACCGATTTCACACCTTGGTACCCCACTTTAGAACCGAATTCAAGAGGAATTCGGTCTTATAGGACCGAATTCTCAAAGTTAAGGCCAATTAAGGACCAAACACCCCCTATATATGTGTGTCTGTTAGCCGATTTCCTAATTCATTTCACACTTTTGCCACCGAACTCTTGCAAAATTTTCTCTCAAACGTCATAAGAATTTTACCCAGATGTTCATCTCATCTTCAAATCTTCAACCGAATTCATCAAACCCACCTTCAAATGTTCATATATTCTTCAAATCTTCAAGTAACCCCTCAAGAACACAAGAACACACCGAATTCATCCCATTCTCCACCGAAAACCCAATTTTCCACCGAATTCACACTTCAACTATTCCAAACATTCCAAATAAATTTTGTAAGTATTATTTACTTAATTAATTATTTAACACATTATTTAAATTAATTATTATTAATTTAAATGCGACGACGAATACAATTATTTTTAGGTTAACGTTATTAGCGCGTACGCTTACCCGGAGATCGTCTCTACAACTCACTACTTCCAGTTAACGCACATTTAAGGTGAGTTCATACCCCTACATTTTTACTATTTTTAAATGTTTTTAGGGGGGGAATACAAGTAAAACACAAAGAAATTTTGTGTTAATATTCAAAGGATTTCAAACAGTTTTAAAGTACATCAAGTCGTTTCAATTGATTCAAATTATTTTAAAAGGTGTTTCAAACTACTTCAAATGTTTTATACTTTTATTTCAAAGTACATGTTTATATGTGTAACATCCGGATTCCCAGGTATAATATTTTATTATTTAATTTGAGATTTGTGGAGTGACTCAACGAGTTGGTGCCTCAACTCGTCGAGTAGAATCACGACTAGTGACGTGGATTAATGAATGGACTCGACGAGTCTGTTAGGCAACTCGTCGAGTCAGCGCTGCTGAAGGAAACCCTAAATTCTCGGGCTTGCGGCCTATTTACGGGCACTTATAGCCTCCATTTCGTCTCACCAGAACCCTTACACCCTTGAGAGAAACCCTAACGTCCATAGTGAGCTAGAGTGGTGAGGATAGTTAATCTTGTGTTCATTTTGGCTCATTTCTTTGAAGAGGAAGGAAGGTTCTTCAAAGATCAAGAAGGGAGGGCCAGTGGATTTGTTTCTTCTTCATCTCAAGCTTCAGATCGAGGTAAAAAGCTTTTACCTTTCTTGTAGGATGATTAGATCTCATGTTCTTGAGATTTAGGGCTTGTAACACCTTCTTGATGGGGCTATGGATGCATCAAGCCCCTTTTCGAGTTTAGACTTCAGATCTGGACCTTGTGAGGTCCAGAGAGTCCAAAAGTTTAGAGCCTTAGTGAATCAACCAAGGAGTTTTGTGTTTTGGAAGCATTAATGGAGTAGTGATGTCATATAGAGCAATATATGCCATGCATGGTCATCAAGATCGAACCCTTACGTGACTTTTGGGTATAGGGAGGCTAGATCTAGAGGTTGGAGTTGCAGATCCGACATTAGGTGCCCAAATGAGATATCTGAATGAGTCAACTCGTCGAGTCTATGAGATGACTCGACGAGTCGGAGCTGGTTACCCCAGCGTTCTGGACCCAGTGACAACTCGTCGAGTCGGGGGTCAACTCGACGAGCTGAGTGAAAGCCTAGGAAGAGCCCTGAGGATACAAGTGGACTCGGCGAGTCACAAGAGTGCACTCGACGAGTCAGGTCCACTCTGACTGTTGACTCGTATGGACTTCTGTTGACTTTATGGTTGGGTCAAGTATGAGCATTTGGGACAAGGAAGGGGTAAAATGGTCTTTTACCCATTCCAAGGGTTAGAAAGAGTGTAAGAGAACTTATGGTGTATTTGAGTAAGAGTGGGATATTGATTAGAGATACTTATCTAATATGATAGGCAGAGGCTAGATCAAGGATTTCGAGCACGAGATTTTACTAGCTAGCTTGCGGGGTGAGTCTCTTCACCATAGTTTACCTAGAGTGGTATCTATGTGTGACCAGAGGGTCTATTGTGTTTATTTGAGTACTGTGATATTACTACATTATGTCTGTGTGATTTATGCTATGCGTTATTCAGAGTTTATAGAGTTAGGACAGGAGGGTCCACAGAGTTAGGACCGGAGGGTCCATCAGAGTTGTGGGACTGGAGGGTCCCAATGAGACACATTGACCGGAGGGTCTTGCAGAGTTATAGCCTCGAGTGGCTAATGTGTTGTGTGTGGTATTTTGGGGAACTCACTAAGCTTTATGCTTATCGTGTTACGTGTTATGTGTTTCAGGTACTCCAGAGGATCACGGGAAGGCACCGGCGTGATTGTACACACCTGTTCGAGATTATGTTGAGGATTCTGGGATTTGACTTTTGTTGTGGATTTATGTTGACTTTGAGACACTTATGATTTTTATGAAATATAATATATGAGTTTTATGTGATTTAAAAATGAAAAAAAATTGGTTTGAAAAAAATTACGTCGTTACAAGTTGGTATCAGAGCCTTGGTTTGAGGGATTCGGATGCACCTTCGGGTATGTCTGGACTCAAACTGAGGATTTGAGAAATTTTTCGAAGAGAAACGATTTTTTTTTCTAAATGAGTAAGAGTTTCTAAGAGAAAAATGAGAAATAGCAGTGTGTACAATCAGCCAGCGCTCGAACGGCGATTTCCTAAACTACCCTTACTTTCTGTGTTATGAGATATTTATGAGATATTATGAGATATATATTATGCATGCTAGAGAGTAGGCTAGGTATTTCATATTTTAGGACTAGAGTGGCCTGATTTGTGATGCCTTAGCCTAGGAGTTACTGCTACCTATGATTTGCTTTGAGTTCGAGTATGTAGCAGAAATGAGCTTATGATGGTAGTCGGTGTTCAGCAAGATATAGAGTACTTGCAATCTAGAATCCTAGGAGGAGGACTTGGGGTGATTACAGATGCGGTGTGGAAGGTAGTATTGGGCCCGTACTACTGGAAGCACCGGGTCGGTGAGCAGTTCAAGTAAGAATCCTTGGGATGCTAAGGAGCAAGTAGGGGGAGTGATCGAGTGTGAGTATACTCGAGCGAGTCTCCGATTATTTTGTGTTGTATTTCAGAGACATCATGGTGGGTACGCGCCACAACCCAAGGGGCAGTGGTACTAGTGACGATGAGATTCGGAGGATGATTCATGAGGAGGTGGCCGCATCCATCCGAGCAGAGATTCCCGAGATGTTTGGGTCTATCAAGACCACCCTGATTGAGACATTTGATGAGCGATATGCTGCTGTCAGTGAGGCTGCTGCTGCTGCCGTCACTGCAGCTGTCGCTGCTGCTAGGACACATGGAGGTGACTCGTTGTTGTTCCGGGAGTTCAGCAACACGAAGCCACCAGATTTTGATGGGATACAGGATCCGATTGCTGCGATGAGATGGATTTCTGATATCGAGGTGTGTTTCTACACTTGTTCATGTCCAGAGCACTTGAGGGTACGGTTCACGCTGAACCAGCTTCGTTTGGGAGCGAAGGATTGGTGGAAGTTTGTGACAGCTCATTTTACTCATGCAAAGCACACTGCCGTGACTTGGGAGAGGTTTACTGTGATGTTCCGAGACGAGTATGTTCCCCCGCTAGAGAGGGAACGGTTGGCCCAGGAGTTTATGTCCCTCAAGCAGAGGACAGAGCCAGTGACAGTGATTACGAGGATGTTCCATGAGAGATCAATGTTCTTCCCTGAGCACGTGTCTACCGAGCAGGCACGTATGAGCCGGTATTTGAGCATTCTGAGGAGGGATATTCGAGAGTTCGTGGCGAACTCGACTTATCGGTTATTTGCTGAGCTTCAGGCAAATGCCCGAAAGAGGGAGATTGAGCTGGAGACTCAGTCCAGAGAGGAGGTGGAGTCTCAGGGGAGGGATCAGCGACCGGCACAGTCTCAGTCGACAGCCAAGCGGGCTAAGCCCGTAGATTCAAGATCAGGGGGCCAAAATGGCCGCACATGTAGGAAGTGCGGCAAGGGTCATGAGGGGATATGTCGAGCGGGGTCTTGCTACAAGTGTGGCAAGGAGGGGCACATGGCGAAGGATTGCCCCAAGGGGTTTGCAGTCTTCTTTCACTGCAACCAGACCAGCCATCGGAAGGCTGAGTGCCCCCAGCTGCTTCAGGGATTTGTACCCGCTACTATACGAGCTATCGAGAGTCGGCCCGTGAAGGCCGAGGCGCCGAAGGTTCGTGGGAGAGCCTTCCAGATGACAGCGGAGGAGGTCCGCGCAGCACCTGATGTCGTGGCCGGTATGTATTCCTTTGTTTATTCTATTATGAGATATTTGTGCTTATAGTGTGATATGCGTAGGTACTTTTCTTGTGAGTTCTGTACCTGCCTTAGTGTTATTTGACTCGGGTGCGAGTCGATCGTTCGTATCATTAGCGTTTAGTCACCATATCAGTATCAGACGTGAGTCGTTGAGTCGACCTCTGAGAGTTTCTATAGCCGATGAGCGTGCCGTGTTTTCCACTGATGTGATCTGGGGATGTGTGCTCGAGATTTTTGGTGTTGAGTTTCCGATAGATCTGGTACCGATCGCGATGGGTGATGTCTGTGTCATTGTGGGCATGGACTGGTTGAGTCGGTACAGAGCGGTAATCGACTGCGAGCGTTAGTTGGTGACCATACGAGACCCTAGTGGGGGAATGCTTATAGTATATGGCGAGGGTACCCGATCTGGATCAGCTTTCTGCTCTGCTGCCCGAGCAAGACAGAGTTTACAGTAGGGTTGCATGGGTTTTCTGGCGTATGTGATGGGTACGCGGGTTACTGCTGAGAGACCGAGTTCTATCACTGAGGTTCCAATAGTGAGTGAGTTTCCGGATGTTTTTCCTGAGGAGTTACCGGGTGTGCCTCCCGAGAGGCAGGTAGAGTTCCGAATTGGTTTGATTCTGGGAGCGGCGCCTGTTGCCAAGGTACCTTATCGCCTTGCGCTGCCCGAGATGCAGGAGTTATCCTTGTAGCTTCAGGAGCTGTTGGGGAAGGGTTTTATCCGACTGAGTAGCTCGCCTTCGCCAATCCTTTTTGTCAAGAAAAAATATGGTTCACATCGGATGTGCATTGATTACCGGGAGTTGAACAAGCTGACGGTCAAGAACCGTTATCCACTTCCGAGGATCGACGATTTGTTCGATCAGTTGCAGGGTGCGTCTTGGTTTTCCAAGATCGATTTGAGGTCTGGATATCATCAGATGAGGGTTCGTGAGGTGGATATCCAGAAGACGGCCTTTAGAACTCGTTATGGGCATTACGAGTTCGTGGTGATGCCTTTTGGACTCACCAACGCACCAACGGCGTTCATGGATCTCATAAACCGGGTGTGCAGGCCTATGCTGGATCGATCGGTGATCGTGTTCATCGACGATATTTTGGTGTATTCGAGATCCAGAGAGCAGCATGAGGAGAATTTGAGAGAGATTCTTGGAGTATTGAGATCGGAGAGGCTTTATGCCAAATTCTCCAAGTGTTATTTCTGGTTACGAGAGGTCCAGTTCCTAGGACACCTCGTTAATCGGAATGTGATATTGGTCGACCCGGCCAAGATTGAGGCAATCATGCGATGGGAGGTGCCGACATCCCTATCCGAGATCAGGAGTTTTCTGGGATTGGCCGGCTATTATCGGAGATTTATCAAGGATTTCTCCAAGATTGCGGTTCCTCTCACCAGATTGACCTGGAAGGGCGTTACTTTTGTTTGGGGGCCTGAGCAGCAGACATCATTCGAGTGATTGGGCAGGTGTTCGAGTGTCACACCCCCAAGCCGGAATGGCGGAAACGCTCGGGGGCGAAGGACGTCATGCTCAGTATCATAATCATAGTGAAGAAAGTAAACACAACCATCATAAATATAATTTAAAAGGTTACATCGTTGCAAAAATACATGTTTCCAAATAAATTACATATGATGTCAAAATATTGCAAAAATCTACGCCGTAGCGTCTTGCCTTCAAAAATCTTGTGGTTACCTGTATTACTGAATACCTGAGAATACAAGTTGTTTTTGAAAGACTATCAACATTAAAGCTGGTGAGTTCATAAGCAATTTATGAATGAAAAATGAATGTTGTTCCTTAAAGTTTGTTACAAGTTTGTTTCCAGAAAATCCAATATTTTCTAAAATGTTTGTTGTAGTCTTAACTGAATCAAGACTTAGTATATGTAAGTAAATCGTCATACTTATGTGTGGTTTTATATTTAAATAAAACTCCTTTTTGTGGAATCCTTAAATCCCCGTGAACTGTGTATTTTATTAATTCCCCATGTGAGTTGTTATAACTATGCTAAAACTTGAAGGCCTCGTACTCGACGTTCTTCAGGTGTCGGAATGTTATGACATTTGTCACCCCAGACCTGCCGGTCTAGCTGTTGCAAGCAGCTTAGGTGCGGGTTTGTCAGACCCAATATAGATCTATACACAACTATCACGCTGTCCCTACAAGAGATTCTGGCTATAACTACAGGACTTTTCTGTTGTACTTAAGAGTACCCTGAAGGTGAATGTCTCACAAATTTATTCATTAACAAGTTCACGTAGTTTGTAATGAAATACCCGTTTTGTAAATCGATTATATTACTGTTTCTTTGTTAGACGAGGTGTTCAAACTATACCTATTATAGTTTATCAAGAGTTTTTATGTTTTAATGAAACCTTGTTATGCATGACTTTGTATTTCAATAAAAATGACATTGAAAATACTAAGTGTAAATCTTACACACCTTGCTCAGCATGTTACAAGGTGCGAATAACTCTTAAACTTGTTTACCCTTAACTGTCGCTGTTTTAGAGTATTTATAGAAAAATCATCGTAAGTCGAAAACTGAATCCGTAAACTCAGAGAGTTTGGAAAAAGAGTCTACTATATTCATAAAATTTCCTATAATTTTTGGTGGTCTCAAACCAGTGTGAAAATGTTCATCTTCACAACCTGGTCCGATTTTGTTGCTGCAATGATAGGCAGTTTTGTAAAAATCACCATAAATTGTAGAAACATCGTATGGAGATGTGCAAGTAGTAATTTTGAAGGTATAAACCTGAGCTATTTTTATATTAAACAGTTTTGAAAAATATTAAGTTTAAGTTGGGTAAAACAGTTCGTGAACAGGTCACAACGTTTCTGTTGTAAGCTGTCAAGTTAAGTTTTAAATATGTTTTGGTGTTTTAACTTGTATCCCCCCTAAAAACTAAAGAAAACTGGAAAATGTAGGGGGTATGAACTCACCTTGAGTGATTTCTCGAAGAGTGTAAGGTCAAAGACGAGGAGTATCAAGTCAAGAACACTTGATGAACACGTGAAAGTTTGGATGATCCTAAGAACGATTTTTGGTGTTAAAATGTGGGTAGATGATTCAAGGATGTTATGAAAACATGGAATAACACTTGAGTTTATATGAAATACTTACCAAAAAGTGAAGTAATAGCTCAAGAACTCCTTCAAAAAGTGGTTGGAAGTAGAGAGAAAAAGAAGCTTTCTTGAGGGGTAAGGGAAGTGTAAGTGTTTGATGGTGAAGGAAATGATCAAGGAAAACCAAGAAATCCTCCATGGATTTCCTTATATAGGAGATTGCTGGAGCAATTTGCAAGATTGATAGGATGTTTGCCTTGGTTTGTGTGATGTGGATAATATTGGGCTAATGAGGAGGTGACACATGGAAGGCAAGTGGGCACACTTGACCCACTTGGTATTCTAAGCAATTTTCTTTATTGTAAAATAATGATTTATAATTAATAAATCCTTGAGAAATGAATAAAATATGAGTTTAGGGGGTTTTAAATGATAAAAATATGAATTTGGTGAAAAATCCCCGTCAAAAACGTCAAAAACGGGCTTAACAGGCGAAAGTAGTCGAAAACCGGACAATAGGAGCGAACCTGCGAGGGGTTCGATTCTTTGGGGTTGAGGACCGAGAGTAGGGAGAAGGAACCGAAGGGAAGGCTCGGGTCCGAAGATGATGGGAGCGAAGGTGGGTCTCGGGTCCGAAGGAAGATGGAAGCGAAATGGACCGAAGGCTCGGTTCATTTCGGTTGTTGATGAGGTTCGGTTCGAGACTGCTGACTTCGGTTCTGAAGGGGACCTTCGGTCCTGAGAGGGTTCGGTCATAAGTAGCTTCGGTCCCAAAAGAGGTGTTTCGCTTCTTAGGGTTTCGGTTCCATTAGGGTTTCGGTCCTATAGGGTTGTTTTTCAATTTAACTTCCCGTTTTGAGTGATTTTTGGCCAAGTTAAGGGTCGGGATGACCCGGATGACTATAAAAAGTTGAGAGAGATTTGGGAGAGATTGATTTTTAGCTATTATTATTGTATAATCTCGCAATGCAAGGTTCGTGAACCCCGTTATGCTTTGTTTATGATTGTTTTAAGTCCCCAAAAGGGTCCATAGTCGTGTTTTGATGCATTTAACTCCCTTCTTAGGGTTTTATATTGTTAAACACATAAATTCTCCGAGACACTTGAATTCTTGACATACAAATGCACATATTTATAAATAGAATAACTTTTAATATAAAAGTACTAGTTAAGTTTGACCGGTTTGACTTGTTGACTTTGACTTTGACTTTGACTTGAAATTGACGGTTGTCACATTATCCACCCGTTAGAAGGAATTTCGTCCCGAAATTTGCATTTTGAGTGGGACATCAAGGGTTGGGGAGTATATGTGGATACTTTTGCTTCATTTGGTCCTCGCGTTCCCAAGTAAATTCGGGTCCTCGCTTGGCGTTCCAGCGGACCTTTACGATAGGAATGCGGCTTTGTTTCGTCGATTTGACCTCTCGATCCGTGATTTCAACAGGTTCCTCTACGAAGTGGAGGTTCTCATTGATCTCAATTTCTTCCAAAGGAATGACAAGGGTCTCATCAGACAAACATTTCTTTATGTTCGACACATGAAAGGTAGGATGACGTGGTTGAGTTCCTGTGGTAATCGTAGCTTGTATGCCACCGAGCCAATCTTGGCGAGGATTTCGAATGGTCTGATATACCTTGGATTTAGTTTCCCACGCTTTCCAAAATGTATTAATCCCTTCCAAGGTGATACTTTCAGTAGTACTCGATCCCCAACTTGGAACTCCAAAGGCTTCCGTCTCTTATCCGCGTAGCTCTTTTGTCGGTCTTGCAAAGCCTTCATTCGTTCTCGAATTTGGACGATCTTTTCGGTTGTTTCTCTTATGATCTACGGCCCAGTGAGTGTGCTGTTAGGAACTTGCCATCTTGCTAGTTGCGTATCGCCCACCTCAGCCCAGCACAGGGGTGATCTGCACTTACGGCCATAGAGGGCTTCGAACGGAGCAACTTTGATGCTAGTGTGATAACTATTATTGTATGAGAATTCGATAAGGGGTAAATGAGAATCCCAAGCCTTACCAAAGTCCATCACACAAGCTCTTAGCATGTCTTGTAACGTTTGAATGGTCCTTTCACTCTGCCCGTCGGTCTGTGGGTGGTAGGCTGCACTCATGTCCAGCCTAGTTCCCATAGCTTTCTGCAGCGACTGCCAGAACCGTGACGTGAACCGACTATCTCTATCGGAGATAATGGATATCGGTACTCCGTGAAGTCGCACGACTTCTTTAATGTAGATCCTTGTCAGTTTCTCCATTTTGTCGGTCTCCTTTATTGGTAGGAAGTGTGCGGATTTGGTTAATCTGTCGACGATTACCCAAATAGTGTCAAGTCCACTCGTTGCCTTAGGTAACTTGGTGATGAAATCCATTGTAATCCGCTCCCACTTCCACTCGGGTATCTCTGGCTGTTGAAGTAGTCCCGAGGGCTTCTGATACTCCACCTTAACCTTGGCGCAAGTCAGGCAGTTGCCCACAAAGGTAGCTATTTCGGCTTTCATGTTCGGCCACCAATACAGCTTGTTGAGGTCTAAGTACATTTTGTCTGAACCGGGATGCACAGAGTAACGGGTTTTATGATCTTCGTTCATGACAACGTCCCTGAATCCACCAAATTTTTTGGTGTCCAGATCCGGTTCATGAGACAACGAATCGTCATCCCTGACTTCAAGATTCTTGTCCATTCCTCTCAACGCTTCACCTGCCACGTTCTCTGGTTTTAAGGCTTCTTCCTGTGCCTCTTTCATTTGCGCGGAAAGGTGTGAATGGATGGTCATGGTTAATGCCTTAACTCGGCGGCCCGAGTATTCCTTTCTGCTCAATGCGTCTGCAACTATGTTGGCTTTTCCTGGGTGATAACGAATCTTACATTCGTAATCATTTAGCAATTCCACCCATCGTCTTTGCCTCATATTGAGTTCTTTTTGGTTGAGGATATGCTGAAGGCTTTTGTGATCGGTGAAGATAGTGCACTTAGTGCCGTAGAGGTAATGTCTCCAGATTTTTAGGGCGAAAACTACTGCTCCTAGTTCGAGATCGTGCGTCGTGTAGTTTACCTCGTGCGTCTTCAGTTGTCTTGAGGCGTAGGCAATGACTTTTCCTCGTTGCATTAACACACATCCTAGACCTTGGTTTGATGCATCGCAATAAACCACAAAGTCCTCAGTTCCATCTGGTAGGGACAAGATCGGAGCACTGCACAGGGTTCGTTTCAGTGTTTGGAACGTAACCTCCTGTTTATCCCCCAGACGAAAGTCACTCCTTTTTGAGTCAAGGTGGTGAGTGGTTTTGCAATTTTGGATAAGTTTTGAATGAACCTTCGATAGTAACCGGTGAGTCCTAAAAATTGTCGGATTTCTGTGGGTGTTCTTGGTGCTGCCCAGCTTTCGATTGCCTTGATCTTTGAAGGGTCCACATATATTCCTTCCTTGCTGACTACATGTCCGAAGAAATTCACTTCTCGAATCCAGAACTCGCACTTTGAGAATTTTGTGTACAATTTCTCTGCTCTCAGTGTCTCCAGGACTTGATGTAAATGCTGGCTGTGTTCTTCCTTACTTCGGGAGTAGACTAGTATATCATCGATGAAAACAATTATGAACTTGTCTAAGTAAGGTCGACACACCCGATTTATCTGGTCCATAAATGCCGCGGGTGCATTCGTTAAGCCGAAAGGCATCACTACAAACTCGTAGTGACCATAGCGCGTTCTGAAGGCTGTCTAGGGAATATCCTCCTCTTGAACTCGTAGTTGATGGTACCCTGATATAAGGTCAATCTTCGAGAAGAAACTTGCTCCTTGCAGCTGGTCAAAGAGGTCATCGATTCGAGGCAAAGGGTATCAGTTTTTAGTGGTGAGTTTGTTCAGTTCACGGTAGTCAATGCACATACGGAACGATCCATCCTTTTTCTTGACGAACAAGACCGGTGCTCCCCAAGGCGAGAAGCTTGGCCTAATAAAACCTTTGCTTAGCAGTTCATTCAATTGACTAAACAATTCCTGCATTTCGGTTGGGGCTAGCCGGTATGGCGATTTGGCTACAGGGGTAGCTCAAGGAATTAGGTCGATTCGGAATTCGACTTGTCTAGCAGGGGGCACTCCTGGAAGGTCTTCTGGGAATATGTCGGGGAAATTACAGACCTCCGAAATGTCTTTGATGTTTTCCACTTCTTGTTTCTTGCCTACGACGTGGGCTAGAACGGCATGGTACTCCTTGCGGAGATACTTTTGAGCCTTTACACAAGAGATGATCTGAAAGTTTGAGCTAGGTTTGTCGCCATAGACGACGAGGGTTTCGCCATTTGGCAGATTAAGGCGAACGGCCTTTTCGTGACATAGGATTTCAGCATGGTGAAGGCATAACCAATCCATGCCAATGATGACATCAAAAAATTTTATGGTGACCGACATAAGGTCGATTTGGAAAGAGTGATTGTTTAAGGTGAGGGTACACCGGGTGTAAATGTCGTTAGTGTTCTCTGTTTTTCCGTTAGCCATTTCTACGGTTAATGTGTCTTTTAGTGTTTGTGGTTTTTGTTTAAGCAAACATTTAAATTGATGGCTCACGAAGCTTTTCTCTGCGCCACTATCGAAAAGAATGCATGCGTATGTATTGTTGAGGAGAAATGTATCGGTGACCACTGTTGGATCTGTTACTACTTCCTTATGACCTTTCGCCAGAACTCTGCCCACTTCACCAGGGTTGGGGTTTCTTGCCTTTGGGTAGTTCCGCTTGAAGTGTCCTGCTTCTCCACAGCCATAGCAGGTTCGACTTGCTCCGACATTGGTAGCTTGTGCGTTTTGTTGGACTGGAGCTTTACAAAATCGAGCGGTGTGCCACTTTTTGTTGCAGTTGGTGCAATGCATTTCACGGCATGCGCCGTTGTGGTGAAAGTTGCACTTGTTGCACTTGGGTAGGTTCCCGGCGTATTGCCTTATCGGAGTCGGGGTGGCAGTGGTTGTGGCAGCGTCCACATCAACCACTTGTTGCTTTTTGGCAAGGTCTTGAGCAGGTTGACCCTTCTTCTTGTTCCAGAACTTCCTTTTGTTGTTTCCCCCTTTCGCTTGCTCGGGGGTGGTTGTCACAGTGCCATGGCTGGCTTTATGGTTGATGAGTTGCTGTGCCAGTTCTTTGGCACTGTCAAAGGTAGTTGGCTTTGAGGCCAACAGACTTTCCTTGAAGTTGGGGAGATAGTCCCCATATGTATCTTTCCACCTTTTTGCTTTCCGGAGTAACCATCCCGGGACACAACATGGCTAGATCGCTAAACCTTAAGGTATAAGATAGGATGTCAGAGCCTGTCATTTTGAGACCCCAAAGTTCTTCTTCCAACTTCTGTATCTCGCCCCTTGGGCAGTACTCCTTCATCAACATGGTTTTCAGGTCTTCCCATGTTATCGAATTAGCCACCGGAAGTGTCAACGCTTTGACGTGGCCATTCCACCAGGTGAGGGCCCTTTCAGAGAATGTGCATGCTGCAAATTTGACCTTGCTGGCTTCAGGGCATGCACATATTTCGAAGATGGATTCGGTTTTCTCGAACCATTGCAACAACGCTATGACACCTCCGCTTCCATTGAAGGTTTTGGGTTTCGCATTTGTAAAGTCTTTGTAGGTACACTCTCTTGAGTGCCCCTGGCTGTCCCCGTGGTTAGAATTTGTGGCACCATTACCCGCACCACCCGCATTATTGGTGCTGATTTGGGACATTGCGGCTGTCACGACAGCCTGGAACATTACTGGATCGAATTGAGGGGGTGGTGGTGGTAGTGGCACTGCAGTTCCTGCGGCGCTGGCACGTCTAGGATTTCTACGAGGTGGCATTTTCTGCCATATCAAGAATGAAAAGACAATAAGTCTTTGATGACACTCACAAGTCGAGGGTTAGAACTAAACATTATTAGTTCTTAATATGCATCATAATTCCGACTTGTAAATATATTGTAAGAATCCATTCATACTAGAGGTCTATAAATAATGAAATATAGACTTTATGAATTTTGATAGTTTTGATTCACATGAACTGTCTGTGATAGAATCCATACCGGGCCCATCCATCAATCGTTTTATGTATAATATGTATATATAATTAAGATTAAATAAACTTTCGAATCTAATGGGTCTGCCCTGGGCCCACAACCAAACAAGGAACATGATCCAAGGCGGAACCACCATTTCTAGGTCGACACGGTCTTAATTATATATAACTTTGATTTATACATCAATCAATCATAGATTGACCACCAGTAAATTTGATATGAAAATAACCCATGTTATGAACTTGATGTAATGTTTCCAATAAAACAAATAGCGCGTCAATTTAATTGATATAACTTAGTATACAATATTTGGGAAAATTTGACCCTACAAGGGGTCTATGCTACATCAATGTATGGAAAATGTTTGACCGCCTAACAGATCCCGGAAGTGTAAACACTTAGATCCCGAGATCGGACATAAAATACTGGAAAATAATAGTAATATTTATCCGCAAAACTAGATTAAACTGAAGCGAGCAGTGCAAACACTACTTGCGGCGGTTGAAGCTCTGAGGATCACGAAGTGAAGACACGGAGTTCCTTGTTTCCCTCATTTCAGCTCTGGATTCTGCCGCTTGGCGTGCTGCTTCTGCCAGACGTCCCTCTAGAGTGGCTCGGTGTTCTCGGAGTTCGGCTCGGGTCGCGGCCATTTCCTGTCGAAGAACCTCGGTGCAGTCTCGAGTCCGATCATGGTCATCATCCAACCGGTGAAGGCGAATGGAGTTGACTTGGCTGGTGGCGTCAACTTCCATGAGGTGGCGGGTGTTTATCCTTGTTTGCTCCTCGTGGCGTGCGACACGGTGAACAATGATAGGAAGGGCTCTGTCGGCTGACCCTCCTCTGCTGAGGTCGTAAAAACCTCGTTGCATGCCACAGGGAGGACGTTGACCTTGCTCTCAGCTCCATCTATGTATAGTTTCGGCCCACTGGGGCGTCGGGCCCTGGAAGTGTTGCGGAGGGATAGGGGTAGGGTGTGGGTTGTAAACCTCGGGTTCTGAGTCGGTTCCATCTGAGTCTTATTCCTCTTCACCGTCTACTGATTCTTCCTCTTCCATTGGCTCCTCATCCTCCATGGGTTCTTCTTCTTCCATGGGTTCCTCTTCGGAATCTTCCTCTGGGTCTTCCACAATCCAACCGGCATTCCCTTGGTTGGGGAAGTAGGGATCACCCGACAAGTGAAATCCTGCCATCGCGCCTGTACGAGAATAGGGATAAGAATGATATCGTGAGAAATTTTGGTTTAAGAAGTTATTTATTGCAATTTATAATATGATTATTACGATTTTTGTGTTAAATACTCCTATAGTATTTTTATGTTTGATTCTCGAGGTTTTTGGGTAAGTCGAAGACTTGTTGCTCATGATGATTCTTCTTCGGCATACGTTGGTCATACCTTGGCTAAGTATAGTTGATCAGGCTATATTTATCCAAGATCTGATTACATACCCCGAAGCTGGATCATGGTGTTCAACTTGTCTCAATACTCTTATGTTATTGCTATTATGATACTGAATTAATGAGTGCGATTGTACGTATACTTTGATAAAAATACAAATTTTTATTTTTAAGGTACTTTTGAAAAGCTACGTCAGAGAATTTTTGTCCCGTTGTATTTATAGTTTGTATATCTTACGTGGTTCGATATACTTAGTTCACTATAAACAAAGCTCTGATACCAATCTGTCACACCCCCAAACCGGAACGGCGGAAACGTTCTGGCGCGGAGGACGTCATGCTCAGTATCATAACCATAGTGAAGAAAGTAAACACGACCATCATAAATATAATTTAAAAGGTTACATCGTTGCAAAAATACATTTTTCCAAATAAATTACATATGATGTCAAAATATTGCAAAAATCTGCGCCTTAGCGTCTTTCCTTCAAAAATCTTGTGGTTACGTGTATTACTGAATACCTGAGAAAACAAGTTGTTTTTGAAAGAGTATCAAAATTAAAGCTGGTGAGTTCATAAGCAATTTACGAATGAAAAATGAATGTTGTTCCTTAAAAGTTTGTTACAAGTTTGTTTCCAGAAAATCCAATATTTTCTAAAAGGTTTGTTGTAGTCTTAACTGAATCAAGACTTAGTATATGTAAGTAAATCGTCATACTTATGTGTGGTTTTATATTTAAATAAAACTCCTTTTTGTGGAATCCTTAAATCCCCGTGAACTATGTGTTTTGTTAATTCCCCATGTGAGTTGTTATAACCATGCTAAAACTCGAAGGCCTCGTACTCGACGTTCTTCAGGTGTCGGAATGTTATGACATTTGTCACCCCAGACCTGTCGGTCTAGCTGTTGCAAGCAGCTTAGGTGCGGGTTTGTCAGACCCAATATAGATCTATACACAACTATCACGCTCTCCCTACAAGAGATTCTGGCTATAACTACATGACTTTTCTGTTGTACTTAAGAGTACCCTAAAGGTGAATGTCTCACAAATTTATTCATTAACAAGTTCACGTAGTTTGTAATGAAATACCCGTTTTGTAAATCGATTTTATTACCATTTCTTTGTTAGACGAGGTGTTCAAACTATACCTATTATAGTTTATCAAGAGTGTTTTATGTTTTAATGAAACCTTCTTATGCATGACTTTGTATTTCAATAAAAATGACATTGAAAATACTAAGTGTAAATCTTACACACCTTGCTCAGCATGTTACAAGGTGTGAATAACTCTTAAACTTGTTTACCCTTAACTGTCGCTGTTTTAGAGTATTTATAGAAAAATCATCGTAAGTCGAAAACTGAATCCGTAAACTCAGAGAGTTTGGAAAAAGAGTATAATGTATTCATAAATTTTCCTATAATTTTTGGTGGTCTCAAACCAGTGTGAAAATGTTCATCTTCACAACCTGGTCCGATTTTGTTGCTGCAGTGATAGGCAGTTTTGTAAAAATCACCATAAATTGTAGAAAAAAATCGTATGGAGATGTGCAAGTAGTCATTTTAAAGGAATAAATCTGAACTATTTTCATATTAAACAGTTTTAAAAAATATTAAGTTTAAGTTGGGTAAAACAGTTCGTGAACAGGTCACAACTTTTCTGTTGTAAGCTGTCAAGTTAAGTTTTAAATATGTTTTGGTGTTTTAACTTGTATCCCCCCCTAAAAAGTAATGAAAACTGGAAAATGTAGGGGTATGAACTCACCTTGAGTGATTTCTTGAAGAGTGGAAGGTCAAAGACGAGGAGTATCAAGTCAAGAACACTTGATGAACACGTGAAAGTTTGGATGATCCTAAGAACGATTTTTGGTGTTAAAATGTGGGTAGATGATTCAAGGATGTTATGAAAACATGGAATAACACTTGAGTTTAGATGAAATACTTACCAAAAAGTGAAGTAATAGCTCAAGAACTCCTTCAAAAAGTGGCTAGAAGTAGAGAGAAAAAGAAGCTTTCTTGAGGGGTAAGGGAAGTGTAAGTGTTTGATGGTGAAGGAAATGATCAAGGCAAACCAAGAAATCCTCCAGGGATTTCCTTATATAGGAGGTTGCTGGAGCAATTTGCAAGATTAATAGGATGTTTTCCTTGGTTTGTGTGATGTGGATAAGATTGGGCTAATGAGGAGGTGACACATGGAAGGCAAGTGGGCACACTTGACCCACTTGGAATTCTAAGCTATTTTCTTTATTGTAAAATAATGATTTATAATTAATAAATACTTGAGAAATGAATAAAATATGAGTTTAGGGGGTTTATAATGATAAAAATATGAATTTGGTGAAAAATCCCCGTCAAAAACGTGAAAAACGGGCTTAACAGGCGAAAGTAGTCGAAAACCGGACAATAGGAGCGAACCTGCGAGGGGTTCAGTTCTTTGGTGTTGAGGACCGAGAGTAGGGAGAAGGAACCGAAGGGAAGGCTCGGGTCCGAAGATGATGGGAGCGAAGGTGGGTCTCGGGTCCGAAGGAAGATGGAAGCGAAATGGACCAAAGGCTCGGTTCATTTCGGTTGCTGATGAGGTTCGGTCCAAGACTGCTGACTTCGGTTCTGAAGGGGACCTTCGGTCCTGAGAGGGTTCAGTCATAAGTAGCTTCGGTCCCAAAAGAGGTGTTTCGCTTCTTAGGGTTTCGGTTCCATTAGGGTTTCGGTTCCATTAGGGTTTCGGTTCCATTAGGGTTTCGGTCCTATAGGGCTGTTTTTCAATTTAACTTCCCGTTTTGAGTGATTTTTGGCCAAGTTGAGGTTCAGGATGACCCGGAGGACTATAAAAAGTTGAGAGAGATTTGGGAGAGATTGATTTTTAGCTATTATTATTGTATAATCTCGCAATGCAAGGTTCGTGAACCCCGTTATGCTTTGTTTATGATTGGTTTAAGACCCCAAAAGGGTCCATAGTCGTGTTTTGATGCATTTAACTCCCTTCTTAGGGTTTTATATTGTTAAACACATAAATTCTCCGAGACACTTGAATTCTTGACATACAAATGCACATATTTATACATAGAATAACTTTTAATATAGAAGTACTAGTTAAGTTTGACCGGTTTGACTTGTTGACTTTGACTTTGACTTTGACTTGAAATTGATGGTTGTCACACCGAGTTTGTGACGGATAGCCGAGGACTCATGACTTTCCGAGGGAGGATTTGGTGCCCTATACAGGAGGAGCTCGGCATATACTGATGGAGGAGGCGCATAGATCGAGGTTCTCGATCCATCCCGGGGGTACTAAGATGTATTTAGACCTGAAGAGAGACTATTGGTGGCCCTGTATGAAGAGGGATGTTACTTGGGTAGTTGAGAGGTGATTGACCTGCCGCCGGGTCAAGGCAGAGCACCAGCGTCCTCATGGTCCATTGCAAACTCTTGAGATTCCCCAGTGGAAGTGGGAACAAATCTCGATGGACTTTATCACCACGTTGCCAAGGACTGCGCGAGGAGTCGACGCGATTTGGGTGATTGTGGACCGAATGATGAAGAGTGCTCACTTCCTTGCTATTAGTGAGAGCTCTTCTGCGGAGAGATTAGCTAAGATCTATGTGAGAGAAGTGGTAGCGCGTCATGACGTGCCAGTCTCGATAGTGTCGGATCGGGACGTGCGTTTTACTTCTAGGTTTTGGAAGAAGTTTCATGAGGAATTGGGCACACGCTTGCATTTCAGTACTGCGTATCACCCACAAACAGATGGGCAGAGCGAGCGAACGATTCTGGCGCTTGAGGACATGTTGCGGGCATGTGTCATGGACTTCGGGGGAAGTTGGGACACCTACATACCACTGAATGAGTTTTCCTACAACAACAGCTATCATTCGAGTATTGGTATGCCTCCCTTTGAGCTTCTGTATGGGAGAAGGTGTTAGACTCCCATTTGTTAGGGAGAAGTGGGACAGCGAGTGATGGGTGGCATGGAGATAGTACTGAAAACAACCGAGCAGATCCAGTAGGTCAGACAGAGGCTTCTGACGGCACAGAGTCGCCAGAAGAGTTATGCGGACTGGCGACGGTCCGAGCTAGAGTTTCAGGTCGGAAATTTTGTGCTCCTGAAGGTATCCCCATGGAAAGGGATAATCCGATTCCGGAAGCCGGGTAAGCTGGGACCGCAATACATCGGTCCTTTCAGAGTGACCGCCAAAGTGGGCAGGGTAGCATACCAGTTGGAGCTACCTGCGGAGTTTAGCCAGATCCATAACACCTTCCACGTGTCCCAGTTGAGGAAATGTGTGGCCGATGAGACGACAATAGTACCACTGGAGGACATTCAGGTAGATGCGAGCCTGAACTACATTGAGAGGCCGATCGCGATTCTAGATCGAAAGGTAAAGGTTCTGAGGAACAAGGAAGTGCCCCTAGTTTAGGTCCAGTGGCAACATCGGGAGGGGTCCGAGTTGACTTGGGAGCCGGAGTCAGAAATGCGGGAGCAGCATCCTGAGCTATTTACTGAGCATGACTTCGAGGGCGATGTCTGATTCTAGTGGGGGAGAATTGTAACATCCGGATTCCCAGGTATAATATTTTATTATTTAATTTGAGATTTGTGGAGTGACTCGACGAGTTGGTGCCTCAACTCGTCGAGTAGAATCACGACTAGTGACGTGGATTAATGAATGGACTCGACGAGTCTGTGAGGCGACTCGCCGAGTCAGCGCTGCTGAAGGAAACCCTAAATTCTCGGGCTTGCGGCCTATTTCAGGGCACTTATAGCCTCCATTTCGTCTCACCAGAACCCTTACACCCTTGAGAGAAACCCTAACGTCCATAGTGAGCTAGAGTGGTGAGGATAGCTAATCTTGTGTTCATTTTGGCTCATTTCCTTGAAGAGGAAGGAAGGTTCTTCAAAGATCAAGAAGGAAGGGCCAGTGAATCTGTTTCTTCTTCATCTGAAGCTTGAGATCGACGTAAAAAGCTTTTACCTTTCTTGTAGGATGATTAGATCTCATGTTCTTGAGATTTAGGGCTTGTAACACCTTCTTGACGGGGCTATGGATGCATCAAGCCCCTTTTCGAGTTTAGACTTCAGATCTGGACCTTGTGAGGTCCAGAGAGTCCAAAAGTTTAGAGCCTTAGTGAATCAACCAAGGAGTTTTGTGTTTTGGAAGCATTAATGGAGTAGTGATGGCATATAGAGCAATATATGCCATGCATGGTCATCAAGATCGAACCTTTACGTGACTTTTGGGTATAGGGAGGCTAGATCTAGAGGTTGGAGTTGCAGATCTGACCTCAGGTGTCCAAATGAGAAATCCGAATGAGTCAACTGGCCGAGTCTATGAGATGACTCGACGAGTCGGAGGGGGTTGCCCCAGCGTTTTGGACCCAATGACAACTCGTCGAGTTGGGGGTCAACTCGACGAGCTGAGTGAAACCCTAGGAAGAGCTCTAAGGATACAAGTGGACTCGGCGAGTCACAAGAGTGCACTCGACGAGTCAGGTCAACTCTGACTGTTGACTCGTATGGACTTGTGTTGACTTTATAGTTGGGTCAAATATGAGCATTTGAGACAAGGAAAGGGTAAAATGATCTTTTACCCATTCCAAGGGTTAGAAAGAGTGTAAGAGAACTTTTGGTGTATTTGAGTAAGAGTGGCATATTGATTAGAGATACTTATCTAATATGTTAGGCGGAGGCTAGATCGAGGATTTCGAGCACGAGATTTTACTAGCTAGCTTTCGAGGTGAGTCTCCTCACCATACTTTACCTAGAGTGGTATCTATGTGTGACCAGAGGGTCTATTGTGTTTATTTAAGTACTGTGATATTACTGCATTATGTCTATGTGATTTATGCTATGCGTTATTCAGAGTTTACAGAGTTAGGACCGGAGTGTCCACAGAGTTAGCACCGGAGGGTCCATCAGAGTTGTGGGACTGGAGGGTCCCACTAAGACACATTGACCGGAGGGTCTTGCAGAGTTATAGCCTCGAGTGGCTAATGTGTTGTATGTGGTATTTTAGGGAACTCAGTAAGCTTTATGCTTACCGTGTTACGTGTTATGTGTTTCAGGTACTCCAGAGGATCGCGGGAAGGTACCGACTTGATTGTACACACCTGTTCGAGATTATGTTGAGGATTCTGGGATTTGACTTTTGTTGTGGATTTATGTTGACTTTGAGACACTTATGATTTTTATGAAATATAATATATGAGTTTTATGTGATTTAAAAAAAAAAAAAAATTGGTTTGAAAAAAATTACGTCGTTACAATAGGTATAGTTTGTGGAATACTACTCTAGTTCACTACTACAAGGATACACTATTAAAATAATTATTTAATTATAATTATTTGGTATTACAAAGTACATCACTACATGATAATACAAACGATTACTAATACAAGAGAACACTATAACACTATGCGTAAACTAGTTAATACAGGATTGTGAGACACTACTTCATTGTACCCCCATGGTACAGGTTCAAGTCCTATAAATTATAATCAGAGTCCCCCGAACGGAGAGCGTGAGATTTGTGTATAGATCTATACGGGACTGACAATCCCACACCCAAACTGCTAGCTACAGGTAGGCAGGCATGCTTGGGGATGACAAATGTCATAAAATACCGACGCCTGAAGAACGTCGTAGAGGCCACTAGGTCATATTAGCATGGTTATATGAAACTCACAATAGTATCAACTAAAACAATGTTTACGGGATTAACACTACTTCATAGGTTTTATTTTAGTAATAAGACCACACAACTTTTCAAGAAACAGGAAACATACAATTCAGGAGGGACCTATAATGTTAACTTTATGAATTCTTATTTTATGAGTGAAAGGTTATTTATATTTATAGGGTCCGATAGGTAGTAGGATGGATGATTTCCGCTTCATTCCCTGTTCCTTGTTTGGTTGTGGGCTTAGAGCGGATTCACATAGTTTACTATCTATTCGATCTTGGTTATACATGACCTGTATACACTAAGTAATCATAGGGGGAAACGGGTATGGGTAAGGTCACTATATACAACTACAATACACTATTTTCTAGTACAAACATTCTTTTCTGAAAGAACGTATAACAAGGTACATGCATACAAAAAGGGTTGCATTACAAACACATCCATATTACATTACTTTTCCTAGTACGAGTCAACATAATTTACATTTCACTACATCAGAAAATATAGGATTTTCTGGAAGAATATATTACATTTCAAAAAGAACCATTACTGTTAACTCTATAAGTACCTAGTGAATACGTAGGGATATATACAATGAAGATCCGACAGACAGTGGAATGTGTGATTTCTGCCTCATTTCTTGTTCCTTGTTTGGTTGTGGTCTTAAGGCAGAACCACACAGTCGATTGTCTGCTCGATCCAAATTGTATATAACTTGTATTCACTAAGTACTCGTAGAAGGAACTAGCATGGGTCACATTTCTTACATTCATTACATCAGAAAATATAGGATTTTCTGGAGAAACACACGAAGGTTTTCAAGTAACAAAGAACATGTTTTCTAAAACAAAATGCTTATGAACCTACCAACTTTAATGTTGACACTATCAATACCACTTGTATTCTCAAGGTACTAGTAGACAGGTACTCGCGCATAGTAGCTTTAAGTCTTTATTTTGCTAATTACTTTCGGAGTCAATCTTATGTGATTTGAATACAATGTAAACACTATATTATTAATACAATGGTTGTTGTTGCTTTGATTACTATTAATCAATTGTTGTGATACTATACATGACGTCCTCCGCCCCCGACCCTTTCCGCCATTACAGTTTGGGGATGTGACACAATTCATCAGACCTAGCAGTTCTCCGTGGGGAGCGCCGATTTTGTTCGTCAAGAAGAAGGATGGTTCACACTGGATGTGCATTGATTACTGGGAGTTGAACAAGCTAACGGTGAAGAACCGTTATCCCCTCCCACGGATTGATGACCTATTTGATAAGTTTCATGGTGCATCTTGGTTCTCCAAGATAGATCTGAGGTCTGGGTATCATCAGGTCAGAGTGAGAGAGGAGGACGTGGATAAGACCGTGTTTTGGACTCGTTATAGGAATTACGAGTTCGTGGTGATGCCATTTGGGATCACTAATGCGCCATCAGTATTCATGGATTTGATGAATCGGATGCTCGACCGTTCCCTTATTGTGTTCATTGATGACATCTTGGTGTATTCCAAGACTAGAGAGCAACATGGGGATCATCTTCGCGAGCTTCTAGGGGTTTTGAGGCGAGAATGGCTTTATGCTAAGTTATCGAATTGCAAGTTTTGGTTACGAGAGGTCGAGTTCCTTGGGCACCTCGTTAACCAGGATGGGATTTTGGTCGATCCGGCCAAGATCAAGGCCGTGATGCAGTGGGAGGTTCCAAGATCTCCCTCAGATATCAGGAGTTTCTTGGGTTTGTCAAAGTACTATCGGAGATTCATTCAGGATTTCTACAAGATTGCGATACCCCTTAGTCGTCTGAAGAGGAAGGGGGTGGATTTCCGATGGGGCCCTGAGGAGCAGACAACGTTTGAGACCCTTCGGCAGAGGTTATGTGAGGCCCCGATTTTGACCCTTCTAGAGGGAATTGAGGACTTTGTGGTATTCTGTGATGCATCCGTCACCGGTTTGGGGTCAATCCTCATGCAGATAGGACAGGTGATTTCTTATGCTTCACGGCAGCTGAAGACGCACGAGACGCGATATCCAACCCATGAAGAAGGATGGTTCACACTGGGGAGCGCCGATTTTGTTCGTCAAGAAGAAGGATGGTTCACACTGGATGTGCATTGATTACCGGGAGTTGAACAAGCTAACGGTGAAGAACCGTTATCCCCTCCCACGGATTGATGACCTATTTGATAAGTTTCATGGTGCATCTTGGTTCTCCAAGATAGATCTGAGGTCTGGGTATCATCAGGTCAGAGTGAGAGAGGAGGACGTGGATAAGACCGTGTTTTGGACTCGTTATAGGAATTACGAGTTCGTGGTGATGCCATTTGGGATCACTAATGCGCCATCAGTATTCATGGATTTGATGAATCGGATGCTCGACCGTTCCCTTATTGTGTTCATTGATGACATCTTGGTGTATTCCAAGACTAGAGAGCAACATGGGGATCATCTTCGCGAGCTTCTAGGGGTTTTGAGGCGAGAATGGCTTTATGCTAAGTTATCGAATTGCAAGTTTTGGTTACGAGAGGTCGAGTTCCTTGGGCACCTCGTTAACCAGGATGGGATTTTGGTCGATCCGGCCAAGATCAAGGCCGTGATGCAGTGGGAGGTTCCAAGATCTCCCTCAGATATCAGGAGTTTCTTGGGTTTGTCAAAGTACTATCGGAGATTCATTCAGGATTTCTACAAGATTGCGATACCCCTTAGTCGTCTGAAGAGGAAGGGGGTGGATTTCCGATGGGGCCCTGAGGAGCAGACAACGTTTGAGACCCTTCGGCAGAGGTTATGTGAGGCCCCGATTTTGACCCTTCCAGAGGGAATTGAGGACTTTGTGGTATTCTGTGATGCATCCGTCACCGGTTTGGGGTCAATCCTCATGCAGATAGGACAGGTGATTTCTTATGCTTCACGGCAGCTGAAGACGCACGAGACGCGATATCCAACCCATGATCTGGAATTGGGGGTAGTGGTTTTTTGCCCTCAAGATATGGAGACACTATCTTTATGGTGTCTGTTGTACTATCTACATGGATCTCAAGAGTCTGAGGCATATTATGGATTAGCCGAACCTGAACATGAGGCAGCACAGGTGGCTGGACGTAGTCAAGGATTATGACTGTGAGATCCATTACCATCCGGGTAAAGCGGATGTGGTGGCGGATGCTTTGAGCCGCAAGTCGGCTAGATCTTCGGATAGGGAGATGTGTATGAGGATATCAGTGGATTCCCCGCTTTTGGGACTGATCAGGGAGGATCGGGCTGAGGGTGTTCGGAAAGAGAATTGGAAGAAAGAGAGGATCAGGGGAGAGATTGACAGATTTGTCACATATAGTCAAGGGTTATTGACCCGGGTGTGGTCGGGTCTGGGTTCGGATGTCTGGTGGAGTCACACAGATTGTGTTGGAGGAGGATCATAGTCTCGTGTTCATCCGAGGGCCACCAAGATGTATCGGGATTTGAGATTGAGCTATTGGTGGCCATGTATGAAGAAGGAGATAGCTTGGTATGTGGAGAGATGTTTGACCTGCAAGATGGTCAAGGCTAAGCATCAGAGGTTGCATGGAAAGCTGCAGCCTCTGGAGGTTCCCATGTGGAAATGGGAGCAAATATCGATGGATTTTATCACCAAGTTGCCGAATTTGGCAAAGGGTTTTGATGATATCTGGGTTATCGTGGACCGATTGACCATGAGTGCCTACTTTCTGGCGATTCGGGAGAGTTCTTCGGCCGAGAAGTTGGCGGATGTGTATGTTCGTGAGATCATTGCTCGCCATGGGGTTTGGGTCTCCATTGTTTCCGACCGTGATGTTAGGTTCACCTCCCATTTCTACCAAAAGTTCCATGAGGAACTGGGTACAAGGTTGCACTTCAACACTGCTTATCATCCGCTGACCGAAGACCAGACTGAGCGGATGATACAGACCCTTAAGGATATGTTGCATGCATGTGTCATCGATTTCGGTGGGAGTTGGGAATCCTACCTGCCTTTTGTAGAATTTTCCTACAATAACAACTATCATTCCAGCATTGGTGCTCCGCCTTTCGAGCTCTTGTATGGGCAGAGATGTCGTACCCCATTTTGTTCGGGCAAGGTTGGTCACAGGGTTATGGGATGGACTGATGTGGTCCTTCAGATCACAAAGCTTATTCATCAGATTCGGCGGAGATTGCAGACCGCTCAGAGTCAGCAGAAGAGCTATGCCGACTGACGCTGATCCGAGTTGGATTTCCAGGTCGGAGGCATGGTATTACTGAAGGTCTCACCTCGGAAAGGTGTGATACGCTTCAGGAAAAAGGGGGAATTGGATCCTCGGTATATTGGGCCTTTCCGGGTGATTGTCAGGGTTGGTAAGGTTGCTTATAGGCTGGATCAACCTGAGGAGCTCAGTCAGATTCACAACACTTTCCATGTTTTGCAGTTGCGAAAGTGTGTATTGGATGAGGATGCGGTGGTTTCCTTGGATGATATTCAGGTCGATAAGCGGCTGAAATATATTGAGAGGCCAATAGCGTTTTTGGAGAGAAAGATGAAGGTCATGCGCAACAAGGAGATACCTTTGGTAAAGGTGCACTGGCAGCATTGGAGGGGCTCCGAGTGGACCTGGGAGCCAGAGGTTGATATGCGGGAGCATTACCCAGAGTTGTTCGCAGCATTTGACTTTGAGGATGCAGTCAGATTCAAGTGGGGGAGAATTGTAACACCCGGATCAGGTATGTATTATCTTTAACAGTGCGAAGTTTAAACTTCCAGTAATTGCCCTTCTCACGACGTGAAGATTGCCTTTTCACGTCGTGAGGATTGATCTGGACTTGTGCATCACGACGTGAGCAGTATCGTGCTCACGGAGTAAAGGTGGTTGGTAACCAAAAACCCTAAGTTTTCGGTATTTAAGGGAATGAGAGGGCTAGGGTTTCTCACCCTCAGCCTCCATCACTCTCTAAGCCTCTAGAAACCCTAATCTTACTTCTCACGGAGTGAAGGTGGTTGGTAACCAAAAACCCTAAGTTTTCGGTATTTAAGGGAATGAGAGGGCTAGGGTTTCTCACCCTCAGCCTCCATCACTCTCTAAGCCTCCAGAAACCCTAATCTTACCTCTCCCTAAGATCTTTTGTCATTTGGGTGCATTGTTGCTTTTGGAAAGAAGAAAGGAAGAAGAAGGAAGTGCTCTAGTATTGGTGTGGGCAAAGAATCAGCATCATCATTATCTTTTCCTACTTTTGGACCCTTGTAAGTATCAAAGGCTCCAACTTTAGTGCTTATCATGGATAGATCTTGGGTTTTGGCCATTTTATTAATGTTGTTGCATTATCGAGTTTAGTAGATCCATAAAGTTGGCAGCTTTATGGATTCTAAGAGTCCCAAGAGCATTATAGTGTTCAGATATGGAAGTTGGTATGGATTTGAGTCATGCATGCAAGTTTGAAGCTCATTTCTTCCCTTTTTGACCTAGAAAATGGATGATCATGTTTGGTGCATGCATGGTCATAAAGGAAACATTTTTATGGACCTTGGGGGTTCCCTTTAGCTTCTGGAAGAAGTGGACTCGAAGACTTAGAGGAATAACGACTTAAAATGATGATTTTTAGACTCAGAAAACGCTGACGACGTGGGGTGTGAGATCCCACGACATGAGATTTGGAGCAGTCCCACTTATATTAGAACCCTTGGATCCCACGATGTGAGAATGGGTGCTCACGTCGTGATGTGAGGTCAGGTGGTTTCTTTGTTGAGTTAATCAGTTTGGTGGGTCGAGTGGAAATCGGATCGGGTTTGCCATCACAACGTGACCAAGACCTAGCCATGACGTGAGGATAGTTGACCTTGAATTTGACCAAGTTTTACCTTGAGGGTATTTTGGGTATTATGGGATTTTGATGGAATTGGTCACTTGGTGGATATAGGTGTTGTGTAGAGAGCTGAGAATTCGGAGTCGAGCCTCATCAATTATGTCTAGTTGTGAGGTGAGTTTTCCTCACTGTACTTACAGGTCGAAGGCACCAAGTCCGGCCCATTGATTGATAACCTGCACTACTAGAAAACATACCTTTAATGACATGTGATTTATGACACACATTGATTTATGATACACAACAGTGTGTGACCTAAAAATAATGTCTTCTCTCCAGAAATTTGAAGGCTTTAGGACGTGTATTTTTGCGCCCTAAAATTAGTGTAAAAAAAAACACGGAGGGCGCTTATTATAAAATGTGTGTCATCTAAGCTTGTCGTTTTATAATTTTTTAATGAAACACGCGTTTTAATAGCCAAGGGGGGAAATGGAATCCCGAAAAATTAAAACCTCTGCCTGTTTGATCCTCTCTCAGTGTCCCTTGTTCCCTCTACTGATGCCTCTACCTTCTTCCATCGGCGCTAATCTTTAAATTAGCAAGAAAGAAGCCCTAGCGCCTTCGTCTTCACCCACTTCCAACACCTCCAATCCTTTTTCGTTCGTCCAACACAACTCATGCTTTCTCTGCAAGAAAACCTCCAACTACATCCTCTACATGAAAAAAACCCCTAATTGGCAGCCACATTTTGACGTAAGGTACCCTTGGGATGAAAGCCTCATTTTGACGTCAGGGTCCCCTTGGGCTATTATGTTAGGGCTGATTTATCATATTTAGTTCTTACATCCCCTCTAACCAAACCCTTAGCATCCCAAAATAACCCTAATCTTCCGTTCGTTCGTCTTAGTGGCTAGAGAGGGAGTTGTTCGAGTTTTTGTGTAGGGTTGTCATATTTTTGAGTCACCGTCGAGGGAGAAGGAGGAAGAGGACCTCATGATAAACTTTTCTCCTGCCTAAGGTATCGATTCCTATTCTTTTTTTTTCTCCTTCTTTTTTTTTTCTGTCAAGCCACACCTACCGTCGTGGTTGGCAGCCTAGGCTACCGACGTGTTTCTCTACCACCACCCACAACCATTAGGTGGTTGTGGTTATATGTGTGGGTGTTGTAATGTGTATGGTAATTAGATTCATATTTTCCAAGCCATTAGTTTGTGTGTACATTATTTTTCTTTTTGTCCACCACCGTGAACCTCCATAAAACCACCACCGCTAGCCTCCAGCCGCCGGTATGTGACACCTCCTGCCACCACAGGCCACCATGGAAGGTGGATGTGGATTATGTGTTCATGGAGGCATCAGGTTCGAAGATTGTTCTCTTCTTCTCCATGTATGTGTCCTAGATTTCTTTCTACACTTGGAAACAATTTATTCAAATATTGGGATCTTTTCATGTCTCAAATCAACCACTTGGAAAACACCAAAGGTTTGACTTTTGTTTATTATTCCGAATAGCTTTTATAAATCGTTGTAATTATACTTTTATCTTTTTTCCTATCAGATGTGCATCCTCAGTTTAGTCCTCTCTTTGTTTGTGTCCTTGAAAAGTGCCTAAGGTTGCTTGGTTCCGAGTCTGGGACATTTACTTCACCTGAAAAATCAATGATATTTATATATGTCAGCAACACCTAGGGTTCAATCATGATGAAGATTATTTTGCAACTGCTGGAGTGTCAAAGAAGATAAAAGTTTATGATTTGAATCTCTGCTGAATGATTCTGTTGACATTCATTATCCAGCCGTTGAAAAGTCAAACAAATCAAATATTAGCTGTATTTGTTGGAACATGTAACATCCAGAATTCCAGGTATCATATTTTAATTATTTAGTTTGTGTCAAGAAGAGGGACTCGACGAGTTGACGCCTAGACTCGTCGAGTAGGATCGCGCTTGCTGACTGGATTTAATGAATGGACTCGACGAGTCCGCGATGTGGACAGAAACCCTAAATCCTCGGGCCTATGCCCTATTTAAGGGATCTTATGGCCCTCATTTGCGGCCACCTTCACCCTTGAGAGCACCAGAGAACCTGAGAGCTTTGTGACTGAGAAAAGAAGCCATTTTTATCATTTCTAGTGTGATTTTGCAAGAAAGAGGGAAGGAGGGCAAGCTAGGCAGATTGAGGAGCTCAGATCTACTACTATTTGATCAAAAGAGGCTGCTAGAGGTATAAATCTATGCTCATTATCGTGTATATGGTGATCTACCTGAATTTAGGGTTTTCTTATGCGCTCTTTAGCTTGGATTCGAAGCATATTGTAACAACCCGATATTTTTCAAATCAATGTAACATTCACAAAGTCAAATATAATGAACTATTTGGAATCAACGAAATTAGCGTAAAAAAAATGAAGTGTTCTAAAATCTTAATTGGGATGCATAAAGTGTTAGATATCGTGCCAAGGTTTCCAAAAACGTAAAGAACACTCAAATCCGCGTTATAACGAAGGAGTTATAACCAATCGAAAATCCACGACACACCCGGTAAAACACTGCTAAACGTAAAAAGTGAAACTTCAATAAAATGCTTTTTAGCCTTAGGTATCTAAACGAAAGTCGTAGATTACGTTAAACCGTGAACATACATAAAAAGAGCGCCCAAATCTGACTTCGTATGAGGAAGTTATGATTTTTTTTAAAGTTTCGGAACAGCGGTAGACAGCTAAAAACTCGAAATAAAGACCGAGCGATTTTTAGCCAACGCAACCTAAAAAAGAGTTGAAGGTCTCTACAATAGTAGCTCAATGGTAAAAAGACAGACGAAAACGGACATCGGATATAGAAGTTATGGATTTTAACGGAATTATCGTGTCCCGGCCCATTAAATAAAATATAATTAAAAATAAATCAAAACTAGCCGACGAAGTCTAAATGAAAGTTGTAGAGTATATTTTCACCTACGCGTGCATATAAAGAACGTCAAAATCGGAGTTCGTATGCGAAAGTTACGAATTTTACAAGTTCGAGGTGCACAAACCGAGACGATTTACGCCCAGCGTACCCTCGTACGCCCAGCGTACTCGGATGCTAGGATCCGGATCGTCCATGTCGCCCCTCTACGCCTCTATGCCCGTCCCATCCGAAGTCCGGCAGACGAGGATGCGGTAAGCGATGACGCACGGGTACGCCCCGCGTAACCTCGTACGCCCAGCGTACCGAGGGTCTTCAGCCCCTATAAAAGGAATGCGAGGGTTCCGGGCATAAGTGCTCATTTCCTCTCTTTCTCTTGCGTTTTTACTCCGTTTTGATTGCAAGAAATATCCCGAAGCCCCGGTTTTCATACCTCAGCCCCGACGAAGGTCTGAAGCCCCGAGATTCCCGAGAATCTCACCACTTTCCTGTCGAAGTGTCGCCCGAGAAAAATCTCATTTTCTTCGAATCATCACACTTCCCAGGTGAGTTCGTACCCTTACATTTTCACATCTTTTTCATGTTTTAGGGGGGGGGGGAATACAAGTGAAACACGAGATAAACTCATACTTAAAATACACGTCGTTAGAAATGTTTTCAAATGCTTTATCTAGATTTTTGTTATGGATGATAAACAACATTTATACTAATATTACACTTCACATGCAAAGTTGATATCACACCAATTTTATGTTATCAAATGGAACATGCTTTTGATAAAATAAAATGGGTATAGTTTACGGGTTATTCATTACATCTCTACGTAAACATTGTGAAAATGAAATACTTTCATCTACATGAAATATAAACTTTTCTTTTCGTAAATCTATTAATACTAAGTGTTGTGAGACATTCAACTTCAACGTACTCACAAGTACGCATTTCAAGTCCTGTATTATAAACCATAATCTCTTGGAGGGAGAGCGTGATACTTGTGTATAGATCTATACGAGATTGACAATCCTGCACCTAAACTGTTAGCTACAGTTAGACCGGCAGGTCTGGGGTGACAAACGTCATAACACTACAACGCCTGAAGAACGTTGTTACAGGCAGTCTGGGTCAATAGCATGGTTATAAAACTCACACGGAAGTATTAAAATAAGTTTGATTTACGAGACTTTTGAATGCATTCAGTAGATACATTAATTGAGTATAAACACACTTTCACCATTTGAGCACGAAAGATACTATTGCACTCCAGCCTTTGGAACTTTTCAAACTATATGTAGAAAATATCGGATTTTCTGGAAAACACGTTCAGTTATTTTTACTCAAGGACATACAAATTTCAGTACAAAAATGCTTATGAACTCACCAACTTAATTGTTGACACTTTTTCAAAACTACTTGTATTTCTCAGGGAATCAGTAATACAGGTAACCATCAGCTTTTGGAGAAGGAACGCTAAGGCGTCTATTATCAAAACATTTTAAATCATCATATTTGTAGTATTCTTTTGAAACATGTATTACACGCAACAATGTAAGTTTTTATTATATTTATGATGGCTGTGTTTACTTTCTTTACAATATTCAACTGTTATGATACTACGTGAAGTCACCCACCCCCGAACATTTCCGCCATTCTGGTTTGGGGGTGTGACAGATTGGTATCAGAGCATTGTTTATAATGAACTAAGTATATTGAACCACATAAGATATACAAACTATAAATGCAAAGGGACCAAAAACCCTCTGACAAAACGTTTTCATAAACGATACTTTAATAAATTAAAGTGATATACATTTTTTTTATATATATAAAAGTATAAGTACACGCATGCATCGGTCTCGTATCATAGCAAAATTTTATAAAAAGTATTAAGGCAAGTTGCGACACTACGACTAGGCCTCGGGGTATGTAATCAAATCAAGAATAAATATAGCCTGATCAACTATGTTCATCCTGGATGTGACCAACGTATGTCGAGGAATGGTCGTAGTAAGCAACAAGTCGAAAACTTACCGAATTAAATACTAGAATCAAACTCACAAATTTGAAATACTATAGGAGTATTTTGTAAAAACTAAAAGAACTGTTATAATCATGCGAATCTCAGTATTTAATTAGAAATAGGAATCGTCAAATAAAATTTACCCTTATCGAAAATTTCCCTTCTTACTCCCGAGTTTTATATAATTCTCTTGCCCCTATTCTCGATCAGACGAAATGGCAAGTTTTCACATTCCCGGGGATCCCTACTACCCTAACCAGGATAATGGAGGCTGGATTGAGGATGACCCCGAAGAGGATTCCGAAGAGGAAATTCTTGAGGAAGAACCCGAAGAAGAATCCGAAGAGGATCCTGAGGAAGACCCAGACGAAGATACAGAAGAGGAAGGAGATGGTGGGAGCACAGACTCGGAGCCCGAGATCTACAATCCTCCCCGAGGAGCAGCAAATCCCCCAAGGAACTTTCAGGGCCCGGCGCCCCGCTGGGCTGTGGATCTGAAGCGATGGAGCAGGGAACAAGGGCAACGCCCACCCTACGGCATGGCGCGAGGCTTTTATAACCTCCGCAACGGGGGTTCAGCTGACAGGGCACTCCCTGTCATGGTCCGACTCATTGCCAACCAAGGCGAGCAAGCAAGAGCAAATGCCAACCAACTCTTGGACATTGGGGCCACCACTGCTGTCACCGCGGTACGTCTTCGTCGTCTGGACGAAGAGCATGAGCGAACAATAGAGCACACCTTTTCCCTGCAGAAGGACATCACTGCTACTAGAACCGAAGTGAGGGAGCTCTGTAGGAGCCAAGCCACAATGGAGAGGCGCGTCATCAAGGCTGAACGTCAAGTAGCCCGAGCTAAGGTTTCGACAACCACATACCATGGTCCGCAGTGTGCCACCCGCTAAGAGTAGAGCGCGTACTTCTAGCGCTATGTATATACCTATCAAATAAGTGTTGGTGCTACTCTTTCCTTTAAGAATGTAAACCCGACGAATTGTGAGAACGCAGTTCGGGGGTCGGAATGCGGTCAAATTTTCCCATTTTCATTGATGTACCCTAGACCTATATAAGGTCAAATTTTCCTGATCGTTGTATCATGTACTAATATCAATGAAATTGACACGCATTTATTATTTCCTTGAGTATTCCATTAAATTCTTAAAAGGATCATACACTCCTTTTTGAAAGTTTCCATTTACATGCGAAAACCAGAACTAAAACTGATAATACTAAAACCTTTCATAATCATTTCTAATGACTTATCAAGAATTCGTCTCTTAACTTGTGGCAGAATCATGCCACCAAGGAGAAATCCCCGACGTTTCAATACAAACGGAGCACCAGCACCACCTCCACCACCCCCTCCATCAATGGATGCTGCTACCTTTCAGGCTGCTGTAACAGATGTCGTAACCGCGACAATGGCACAAATGAGTAACAACGGATCAGGAGGAGGAATAAATAGCTCTACCAATGGCCAAAACCAAGGTCGTTCCGGGGAATGTACCTATAAGGACTTCTCCAACAGCAAACCCATCCCCTTTAATGGAACTGGGGGAGTGATGGCTCTATCCCAATGGATAGAGAAAACAGAAGCTGTGTTCGAGATATGCTCATGCCCCGAGGAAAGCAAAGTAAAATTTGCCGCCTGTACTTTCTCCGAGCGAGCCCTAACGTGGTGGAATGGCCACGTCAAGTCACTAACTCTGGTGGTGGCAAATTCAATGGGTTGGGAGAACCTGAAACGGATGCTACTACGAGAGTACTGCCCAAGGGGCGAGATTCAGAAGCTCGAGCAGGAGCTTTGGGGCCTTACGATGGTAGGCTCGGACATCACAAGCTATACGAATAGGTTCAGTGATTTGACAATACTTTGCCCAGGAATGATGATTCTGGAAAGCCAAAAGGTGGAAAGGTATATCTGGGGGCTGTCGCCCCAACTTCGAGGAAGTGTGCTAGCTTCCAAACCCACGACGTTCGACATCGCCAAAGAACTGGCACAATCTCTCGTTGATCATGGGGTCTGCCAAAGTGTCACGACCGTCGTCCCGGAACCAACCAAAGGAAGCAACAACAATGACCGCAATGCCAACAACAACAATAAGAAGAAGTTTTGGAACAAGAGGAAAGGTCAAACTTCGCAAGAACCTTCAAAGAAACAAATAGTGGCAGTCCATGCCGCTACTGCCCCCACTGCTGTTCTCGCTACCCCTACGCTGACAAAACAATATGCTGGGAACCTACCAAAGTGCAACAAATGCAATTACCATCACCATGGTAATTGCTGGGAGATGCACTGTAAAAACTGCGACAGGAAAGGGCACACTGCCCGTTTGTGTAAGGCACCAGCGCGCCCAATCACCCAAGTTCCTGGTACTGGAGTAAGCCAGGCATGTTATGGGTGTGGGGAAACTGGGCACTTCAAGAGGGATTGCCCTAAGGCAAAGAATGCTGGCGGTGTAGGAAGAGTGCTGGCAATAGGGCAGAACGAGGCAATAGCCGATCCCACGGTAGTTACGGGTACGTTTCTCCTCAACGACATTTATGCATGCATACTCTTTGACTGTGGTGCGGAGAGAAGTTTCATGAGTCATAAATTCAAACATTTACTTAATCAAAAACCCCAAGCACTCAATAAAATATTCACAGTAGAAATGGCAAACGGTAAAACGGAAAGCGCAAACGATATGTACATAGGCTGTACGTTAAATTTAAATGAACACTCGTTCCAAATCGATCTTATGCCAATTACTATAAGAAGTTTTGATGTCATCATCGGTATGGACTGGTTAAGCCTTCACCATGCCGATATACTTTGTTAGGAAAGGGCCGTTCGCCTCAATCTGCCAAGCAGCAAAACTCTTGTCATTTATGGTGACAAACCCAGTACAAATTTACACATCATCTCATGCGTCAAAGCCCAAAAATACCTTCGCAAGGAATATCATGCCTTTCTAGCCCACGTGATAGACAAGAAATGAGAAGTGAAAGACATTAAAGACATTCTGGAAGTCTGCAATTTCCCCGACATTTTCCCTGAAGATCTTCCAGGAATCCCACCGGAACGTCAAGTCGAGTTCAGGATCGATTTGATTCCCGGAGCTACCCCAGTAGCAAAATCGCCGTACCATCTAGCACCGGCAGAAATGCAGGAATTATCTAGCCAACTGAACGAACTTCTAAGCAAAGGATTCATTAGACCAAGCTTCTCACCATGGGAACACCGGTCCTGTTCGCAAAGAAGAAGGATGGATCTTTCCGCATGTGCATCGATTACCGGGAACTGAACAAACTCACGATCAAGAACCGATATCCCTTACCGCGCATAGACGATCTGTTCGACCAACTACAAGGAGCGAGCTATTTCTCAAAGATCGATTTAAGATATGGGTATCACCAGCTGCGAGTCTTGGAAGGAGACATTCCCAAAACGGCATTCCGAACTCGCTATGGTCACTACGAGTTTGTAGTAATGCCCTTTGGATTTACAAATGCACCGGCCGTGTTCATGGACCTGATGAACCGAGTATGTCATCCTTTCCTGGACAAATTTGTAATCGTTTTCATAGACGATATACTCATCTATTTAAGGAGCAAGGAGGAACATAGCCAACATCTCCGACAAGTCTTAGAAACATTAAGGACAGAGAAGCTTTACGCAAAATTCTCAAAGTGCGAGTTTTGGATTCGGAAAGTAGATTTCCTAGGTCACGTGGTCAGCGAGTAGGGGATACACGCGGACCCTTCCAAAATCAAGGCAATCGAGAACTGGACAACTCCAAGGACTCCAACGAAAATCCGACAATTCTTGGGCCACGCCGGGTATTATCGAAGGTTCATACAAAACTTCTCAAAGATTGCTAAGCCACTTACCACCCTAACTCAGAAGGGTGTAACCTTCAGCTGGGGAGAAAAACAAGACGTTGCATTCCAAACACTAAAACGAGCCCTATGTAGTGCATCTATATTATCTTTGCCAGAAGGAAGAGAAGACTTTGTGGTCTACTGTGATGCGTCAACCCAGGGACTTGGATGTGTCCTGATGCAACGAGGGAAGGTCATCGCATACGCCTCGAGACAACTCAAGACGCACGAAGTCAATTATACCACGCACGATCTCGAACTAGGAGCGGTCGTCTTCGCTCTAAAGATCTGGACGCACTATCTCTACGGCACGAAATGTACAATATTTACCGACCATAAAAACCTTCGACACATCCTCAGTCAAAAGGAACTCAACATGAGACAAAGACGGTGGGTAGAACTATTAAACGATTACGAATGCGAAATTCCTTATCATCCCGGGAAAGCTAATGTAGTAGCCGATGCACTCAGCCGAAATGAATACTCGGGCCGCCGAGTGAAATCCTTAACAATGACCATCCACTCACACCTGTCCGCACAAATCAAAGAAGCACAGGAAGAAGCCTTGAGGCCATAGAACGTGACAGGTGAAGCATTGAGAGGAATGGACAAAAACCTTGAAGTCAGGGATGACGGAGTTCGTTGTCTCATGAACCGGATCTGGACACCAAAATTTGGTGGATTCAGGGATGTTGTCATGAACGAAGCTCATAAAACTCGCTACTCCGTACATCCCGGCTCAGACAAGATGTACTTAGACCTCAAGCAGTTGTATTGGTGGCCGAACATGAAAGCCGAAATAGCTACCTATGTAGGCAAATGTTTGACTTGCGCCAAGGTCAAGGTGGAATACCAAAAGCCCTCGGGATTGTTGCAACAACCGGAAATACCCGAGTGGAAGTGGGAGCGGATAACCATGGACTTCATAACCAAGTTACCGAAGACGGCAAGCGGACTCGACACCATCTGGGTGATCGTCGACAGGCTAACCAAATCCACGCACTTCCTACTAATCATAGAAACGGATAAACTGGAAAAGCTAACCAGAACATACATCAGAGAGATTGTACGACTGCATGGTGTACCAATATCCATTATCTCGGACCGAGATAGTAGATTCACCTCGAGGTTCTGGCAGTCGCTACAAAAATCTCTAGGAACAAGGTTAGACATGAGTACCGCTTATCACCCACAGACCGACGACCAGAGTGAGAGAACCATACAAACCTTAGAAGATATGCTAAGAGCTTGTGTAATCGATTTTGGTAAGGCGTGGGACACCCATTTACCATTGGTCGAGTTCTCGTACAACAATAGCTATCACACTAGCATCAAGGTTGCCTCATTCGAAGCCCTCTACGGCCGTAAGTACAGATCACCTCTGTGATGGGCTGAAGTGGGTGACACGCAACTAGCAAGAGGTCAGGTACCCGACATCACTCTCACTGGACCGGAGATCATAAGGGAAACTACAGAGAAGATTGTTCAAATCCGGGAGCGACTGAAGGCTTCAAGAGACAGACAAAAGAGTTATGCGGATAAAAGACGGAAACTCTTGGAATTCCAGGTTGGAGACCGGGTACTACTAAAAGTCTCACCCTGGAAGGGATTAATACGTTTCGGAAAGCATGGGAAACTAAACCCAAGGTATATCGGACCATTCGAGATCCTTGCCAGGATCGGCCCAGTGGCATACAAACTTCGATTACCGCAGGAACTCAATAACGTGCACCCTACCTTTCACGTATCAAGCCTATAGAAGTGCTTGTCCGATGAGACCCTCGTTATCCCTCTGGACGAAATTGAAATCAACGAGAATCTCCAATTCGTAGAAGAACCAATAGAGATCATGGATCGGAAAATTAAAAGGACTAAACAAAGCCGCATACCCATTGTGAAGGTCCGTTGGAACGCCAAGCGAGGACCTGAATACACCTGGGAACGCGAGGATCAGATGAGACAAAAGTACCCACATCTTTTTCCTAATCCATAAACTCTGTCTTAGATTAAATTTCTGGATGAAATTCCCCCTCACAGGGGGATGATGTAACAACCCGATATTTTTCAAATCAATGTAACATTCAAAAAGTCAAATATAATGAACTATTTGGAATCAACGAAATTAGCGTAAAAAAATGAAGTGTTCTAAAATCTTAATTGGGATGCATAAAGTGTTAGATATTGTGCCAAGGTTTCCAAAAATGTAAAGAACACTCAAATCCGAGTTATAACGAATGAGTTATGACCAATCGAAAATCCACGACACACCCGGTAAAACACTGCTAAACGTAAAAAGTGAAACTTCAATAAAATGCTTTTTAGCCTTAGGTATCTAAACTAAAGTTGTAGATTACGTTAAACCGTGAACATACATAAAAAGAGCGCCCAAATCTGACTTCGTATGAGGAAGTTATGATTTTTTTTAAAGTTTCGGAACAACGGTAATCAGCTAAAAACTCGAAATTAAGACCGAGCGATTTTTAGCCAACGCAAACTAAACAAGAGTTGAAGGTCTCTACAATAGTAGCTCAATGGTCAAAAGACAGACGAAAACGGACATCGGATATAGAAGTTATGGATTTTTAACGGAATTATCGTGTCCCGGCCCATTAAATAAAATATAATTACAAATAAATCAAAACTAGCCGACGAAGACTAAATGAAAGTTGTAGAGTATATTTTCACCTACGCGTGCATATAAAGAATATCAAAATCGGAGTTCGTATACGAGAGTTACGGATTTTACAAGTTCGAGGTGCACAAACCGAGACGATTTTCGCCCAGCGTACCCTCGTATGCCCAACGTACTCGGATGCTAGGCTCCGGATCGTCCACGTCGCTCCTCTACACCTCTATGCCCGTCCCATCCGAAGTCCGGCAGACGAGGATGCGGTAAGCGATGACGCACGGGTACGCCCCGCGTAACCTCGTACGCCCAGCGTACCGAGGGTCTTCAGCCCCTATAAAAGGAATGCGAGGGTTCCGGGCATAAGTGCTCATTTCCTCTCTTTCTCTTGCGTTTTTACTCCGTTTTGCGTGCAAGAAATATACCAAAGCCCCGGTTTTCATACCTCAGCCCCGAAGAAGGTCTGAAGCCCCGAGATTCCCGAGAATCTCACCACTTTCCGGTCGAAGTGCCGCCAGAGAAAAATCTCATTTTCTTCGAATCATCACACTTCCCAAGTGAGTTCATACCCCTACATTTTCACATCTTTTTCATGTTTTAAGGGGGGGGGGGGGGAATACAAGTGAAACACGAGATAAACTCATACTTAAAATACACGTCGTTAGAAATGTTTTCAAATGCTCTATCTAGATTTTTGTTATGGATGATAAACAACATTTATACTAATATTACACTTCACATGCAAAGTTGATATCACACCAATTTTATGTTATCAAATGGAACATGCTTTTGATAAACTAAAATGGGTATAGTTTACGGGTTATTCATTACATCTCTACGTAAACATTGTGAAAATGAAATACTTTCATCTACATGAAATATACACTTTTCTTTGCGTAAATCTATTAATACTAAGTGTTGTGAGACATTCAACTTCAACGTACTCACAAGTATGCATTTCAAGTCCTGTATTATAAACCATAATCTCTTGGAGGGAGAGCGTGATACTTGTGTATAGATCTATAAGGGATTGACAATCCCACACCCAAACTGTTAGCTACAGTTAGACCGGTAGGTCTGGGGTGACAAACGTCATAACACTACAATGCCTGAAGAACGTTGTTACAGGCAGTCTGGGTCAATAGCATGGTTATAAAACTCACACGGAAGTATTAAAATGAGTTTGATTTACGAGACTTTTGAATGCATTCAGTAGATACATTAATTGAGTATAAACACACTTTCACCATTTGAGCACGAAAGATACTATTGCACTCCAGCCTTTGGAACTTTTCAAACTATATGTAGAAAATATCGGATTTTCTGGAAAACACGTTCAGTTATTTTTACTCAAGGACATACAAATTTCAGTACAAAAACGCTTATGAAATCACCAACTTAATTGTTGACACTTTTTCAAAACTACTTGTATTTCTCAGGGAATCAGTAATACAGGTAACCATCAGCTTTTGGAGAAGGAACGCTAAGGCGTCTATTATTAAAACATTTTAAATCATCATATTTGTAATATTCTTTTGAAACATGTATTACACGCAACAATGTAAGTTTTTATTATATTTATGATGGTTGTGTTTACTTTCATTACAATATTCAACTGTTATGATACTACGTGAAGTCACCCACCCCCGAATGGTTCTGCCATTCTGGTTTGGGGGTGTGACACATATGAGGTCCCAAGGTGGAATTCTTCTTAGATCTGGACCTTAAGAGGTCCAGAGAGTCCTAACTATCCTGCTTTATGCTATTCCTTTGGAGATATGAACCTAGGTTGCCATTTTAGAAGCTATTTCACCAAAAGAAGCCCTATGAGTGTTGCATGAGTGTAAAGGTTGGACCTTTACGTGATTATTGTGTATTGGAAGGTCAGATCTATAGGTTAGAGAAGCAGATCTGACCTCAGAAGGTCTTTTGAGTATTGCCATGGAGGGAACTTGCCGAGTCCATAAGGGGACTCGACGAGTCGAGTCGGGTTGTCCCGCGTTTTGTGACCAGTGGTAACCCGTCGAGTGAAAGGTTAACTCGACGAGTCGAGTGTGGATTTATGAGGATTAAGGGGACACGCATAGACTCGCCGAGTCACACGAGTGCACTCGACGAGTTTGGTCAAAGTTTGACCGTTGACTAGAGTTGACTTCAGTTGACCTTAGGGTTTTGGTCAAGCTGGTTCAGGAGAGGTCGGGGAGGGGTATAATGGTCTTCTACCCATTCGTTAGAAATGAGGACAAGAGAAAGTATTGATTAGAGGTGTTATTATGTTGATAGGAGGAGGCTAGGTCGGGTTATCGAGCACGAGAGGTTATCCGACATCGTACGAGGTGAGTCTTCTCACTATACTTTACCTAGAGTGGTAATTATGTGTGACCGGAAGGTCTTTTGTGTTATGATGAGTATGTGATGTATGTTGTTATATGATATGTATGTGCTATGTTATGTTATGAGTATTATGGACCGGAAGGTCAATGGTGTATGGGCTGGAAGGTCAAGATGATACGGACCAGAAGGTCATAGAAGTGGGACCGGAAAGTCTATCAGGGTTATGGGACGGAAGTTCCCTGAGACACACAGACTGGAAGGTCTTGTAGAGCTATAGCCTTGAGTGGCGTATGTGCGTATGTGGTATTTTGGGGAACTCACTAAGCATTTATGCTTACCGTTTATGTGATATGTGTTTCAGGTACCAGCGAGGATCGCGGGAAGGCGCCGGCATGATCTGTACACATTGATGGAGTTTTATGTATTTGAGATCTTGGGATTGTTTTATTTGGAGGACATGTGTTACATTGGATTTTGATACTTATTATGAATGAAATTATGTTTTAAAAATGAAAAAAATTGTGTTGGAAATTTACGTTGTTACAAATTGGTATAAGAGCCTTGGTTTGAGGGATTCGGATGCACCTTCGGGTGTATTTGAACTCAAACTGAGGATTTGAGAAAGTTTTTCATAAATGAAACAATTTTTCTAAAAAGTAAAGGAATGTGAGGAAAGCGGAAAGAAGCAATGTGTACGATCAGCCAGCGCCCGAACGGTGATTTCCCAAAATACCCTTACATTATGTGTTATGAGATATGATATGATATGTTATGTACGCTAGAGTAGGCTAAGTATTCCTATTAGGACTAGAGTGGCCTGATTTGTGATGCCTTAGCCTAGGAGATTACTGCTGCTATGAGATGCTTTGAGAGTGAGTAGGTAGCAGTGAGGAGCTTATGAGAAGTCTACCGAAGGGTAGCCTATGCTTAGCGAGATGTAGAGTACTTGTGATCTGGGACCATAGGAGGAGGACCTGGAATGAATGCTGAAGCGGTGTGGAAGGTAGTATAGCGCCCGTACTACTGAAAACACCGGATCAGTGCGCAGTCCAAGTAAGAATCCTTATGGTACTAGGGAACAAGTAGGGTTTTGTTATCGAGTGCGAGTACTCGAGCGAGTCTCTGATATTTTTATGTCATATTTCAGAGACATCATGGTTGGGACACGTCACAGACCAGAGATCAGCAGCGTGAGTGACGAGGAGCTTCGTCAGATGATCCACGATGAGGTAGCTGTGGCTATCTGAGCAGAGATACCAGAGATGTTTGGGTCTATTAAGACCACGTTGATTGAGACATTCAATGAGCGGTACGCCGCGGTTACTGAGGCTGCAGCCGCTGCAGCTACGGCAGCTGTTGCTGCTGCTAGACCTCAGGAGGGGTGACTCGTTGCTGTTCCGGGAATTCAGCAACACGAAGCCACCAGAGTTTGATGGGACACAGGACCCGATTGCTACGATGAGATGGATTTCTGATATTGAGGGATGCTTCTACACCTGTTCGTGTCCGGAGCATCTGAGGGTACGGTTCGCTCTGAACCAGCTCCGCTTGGGAGCGAAGGATTGGTGGAAGTTTGTGACGACAAACTTCACTCTTGCAGAGATCTCAGAGGTGACCTGGGAGAGGTTCACCACCATGTTCAGAGACGAGTATGTTCCCCCGGTGGAGAGGGAACGGTTGGCACAGGAGTTCTTGTCCCTCAAACAGGGGACGGAGTCCGTGACTGTGATTACACGGATGTTCCACGAGAGGGCGTTGTTTTGCCCTGAGCACGTGTCGTCTGAGCAGGCACGCATGAGTCGGTATTTGAGCATTCTGAGGAGGGACATTCGGGAGTTCGTGGCGAACTCAACTTACCGGACATTTGCTGAGCTCCAGGCAAATGCCTGGAAGAGGGAGATTGAGCTAGAGACTCAAGCCAGGGAGGAGACCGAGTCTCAGAGGAGGGACAGGCAACCGGTACAGGTACAACCGGCAGCCAAGCGGGCTAAGCCTGCTGATACGAGATCTGGAGGCCAGAAGGGCCGCACTTGTGGGAAGTGCGGCAAGGGACATGATGGAGTGTGTCGAGCGGGTGCTTGCTACAAATGTGGTAAGGAGGGGCATATAGCCAAGGACTGCCCCAAGGGATTTATGGTTTGCTTTCATTGCATCCAAACGGGTCACCGGAGGGCCGAGTGCCGACAACTGTCACAGGGATCAGTGCAGGGATCTACCCCTGCTACTGCACGAGCTACTGAGGGTCGGCCAGTGAAGGCTGAGGCACCGAAGGCTCGCGGGAGAGCCTTCCAGTTGACAGCAGAGGAGGTCCGCGCATCGCCCGATGTCGTGGCTGGTATGTATTCTTTCATTTGTTTATGCTGAGTTGAGATATTGTGCTTATATTATGATATGCGTAGGTACTTTTCTTGTGAGTTCTGTACCTGCTGTGGTGTTATTTGACTTGGGTGCGAGTCGATCATTTGTGTCGTTAGCGTTTAGTCAGCACATCAGTATTCGACGAGAGGCGTTGAGTCGACCTCTACGAGTTTCCATAGCTGACGAGCGAGCGGTGTATGCTACTGAAGTGATTCGAGGATGTGTACTCGAGATCTTCGGTGTTGAGTTCCCGATAGATCTGGTCCCGATTGCGATGGGGGATGTTTCCGTTATAGTAGGCATGGATTGGTTGAGCCGATTTGGGGCGTTTATAGACTGCGAGCGGCAAATGGTGACGATACGAGACCCTAGTGGGGGAGTGTTGACTGTATATGGCGAGGGTACCCGATGTGGGTCAGCATTTTGTTCGGCTGCCAGACCGAGACAGAGTTTACAGCAGGGCTGCAGCGGGTTTGTAGCTTATGTGATGGATACACGAGTGGCCGCAGAGAGGCCGAGTTCGGTTGATGATGTTCCTATAGTGCGTGAGTTCTCGGATGTTTTTCCTGAGGAGTTTCCGGGTGTGCCTCCCGAGAGGCAGGTGGAGTTCCGCATCAATTTGGTTCTGGGGGCAGCGCCTATCGCCAAGGCGCCTTATCGCCTTGCGCCGCCAGAGATGCAGGAGTTATCCTCACAGCTTCAGGAGCTGCTGGGGAAGGGGTTTATTCAACCGAGTAGCTCGTCGTGGGGAGCGCCGATCCTTTTTGTTAAGAAAAAGGATGGTTCACACCGGATGTGCATTGATTACCGGGAGTTGAACAAGTTGACGGTCAAGAACCGTTACCCCTTACCAAGGATCGATGATCTGTTCGATCAGTTACAGGGAGCGTCTTGGTTCTCCAAGATAGATTTGAGGTCTGGATATCATCAGATGAGAGTGCGGGATGAGGATATCCAGAAGACGGCGTTCAGGACTCGTTATGGGCATTACGAGTTCGTGGTGATGCCTTTTGGGCTCACCAATGCACCGACATCGTTCATGGATCTCATGAACAGGGTGTGCAGGCCGATGTTGGATCGATCGGTGATCGTGTTCATCGACGATATTCTGGTGTATTCGAGATCCCGAGAGCAGCATGAGGAGCATTTGAGGGAGATCCTTGGGGTTTTGAGATCGTTGAGGCTTTACGCCAAATTCCCCAAGTGTGATTTCTGGTTACGAGAGGTTCAGTTCTTGGGGCATCTCGTTAATCAGAATGGGATATTGGTCGATCCGGTCAAGATTGAGGCGGTGATGAGTTGGGAGGTGTCGAGATCCCCCACCGAGATCAGGAGTTTTCTGGGGTTGGCTGGCTACTATCGGAGATTTATCAAGGATTTCTCCAAGATTTCCGTGCTACTCACCAGGTTGACCCGGAAGGGCGTTGCTTTTACGTGGGGTCCAGAGCAGCAGACCTCGTTTGAGACTCTTCTCCAGAAGCTGTGCGAAGCCCCGGTGTTAGCCCTTCCAGAGGGAATGGAGGATTTCGTGGTGTATTGTGACACATCGATATCGGGGTTGGGTGCGGTGCTTATGCAGAGAGGGCACGTGATAGCGTACGCATCGAGGCAGCTGAAGCCTCACGAGGTGAGGTATCCCACCCACGATTTGGAGTTCGGGGCCGTGGTGTTCGCCCTCAAGATATGGCGTCATTATTTATATGGGGTTCGATGTATCATATACACAGACCACAGGAGTTTGAAGTACTTGATGGATCAGCCCAACCTGAACATGCGCCAGAGGAGATGGTTGGATGTGGTAAAGGATTATGACTGCGAGATCCTGTACTACCCGGGCAAGGCTAACGTTGTAGCCGATGCCCTGATCCGAAGGGCGGAGAGTGCTCTGATACGAGATATTTGTATGAGGATGACGGTGATGACTCCGGTGTTGGATACCATCCGAGAGGCCCAGGCAGAGGCTGTGAGACCGGAGCACCGCAAGAGAGAGCGGGTGATTGGGCAGGTATCTGAGCTTATTACCGATAGCCGAGGGCTTATGACCTTTCAGGGTCGGATTTGGGTGCCGTTTGTTGGCGGGGCACGTACCATCCTGATGGAGGAGGCGCACAGATCGAGATTCTCGATCCATCCCAGGGCCACTAAGATGTATTTGGATCTGAAAAGAGATTATTGGTGGCCCTGTATGAAGAGGGATGTTGCGTGGTTTGTTGAGAGGTGCTTGACCTGTCGCAGGGTTAAGGCCAAGCACCAGCGTCCACATGGAAAGTTGGAGCCACTTGAGGTTCCCCAGTGGAAGTGGGAACAGATTTCTATGGATTTCATCACCAAATTGCCGCGGACCGCGAGGGGTATCGATGCAATCTAGGTGGTCGTTGACTGGTTGACAAAGAGCGCTCACTTCCTTGCTATCAGTGAGAGCTCTTCCGCAGAGAGACTGGCAGAGATGTATGTGAGAGAGGTGGTATCGCGGCATGGAGTACCAATCTCGATTGTGTCAGATCGAGATGTACGTTTCACTTCCAGATTCTGGAAGAAATTCCATGAGGAGTTGGGTACGAGGTTGCATTTCAGCACCGCTTACCACCCACAGACGGACGGACAGAGTGAGCGGACGATTCAGACGCTCGAGGACATGCTTTGAGCATGTGTGTTGGACTTCAGAGGAAGTTGGGATACGTACTTACCATTGGCTGAGTTTTCCTATAACAACAGCCACCATTCGAGTATTGGTATGCCTCCCTTCGAGTTGTTGTATGGGAGGAGGTGTCGGACTCCCATCTGCTGGGGAGAGGTAGGGCAGCGAGTGATGGGTAGCACTGAGATAGTGCTCAAGACGACTGAGCAGATACAGCAGGTCAGACAAAGGTTGCTGACAGCTCAGAGTCGCTAGAAAAGTTATGCGGATAGGCGACGATCCGAGCTCGAGTTTCAGGTTGGTGACTTCATACTCCTGAAGGTATCTCCTTGGAAAGGAGTGATCCGATTCAGGAAGAGGGGCAAGTTGGGGCCCCGGTACATTGGTCCTTTCAGGGTGACCGCGAGGGTGGGCACGGTAGCGTATCGTTTAGAGCTACCTACGGAGTTGAGCCATTTACATGATACCTTCCACGTGTCTCAGTTGAGGAAGTGTATAGCCGACGAGTCGGCGGTAGTGCCACTAGAGGTTATTCAGGTGGATGCGAGCCTGAATTATGTTGAGAGGCCGATCGCGATCCTGGATCGGAAGATCAAGGTTCTGAGGAACAAGGAGGTGCCCCTGGTTCAGGTCCATGGCAACATCGGAGAGGGTCCGAGCTGACTTGGGAGCCGGAGTTGGAGATGCGGGAGCAGCATCCAGAGTTAGTTGCAGAGCGAGACTTCGAGGGCGAAGTCTGATTTTAGTGGGGGAGAACTGTAACATCCGGAATTCCAGGTATCATATTTTAATTATTTAGTTTATGTCAAGAAGAGGGACTCGACGAGTTGACGCCTAGACTCGTCGAGTAGGATCGCGCTTGCTGACTGGATTGAATGAATGGACTCGACGAGTCGGCAAGTTGACTCGACGAGTCCGCGCTGTGGACAGAAACCCTAAATCCTCGGGCCTATGCCCTATTTAAGGGATCTTATAGCCCTCATTTGCGGCCACCTTCACCCTTGAGAGCACCAGAGAACCTGAGAGCTTTGTGAGTGAGAAAAGAAGCCATTTTCATCATTTCTAGTGTGATTTTGCAAGAAAGAAGGAAGGAGGGCAAACTAGGCAGATTGAGGAGCTCAGATCTACTACCATTTGATCAGAAGAGGCTGCTAGAGGTATCAATCTATTCTCATTCTCGTGTATATGGTGATCTACTTGAATTTAGGGTTTTCTTATGCCTTCTTTAGCTTAGATTCGAAGCATATGAGGTCCCAAGGTGGAATTCTTCTTAGATCTGGACCTTAAGAGGTCCTGAGAGTCCTAACTATCCTGCTTTATGCTATTCCTTTGGAGATATGAACCTAGGTTGCCATTTTAGAATCTATTTCACCAAAAGAAGCCCTATGAGTGTTGCATGAGTGTAAAGGTTGGACCTTTATGTGATTATTGTGTATTGGAAGGTCAGATCTATAGGTTAGAGAAGCAGATCTGACCTCATAAGGTCTTTTGAGTGTTGCCATGGAGGGAACTCGCCGAGTCCATAAGGGGACTCGACGAGTCGAGTCGGGTTGCCCCGCGTTTTGTGACCAGTGGTAATCCGTCGAGTGAAAGGTTAACTCGACGAGTCGAGTGAGGATTTATGAGGATTAAGAGGACACGCATGGACTCGCCGAGTCACACGAGTGCACTCGACGAGTTTGGTCAAAGTTTGACCGTTGACTAGAGTTGACTTCAGTTGACCTTAGGGTTTTGGTCAAGCTGGTTATGGAGAGGTCGGGGAGGGGTAGAATGGTCTTCTACCCATTCTTTAGAAATGAGGACAAGAGAAACTACTGATTAGAGGTGTTATTATGTTGATAGGAGGAGGCTAGGTCGGTTTATCGAGCACGAGAGGTTATCCGACATCGTACGAGGTGAGTCTTCTCACTATACTTTACCTAGAGTGGTAATTATGTGTGACCGGAAGGTTTTTTGTGTTATGATGAGTATGTGATGTATGTTGTTATATGATATGTATGTGCTATGTTATGTTATGAGTATTATGGACCGGAAGGTCAACGGTGTATGGGCCGGAAGGTCAAGATGATACGGACCGGAAGGTCATAGAAGTGGGACTGGAAGGTCTATTAGGGTTATGGGACGGAAGTAACCTGAGACACACAGACTGGAAGGTCTTGTAGAGCTATAGCCTTGAGTTGCGTATGTGCGTATGTGGTATTTTGGGGAACTCACTAACCATTTATGCTTACCTTTTATGTGATATGTGTTTCAGGTACCAGCGAGGATCGCGGGAAGGCGCCGGCATGATCTGTACATATTGATGGAGTTTTATGTATTTGAGATCTTGGGATTGTTTTATTTGGAGGACATGTGTTACATTGGATTTTGATACTTATTATGAATGAAATTATGTTTTAAAAATGAAAATAATTGTGTTGGAAATTTACGTTGTTACAGAACAACTATATCAGAAACTATCTTGCTTCAACAGACTATGATGGCATAGTCAAGGTATAATTTAGTAAATTTACACAATTCTTTTATAAAATTAGAGCATATGTTAATAAATAAATAAATAAAGATATGGGACGATGGAACTGGTGAAGCAGTTTCTCATCATATGGAGCATGAAAGGCGGACATGGTCTGTTGACTTTTCTCGAGTAGATCCTATGAAGTTAGCCAGTGGAAGTGATGACTGTACCGTGAAATTATGGAGCATTAATGAGGTATACCCCTTTTTACCCTTTTAACCTTTTAGTTAATTATATATATTTATATATATAAATGATTGTGGTTTTTGATATATATGTAGAAGAAGAGCTTGACCACAATCACAAGTGCAGCAAATGTGTATTCTGTCTAATTTTCGCCTTACTCCAGTCAGTTGTTGTATTTTGGGTCTGCTGATTATAGAACTTACTGTTATGATCTGTGGAATATTTCCAAACCTTTGTGTACTTTGACTGGCCATGACAGAGCTGTTAGTTTTGTGAAATTTATGGATCCTGGAACCCTAATTTCCGCATCAACAGACAACACGTTGAAGCTTTAGGACCTCAATAAAGCCGCCAATTCTGGTTGTTTATCAACCACAACCACTAGTTGCACCTTAACCTTTAAAGGCCATACTAATAAGAAGGTATGTACATTTACATTTACTACATTCTCTTAATGATAATATTCTTCTGATTAATTTTCTCATTTCTTTTTGATTTTGTGTCTACTCAGAATTTTGTTGGTTTGTCTGTTGCTGATGGATATATTGCATGTGGTTCAGAAACTAATGAGGTATTATGCCTATGCCCCTATTTCTCTTATCATTTTGATTTTTTTTTTTGAAATTTTCAATTAATTGTGAGATGTATGTATGTACTATTTGTAGGTGTTTGCTTATTATAGATCGTTGTCTATACCTATCTCTTCCCACAAGTTTGGATCTATTGATCCTATTTCTTAAAAAGAGACTGAAAATGAAAGCAATCAGTTTGTTTCAAGCGTCTGTTGGAGACAAAAATCAGAAATGGTGGTTGCTGCAAATTCCAGTGGATGACTCAAACTCTTGCAGATGGTCTAAGTCTAACAGAGCCGAGCTTCTTAAAAATCGATTTTGACTTTTTTTTCAAAGCTATAATGTATTAATTTTGACTTACTTTAGTAGTGGTAGTAGCTTGTACATCTAAAAATCCTAAGTTTGACTTTCACTTCACCTCTTTTACTGCATGTATACTATACATAGTGTTATTGATTTACCATATTGCCCCTTCCTCATCTATACTCACACTACTCTAGACTCTAGTTATCTTAGTTCCACCTGCTAAACATCAATCATGTCAAAGCGCAAGAGTTAAATAGGACACTGATGATGTGGCATTGCATTCAACACTATTGAGATTTGAATCTTACTAACAACACTCTTTAACCCAAATTAAGAAGATATTGACATGAAATCAGATTTGAATCGTTCTAACTTTTAAATCTTTTTGACATAATAGCTGAATTACCCTTGGAGTTCCTGATGGAACAACTCCAGTGACATGTCGTGTATGCATATATGACAGCTCAGCAGATAATAAAGTTGGTGTAGGATCATTGATGAATAACTCTTCTGCCCCTTTGCTTCCTAATGGTAGTCTCTACATGGAAGAAGTCCATGTTAAGGTAAGGGCATTTTAGTCATTTGTCTTATAGTAAGTTTAAGTTAGTAACTTGTTTTTATTTAGCTAGGTGAAGAATTATGGTTTACAGTAGGTGGACAGCATATCCCTTTTGGTGCTTCCCCACAATACATTTGGACTGAATTAGGTCGACCAGATGGAATTCATCAAAAACAGGTTTCTATTTTTAATAATTTACAAGAATAGTCCCTGAGTTTTATGATTGGTGATTGTTACCGTCTTTGGCGGTTTTGTAGAAGATGGAGTCTTGAAATGTTATAACCTTTGACCAACAATCAAATGTCTTAAATTCCTTAATTATTGCAATTTTAACATAACACTGGAAGTAATCTTCTTGTCAATGATGTTATGCATATAGACCACAAGAAGAAAGGATACAAGATTGGGTTCAACTTCACAGTCTGCGATAGCTGGCAACCCTCTGTCATACCCAAAAAGACGCTCGTCTAAGACTGTAACGATCCAATTTTCAAAAGAAAATTTTCATTTTTAATTAACCAAAACACTTTCCATAAACCATAAAATCTCAAATACAATTGTTTTCAAATTCATAACATTAACAATATTATTTCGAATCATCAGAGTGTCCCATAAAAACGTCTGAGAGAGAGTGCACGCCGCGCCATCAGACCTTGCCCTTGCCCTTAGGCTCAGATGTACCTAAAAAAATCCACAAACTGTAAGCTAATGCTTAGTGAGTCCCCCAGAGCATACCCCACACAATCCACATAATCACATAATCATATTAGCTATAAAAGCTACATAAATCACATAAGCCATGCATACAAACATATAAGGAATCCATGGAAACCCTCCAGGGTCTTACACCTAGTGCCACTGGAACCCCCAAGTGGTCTTAACTACCTACCATGGGAACCCCCACATGGTCTTCCTGCCATGGGAACACCCACATCGTCTTCACTAACTGCCATGGGAACCCCGACATGGTCTTCACTACCAAGGAATTATCATACAAACAAAACATGCAAATATACTAGGATGCCCTGGAAACCCTCCAAGGTCTTACACCAAATGCCATGGGAACCCCCACATGGTCTCAGTCTACTGCCTCGGGTACCCCCCTGGGGTCTTCCATGCACATGTCATACAAACATAACGCATAATCAATCGATAATCCACATATCATAAAATGGACCGACCTTGGTGCCTTAGACCCATTGGTATGGTGAGAAGACTCACCTCTCGAATGTTGAACTGACAAGCCAAGATCAGATAAATCCCACACACTGCTCCAACTCAACTGCCTATATTCATCATCTGATTAACTTGTCACAATCCCAAAATACCATAATTATCCTCAAAGTCAACACTGGTCAACCCTGGTCAAAATCAAGGTCAACAGTCAAGGTCAACAGTCCATGTTGACCTCAACTCGTCGAGTGCATCCAGCAACTCATCGAGTTCTTTCCGAGTCCATTCCACTGAATCCCGAGTTAACTTGCCGAGTCAACTAAGTGACTCGTCGAGTTCATCAAATGTCTAGAAGACCAAAAGTTCATGCGGACCAAAACTCTAATCCTTCACTGCACTCATTCAGAATCTCGAAAACGGGTAAACCCTACCTGGCTCGTCGAGTCGACTAAGGGACTCGACGAGTTCCTTCAGTCCTTTTTGTATTCAGTCCTTTCTAGTGAGACCCAAGGTCCCAAACTTAATATCCAACTTCTCCTAGTGTAGTTACCACGTAAAGTTGCAAACTTTACGTGCATGCAAGGCCTCACAAGGCTAAAACACCAAAACTAAGGTTCCTACAAGGTTTTAGTGCATGGAAAGGGCCTAAGCTGGATAAAGTGAGCAACTTTATGTAATGGAAGACCTAGAGATGTCCAGATCTGGAACCATATCATTGTGACAAGTCCAAATCCGAATGTGACATCCTTTTGGCACCAAAAGTGACCATTTACTCCCAAGAAAAGAGATCTAAGCAACTAGAGGTCAAGATAGTGACTTTATACCTCAAGATGGTTGCCAATACAGAGTAGATGTCGGATCTACTGCTTCTCTCCTTGCTCCTTCTTCTTGAAGCTCCAAAATCCTTCACAACCACACCAAAATCACTCTCAAAAGCTCTCTTTCTCTCTCTCAAGAAGGTTCAAGGCTTAAACTAGGGTTTCTCTGGCTGTAGGAACGATGGAAGAGGCTGCAAATGAGCCATAAGTTCTTTAAATAGGGTACAAATCCCTAAAAATTAGGGTTTCTCTTTACAGTGCCTAGGGCTGTAAACGAACTGAACGTTCGGCGAACCGTTCATGAACTGTTCGGCGGGAAGTTCGTTTATGTTCGTTTATTTAATAAATGAACGAACATGAACAAAAATTACCGTTCGTTTAGTTAAATGAACGAACATGAACAATGGTATCGTCCGTTCATTTATGTTCGTGAACGTTCGTTTATGTTCGTTCGTTTAAGTTTATTTATATTCATTTATATTCAAAAATTTTTATTATATTGCTATATTATATGTTCGTTTATGTTCATATATGTTCATATATGTTCAATTGTGTTTTTTTTATCTTTGTTCGTTTATGTTTGTTCGTTTATGTTCGTTTAGCATGTTCACGAACATAAAAGAACGAATATGAACAAAGTAATTTGTTAAACGAACGAACACGAACAAGAAAATATTGTTCGTTTATCCATTCGTGTTCGTTTGTTGTTCAGCTAACTTAAACGAACGAACATGAACAAGACCTTGTTCGTGTTCGTTTGGTTCGTTTACAGCCCTAACAGTGCCTACTCATCGAGTCGGGACTTACGACTCGTCGATTAGATCTGAAGTCCTGCATCCTCATAATAACTTCTACTCGACGAGTTGGAGCTCCCCCACTCGCCGAGTGCAAGCACAAAACCCTAAAACTTAGCTAATTTAAATAATACCTAGAACAGGTTTTACAAATCTCCCCCACTTGAACTAGACTTCGTCATCAAAGTCTACTGACGCGAACAAGTCCGGATTGTGCTCTCGCATCTCGTCCTCCGGCTCCCATGTCCATTCGCATCCCCTTCGGTGCTGCCATTGCACCTTTACTAGCTTCACTTCATTGTTCCGAAGGACCTTGGTCTTCCTATCTAGAATCACAACAGGACACCTTGCCCACCCGGGCCGTAATCCTGAACGGTCCAATATATCGGGGCCCCAACTTGCCCCTCTTCCGAAATCTAATTACTCCCTTCCATGGCGACACTTTTAGTAACACAAAGTCCCCCACCAGGAACTCAAGGTCCGACCGCCGCCGGTCAGCATAACTTTTCTGACGGCTCTGTGCGACTCGCAGCCGGTCGCGCACGTGCTGAATCAGCCCGGTAGTCTTGAGTACTACCTCAGTGCTCCCCATGACCCGGTGTTCAACCTCACACCAACAAACCGGGGTCCTACATCTCTGGCCATACAACATCTCAAACAAAGGTCGATCGATACTGGCATGGTAACTATTGTTATATGAAAACTCTGCCAATGGGAGGTATGTATCCCAACTACCTCTAAAATCCAACATGCATGCCCGAAGCATATCCTCGAGTGTTTGCATCGTCCTCTCTCTCTGGCCGTATGTATGGGGGTGGTATGTCGTACCAAAATGCAACTAAGTACCCAGTTCCTCGTGGAACTTCTTCTAGAATCTGGATGTGAATCGAACATCCCGGTCAGAGACTACTGACACTAGAACCCCGTGTCTGACCACCACCTCTAACACATAAATACCCGCCAATTTCTCAGCGGATATGCTCTCAGAGATCGGAATAAAGTGGGCACTCTTTGTCAGCCTATCTACAATCACCCATATGGCATTCACACCCCTCGCTGTCCTCGGTAACTTTATGATGAAGTCTATAGTGATCTCTTCCCACTTCCACATGGGAATGGGTAGCGGCTGAACCTTGCCATGCGCTCGCTGATGTTCGGACTTGACCTTTTTGCAGGTCAAGCAACGCTCCACGAACCAAGTGATCTCCCGCTTCATGCACGGCCACCAATAGCTCAGTCTCAAATCTCTATACATTTTCGTAGCCCCTGGATGTATAGAGAACTTGGACTTGTGTACCTCCTCCAATATCTTCTGTCTCACTCCTCCAGTCACCGGTACCCACACCCGACCACACTGTGTTAGAAGACCTCGACTATCCCAAACAAACAAGGGATACTGACCCCGAATCCGCTCTATCTTCCAATTCTCTTTCTTCACACCCTCGACCTGAGCCTCCTTGATCATATCTAACAATGGAGAGATCACCGTCATCCTCAAACAAACGTTCCCAATCAGGGAACCCACCGCCTTGCGGCTCAAAGCATCGGCCACCACGTTGTCCTTCCCTGGGTGGTATAAAATCTCACAATCATAATCTTGCAGCACATCCAACCACCTCCTATGTCGCATGTTAATGTTCTGCTGATCCATCAGATACTTTAAACTCTTACGATCAGTGTAAATAGTGCACCGCACTCCATACAAGTAGTGCCTCCAAATCTTGAGGGCAAACACCACTGCCCCCAATTCCAGATCGTGAGTGGGGTAATTCGCCTCATGAGGCTTCAAATGCCTCGAGGCGTAAGATATCACATGCCCCCTCTGCATCAATACCGCACCTAACCCTGAGATCGATGTGTTGGGTTATGAGCATTCTAACACTTCTAAGTGTACATGCAACCCTAAATACCTTGGATCTATGTTTTCTCTATTATACATACAATTATGAACATCCAAGGTATTATCCTAATCTAGCATACAAAATAATAAATATAACAAGATAGAATACATACCTCTTTGATGTAGAATGTCTTCATGAAGCTTGAGTGCCTAGTGCCCCAAGTGTGACACCTCAAATGGTTCACACAACACCAAATACACTTGGAATAACTTGAGAGAAACTTGAACACTCCTTAAAATCGTCTAGCCCTCACTCTCACACATTAGTGCGCGATTTCTTGAGCCATGGGATTCTTTTATATGGTGGCTATTAGGGTTACACCATGTAACTCATAACTTTACCCATTCCTTATGCTCCATGCATTTTAACCTCCATGGAGTATCCATGGATCACCCCATGGACTTAGTCCAACATAAGGAATCTTGGATCACAAGCCCACATATAAAAGAATGAATGATTTACACAATCAACCCATATATTTAATTAGTCTCCTTTTGATCACTTAATTAATTCCAAATTAATTCTTGATCAATACTAATTAAATAACCTTATTAATATATTAGAACTTATAATATATTAACCAACCTTAAGTGTTATTTCTCTCATTATAGTCTATCCAAATGCATGATGCCATGCAACCCAAATGGACCATGTCGGGTCGGGTCAAGTCTTACCAATTATAGTTATGGACTTAGACATTAATCCAACAGTCTCCCACTTGGATAAGTCTAAAACTATTATTGCGTATGACTTCAGGAACCGATCAGCAATCGTAGCTCTCAAAAGCTTCTGTCGAACTCTGACCTTATCGACGAACTCTGACCTTTGTCAATGACTTGTCCATTAGATAAGGGATCATATATTCCTCCATTCTAGATATCATATGGACTGAGACATGGATTATCAATCATTCTCTCTGTCCATTTGTTGTTTCCCGATTTCCGATTCATGATGACTGACTGATTGAACAAATCAAATCAGTCCTGGCTTGGCCAAGCACTCACATGTATCATCTTTAAATCATCGAGGGGCCCACAGATATCGCTTTTATCCCGAAGGTAAAAGGAATGGATAAACTTCGACTCATATGGCTTGTTCTACTACTTGTTGAATCATACACAAAGGCACATTTTATAACATCGAGTTACCGAATGCGTTTTCGTGCAATCAATGTACAACCAACTCATAGTAACAACTCATATCTCTAGGTTTGAAGAATATAAGATATTATCGTCTCATGATCACTCGTGATAAAACCCATGAAGTGATTCAAATGAGCACGAGTTGAATCCAATACTCAGAACTTATGAGCACTCATGAGTGTTGTAGCACCACTTTGTCCACCAACTTGGACCTCTACAAACCAACCCATGACAGTCTTGATTCATATCTACTTCCAACATATGACCGACTGTGGATGGTTTGAATAACTTAATCATTCAGGAAGAGCGACTTAGTTATTCTGGAATCAAAACATGCAAAGTGAAACACAAGAATAAATGAATCAAATATGGTATCAAACCCTATGAATATAAATAAACACTTTTATTTATCACCATACTGATTACTCATTATTCATTGTTTCGGTTTTATCAACTTTATACTTGAATTTAAAACAATAGTTGTCCCATGCTCCAAGCATGTACACTATGTTTTCTAAACACTAGTCATGCCATACACCAAGTATGCATACTATGTTTGTCTATGATCTTTACTTTGTAAAATAGATCAATCGAACATCACTCCAATGATCCTCTTTTCACAGTCCCAAATCCTTACTGTAAATGCAAGAATTCCAAATTCATGCCATTTACTGAAATCTGTTAGATTCTAAACTTATATGCATTGATCCTCTTAATGATTATGCACGAAGTCAGAAAGACTTGACAACAATCATTACAGAGCATTCCAAAGGATATCAGCTCCTTGGAAACATCCTTCTTTCATTAAGTTTCCTAATCTTACACAGATTGAATAATTTCTAACTTTGAAACATTTCCATATTCCATTTTGACTATCACTTCTGAACAAGAGTTGCCTCCTTACAGATTATGTCAATATGGTCCTTCCAGAATTAACATTATACTTCCAACTGTCCTTGAGCAACCAATCTTTGGTAAATCTTAGATTGTCCTCGACAATTGCTTAATCATTTTAGTCATATCCAATTCTAGACCTTTTCCCTTCATAATGCCCCAAGCATTTGGAAAATTTTAGAAAGGATGAATATAGCACATGTAATCGATCCTATATCCGAAGCATATGGGACACGATTCATGATGTCTCACATAAAGACTAAACCAGTCTTTTGCTATAATATTTCCATTTCAATTTGCCAAGTTCTCAAAATTCAGATTATGAAAAGGGATGCCGTAATCATAATCGAAATTTAGAACGCAAATAATGGACCCATATATAGAATTTCCTTATGTTGAGCCATTCCAACATGAAATTCATATATATATATATATATATATATATATATATATATATATATATATATATATATATATATATATATATATATATATATATATATATATCCTTGATTAAATACGATTAAAATCTCAATCTAAGCTTTTAGAATTGAAATGAAGTATAATTTCCTCTCCCTTAATTATAGCAAAACAACTTTTTCAACCCCTGCAACCTCACGAATTGAAACTTTTGTTTTCTATAATTAACATTGCTAACTTGCAACCTTTGACATAATTATCATGCTCCCACTAACATGATGATTATTAGCATAACACTTATGCTCCCACTAGCTTTGACATGTACTCAGAAATCAGCTGACTTTCTTACCAAAGTTCAGATTTCTGATACTAGATTGTTTTGACAAACATAGTATGCATACTTGGGCCTCACTCTCACACATTAGTGCACGATTTCTTGAGCCATGGGATTCTTTTATATGGTGGCTATTAGGGTTACACCATGTAACTCATAACTTTACCCATTCCTTATGCTCCATGGATTTTAACCTCCATGGAGTATCCATGGGTCACCCCATGGACTTAGTCCAACATAAGGAATCTTGGATCACAAGCCCACATATATAAGAATGAATGATTTACACAATCAACCCATATATTTAATTAGTCTCCTTTTGATCACTTAATTAATTCCAAATTAATTCTTGATCAATACTAATTAAATAACCTTATTAATATATTAGAACTTATAATATATTAACCAACCTTAAGTGTTATTTCTCTCATTATAGTCTATCCAAATGCATGATGCCATGCAACCCAAATGGACCATGCCGGGTCGGGTCAAGTCTTACCAATTATAGTTATGGACTTAGACATTAATCCAACACGATGCATCACAGTACATTACCAATTCGTCAAACCCTTCAGGTAGTACTAGAATCAGAGCCTTACATAACCTCTGACTTAGAGACTCAAAAGCCAACTGCTGATACGTGCCCCATCTAAATGTCACATTCTTCTTGGTCAAGCGGTTCAAAGGTACAAAAATCTTGGAGAAATCTTGAATGAATCTCCAATAATAGCCAACTAAACCCAAGAAACTATGGATCTCGGATGCATTCTTCGGTACTTCCCACCGCATCACTGCCTCAACCTTGGTTGGATCAACCGAAATACCCTCCTGGTTGATGATGTGCCCAAAAAACTGCACCTCTCGCAGCCAGAAATCATGCTTTGAGAACTTGGCATACAACCTTTCCATTCTCAATGTCTCCAATACCTCCCTCAGATGCTGCTCCTTGGTCTTAGAATAGACCAGGATATCATCAATAAAAAACTATCACCGACTGATCCAGCATCGGCCTACACACTCTGTTCATAAGATCCATGAACGCTGCTGGGGCATTGATGAGCCCAAATGGCATCACCACAAACTCATAGTGCCTGTACCGAGTCCTGAAAGTTATCTTCGGTATATCCTCATCCCGAATCCTCATCTGATGGTACCCCAACCGTAGATCAATCTTGGAAAACCAAGATGTACCCTGCAGCTGATCAAATAATCATCGATCCTCGGTAATGGATAACGGTTGTTCACCATTAGTTTGTTCAGCTCTCGATAATCAATGCACATCCTATGGGACCCGTCCTTCTTTTTCACGAACAGGATTGGAGCTCCCCACGGGGAACTGCTCGGACAGATAAACCCTCGGTCTAGCAACTCCTGAAGCTGCGTAGATAGCTCCTGCATCTCAGGCGGAGCTAGCCGGTACGGTGCCTTTGCTATCGGAGCGGCACCCGTCATTAAATCGATGCGAAACTCCACCTGCCTCTCCGGAGGCACCCCGGGTAACTCCTCAGGAAAGACATCCCGAAACTCCTGTACCACAGGTACACGACCCAAGTTCATCGTGGTCTCAACCCTCGTATCCGAGATATATGCCAGAAATCCCGTATAACCCTACTACAGAAATCTCCTAGCCCTCGCAGCTAAACAGAGGGTTGGCCCCTGTGAGGCTCTCTCTCCCTGAATAACCAGTTCTCCCCCACTTGGGGTTCGAACCCTCACCAACTGGCGCTCACAATCGATCATGGCCCCATTGGCCTCCAACCAGTCCATCCCGACAATCACCTTTAGCCCTCGCAACGATATCGGGACTAGATCAACACAAAACCTCTCCCTAAGCACATTTAGGACATAGTCCCGATACACCCTCGCAGCACTCACAGTGCGGTCGTCCGCAATCTCAACCTCAAGCGGGGAATCCAGAGTCCCCGGCGCATCCCGAAACTTTTTGCTAAGAGCAAGAGATACAAATGATCGGGTAGCCCCCGAATCCAATAGAACGTGAGACGACATACCATTGACCGAAAAGGTCCCTATACATAAGCACAATATACACATACACAATGCAATAAATCTAGAACAGGGAGATATGTTGGGTATTAGATGTTGCGTCATTGGGCTTATAATATTTAGTACAATATGTACATGGTTTTGGGCCTGTCCAGCCGTCTCATTTATTAGGGTTTATGTATTTATAGTGCATGCACGCACCATAGGAGGTGATTGTTGTTTTTATCTTTGGATATCTTTTGTAAACCCTAATCACGCCTCTACAGTAGAAGTTTATATCGAGCTCTTTTGAGGCTATGAAATTTGAATCATTAAGCATACTTTGATTCATTGTCGTGTTCTTCTTTGCTTTATGTTTTTGAATCTTATCGATCATTAAGGATTTTATCCTAACAATTGGTATCAGAGCAGGAGACTGTGTAATCTATTCGCATCTCTTCTGTTAAAAGAAGCTACTAGGGTTTCCGTTAATATTGAATTTTGCTTAGTCGTCATCTCTGTGTTCTTGAGGCTGTGATCTCAATATTACCCTAAATTTTTATACGTCTGATTCTTAAACAGGTTACAAAGATCTTGTCAAAATGTCGCACGACGATTCTCAGATCAATTCCATCAGCAATATTGGGTCAACAATAAGGATTCCCATTCTTTTTCCCAGCGAATATGAAGTCTGGGCACTTCACTTTGAAGATTATGTTCTCGGGTTAGAAGATAATGGTTATTTGATCTGGCAAGCTATCACTATTGGAGCTTTTGTTCACTCTGGAACAAGAATGGAGATTAAAACTCAAACTGATCTCAATCGACTTCTTCTTGGTGTCAAGGAAGTTCCTCAAGATGAGAGAGAAAAACTGCAGAGCAACATAAAAGCAATGAGAATCATCATATTCGCATTGCAGGCTGATACATTTTGTCTTGTTAGTTCTTGTGACACAGCCAAAGCCATATGGGACAGGCTTAAAGAGCTTTACTCAACAGATGTAGATCTGGAGCATTCTACTCAAACGCTATTGCTCTATGAATTCGGTGCTTTTACGCAAAAGACTGAAGAAAATCTTAGTCAAACATTTAATCGCTACAATCATCTTTTGAGTAGGATGACAAAACATGGAATTGGACGTGAAATCATCAAGCAGAAGGTAAAGTTTATGAATGGGTTAAGGTCTGAATGGATGGCGGTGGTATCAACGGTGAAAGCTCACGAGCAGTTCCGAAATTACACCTTAGCAAAGCTGGTAGGTATTCTGAAGTCACACGAAAGCAAGGTGACAAAAGAAGCGAAACTTGTGTCTAGCATGGGTACGTTGTCACTGGTTGCAAAGGGGAAGCAAATTGTTGAGGATGAAGATGAGACTAATCTTTATGAAACTGAGCTCACAAATGAAGAGTTCACTCTGATGGTATCGAATCCCAGGAGATTCGCAAAGAAGAGGTTTCCCTCCAAAAACCGAAACTGGCAGGGAAGCTACAGTTCAGAAAAAGCGAAGGAGGAGAAAGTGAATAGCTTCCAGAAGGAAGAAGAAAAGAAAGAGAAACTGCTTGCAGGTGATTCAGGCTATGACTGCAACTATTGTCATGGCAAGAATCATTTGGCTAAAGAGTGCATGCTGAGGCGATTGAATGAGAAGAAAGAGGGAGAAGAGGATGAGGCCTACTATCTTCGCAAGATTGAGGAAATCAAGCAGAAAAAGAAAGCTGATAAATCGATGCCTACCTTGATTGTGCAGGGTAATAATGATGATGATGAGTTCGGTGGAGTGGAGGTATGGTCCACTGATTCAGAAGATGAAAAGGTTAGAAGGCCTACTCACGGAAAGAGCTTTGTGGCGAATGAAGGGGATTCGCATGTGGGTGGAAAGTGCTATATGGTGACCAATGACGTATCATAAATGCAAGGGTATGCAACAGATGGAGGACAAGAAGAAGCGAATGGAAGAAAGGATGACAGCTGCTTCACTGCGAAGCCAATTCTTGTACAAATCAATGAATGTGATCAGCTGATTAATAAGGTACATTCCATTCTTGAATCTCTTAATGTTCCTGTATCTAATTATGAAATTGATTTAAACGATTTAAAATTCACCTTTTCAAGTATAAGTGAAAGTTTGAAACAAACTCGCCTAACAAACGCTAACATAACCGATCAAATCAGCAGGGTGTCATCAAAAAGTGAGGAAAGAAGGATGTGGATAGAGAAGATAGACTCTGAGCTTTCTAGTTCTAGGGACGAGTCCATTTATTTACAATGAGACAATTTAAAGATTTTAAAACAACGTAAAATTTTTTGTTTGATTGCTAAGAGGCTTTACTTTAATATCACTCAATTGCATTTGGATTGTGAAATTGGTAAGAAAATTCATAAAATGATCTTGCCATTTTTGGAACTAAAGGAAGATGAAATTGATGCTGATTGTTATCAATGTGAATCCATCGTCTCATCGGACGAAACCTTAGAGGCTTATAAAATTGGACTTGACAAAATTGACTCATATATTCAGTCCAAACACCACAAGGACATGCTGAGACAGTTACTCAATGAAAATGATAGGTTAAAGATCGAAATGGAAACTGTACAGAAATTTGATTCATTGAGTTCGAAATTGAGTTCAGAAAATAAATTAAATGTTGAAAATGTTTCTGAATTCGATGAGGACAGTGAAATGAGTGAAATATATGTAGAAGATGAGGTTGACTGCTCGCAGTTCCTTAAAAACGAACCTGAAAAAGCGAAGGCTCTTATTTCATAAAATTCGGTTGAATTCGCACGTCTTTATCAAAATAATCCAAAGTTTCTAAAGGAAGTTGCGACTATCTTTCCAAAGGTCCAAACGACACCTAACCAAGTTTTTGCAGTTAATGGAGTATCTAAAGATCAAACTGTTGAATTAACATCCTTAGTCGAAACTGATAATGTTGATGGGTGTGATGAGCACTTCTGGTCCACCCCGATTAACAATGCAGATGAAACAGTAGGCCCATCTGAGAAGACCTCTTGGAGAGTTAAAGGGGGGTATGTAGCTGAACCTTTAAACAAGGTTAATACCACCTATAAAAAAGGAAGTTCAAGTGGAACCAAAGATAATCTCACTGATAACTCCTCAATTCAAGAAAACACTCATGTGCCAAAAACAAGGGCAAAAGCAAATGTTCACATATCTGCTGAACAGTTCGCATCACAAAAACGTCAACGAAACGCAAGATACAACAAAAATCTGCAGGAACAAAAGCAGTTTTGGAAGTCAAGAAATCCAAACTACGTTAACCATGAAAAGCGTTTCAATCCTCAAACGAACGTTTGATCAAATGCTAATTCTAAAAGCCAAAAATTCTCTTCAAACGCAAATCCAAAAGGCTTCTCATCTCGTAAGTGTCACATCCCTCAGGATCCAAGACATACAATTCATCATAGATCCTCTATCTCTAAACCATCCTATCCATCAAAGCATAACTCATCTCCCAAAACCCCCTTCGTTTCTAAATCTGGAGTTTCGCACTCTTCCACCTCCTCGCGACACGATAAAGGGAAGGTGAAGATTGTTTCAGAGTCCCACATTAAAAACAAACAAAAACAAAAACAAACGAGCTTGAAAGAAGCGAACCAAAAAGATAACCGTATCAAGGTTTTCACAATAAAAAAGAAAGACCAAACCACCTTAATAAAACGAACTTTTATGGTTGATCTCTCTATTGCTTATCCTGTTGTTGTAAAAGGCTCACAAGGACCTAAACACCTTTGGGTTCCTAAATCTGCTTAATTTTTGCAGATTATACGTGACGAGCAGTTTGACACTGAATGGTATATCGACAGTGGCTGTTCGCGTCACATGACAGGAAGAAGAGAGGAGTTGAGAGAATACAGGGAACTGAAGAATGGGGGTCTCGTGAAGTTTGGTAACAATGCTCTTAATGAAATCAAAGGATATGGCATGATAACGAATGGCGAATTCTCAATTCGCAAAGTGGCATATGTTGAAGGACTGCAACACAACTTAATAAGTGTTTCGCAGTTGGTGGTTGGTACTGGGTTAAAGGTCTCGTTTGACGATGAAGGATCTGAAATTATTGAAAAGAAGTCGAAAACAATACTGCTTAAATCAAAACGCAAAGGCGAGATGTATCCATTGAATATCAATCCGATACGAAGGAAGCCTTCTATCTGTCTACTCACTAAAGTTGCTTTAGACGATAGTTGGTTGTGGCATAGGAGACTTTCGCACATCAACTTCAAAGATATCAACAAGCTAGTTCTTGGTGATCATGTGCGAGGTCTTCCTCTCTTGAAATATGACAAGGATCATCTCTACGCCGCTTGTGAAATGGGGAAGCAAAGGAGGAAAAGTCATCCAACTATAGTGAACACAAAGGTTCTTGAGCCACTCGAACTGTTTCACATCGATCTTTGTGGTCCATCTGCAATGGAAAGTATCGGCGGTAACAAATATATTCTAGTTATTGTAGATGATTTTTCTCATTTCACTTAGGTGTTCTTTCTTAAGCATAAATCTGAAGCAACTCCTAAGCTCCAAGACTTTATCAATCAAATTGAGTTACAACTGCGAAAGGTGGTTCGCAATGTTCGAAGCGATAATGGTCTAAAATTTATGAACCAAGCGTTCAATGCATTTCTCACTGATAAGGGAATATCTCACAATTTTTCTGCTCCCTATACTCCATAGCAAAACGGGGTCGTTGAAAGACGAAACCGTTCGTTGTGTGAAGCAGCCAGGACCATACTTTCATTCGCATCACTGCCTCTTTACTTCTGGGCTGATGCTGTTGCCACTGCTTGCTTTACACAAAACAGATCGCTTCTCAATAAAAGATTCGCTGTCACTCCCTATGAAATTATCAATAAACGAAAACCTAACGTCAAGTTCTTCCATGTTTTCGGTTCCAGGTGTTTCATTTTCAATTCAAAGGAACAATGGAATAAGTTTGATGCGAAGGCTGATGAAGACATTTTTCTGGGATATTCGCTAACGTCAAAAGCATATAGGGTTCTAACAAACGATCCAAAAAGATTGAAGAAACCTATTATGTCACGTTCGATGAAAATTACTTAAAGAAGACACAAGCGAATGATAGTCAATCTAAAGAGATCTTTCCTCAATCGAACCAAGCGACTATTCCATCGACCAATCGTTATGAAGAATTCATGCTTTTATTTGACGAACCTGAGAAGGGCATCACATCTGAAGATAAGGTAGCTGATAATAAGGTAGACGAATTGGAGAAGATAATTGATGACGTTGCGAAAGACTGCACAATCAGCCATCAACAACGAGCATGCCTCAAGACACGAGTACTTTATTCCAGGGGGAGAATTCTAACTCCAATGCAAGTCCTCAGGGGGAGCAACATACTCCACAAGAAACAAACATTCCATCACCGGAGGAGGGTTACACTTCGTCTCTTTCTCTAGATCCACCCTCTGATTCAAATGACTCACTTCCCACAATGTCTCTTGAATCTCCGCTCACAGGAGATACTTCAATTCCCGAAGAAGAGGAACACTCGTCATTCAAGAGGGAGAATAAGGATGCGAATGAGGATTCAGATGTTCAATCTGAATTCAAAGATGTGAATGCTGAACTAGATCCATCTTATGATCCAAATTACCCTCTACTAACAAAATGGACCAAAGATCATCCAAAAAGACAAGTGATTGGTGAATCATCTGCAGGATTTCTTACAAGATCTCAACTAAAAGCGAAACAGACTGCTTTATTCTCTCAAGTGGAATACTGCATGTTTAATTCACTCGTATCCAAGATAGAACCTAAAAATGTCAATACTACTCTCGATCACTCTGATTGGGTGCAGGAAATGCAAGACGAGCTCAATGAGTTCGAAGGAAATAAGGTTTGGAGATTGATTCCCACTCCAAAGGATGCATCTGTGGTTGGTCTGAAATGGGTGTTTCATAACAAAATGACAAAGAAGGCAATGTTATAAGGAACAAAGCGAGACTCGTGGTTAAGGGATACTGTCAGGAAGAAGGCATCGACTATGAAGAAACCTTCGCTCATGTTGCAAGGTTGGAATCCGTTCGTATCTTCTTGGCATATGCAGCACACAAGAACTTCGAAGTATTTCAAATGGATGTTAAGTGTGCTTTCTTAAATGGAGAATTAGAAGAGACCGTATACATGGAACAACCATCGGGTTTTGTGAATGAGAATTACCACGATCACTGCTATATATTGGACAAGGCAGTCTATGGTCTAAAGCAAGCTCCAAGAGCCTGGTATGAAACTCTTACTCACTTCCTTAAAATGTCCAAATATAAACCAGGTTCGGTCAACCCAACCTTCTTTCGCAAGAAAGAAGGTGACCACTGAATGATCGTCCAAATTTATGCTGATGACATCATCTTTGGCTCTACGAATCCTAGCGTAACAGTTGAATTCAGAAAGTTGATGGAAACTAAATTTGAGATGAGCTCTATGGGTCCAATTAAGTTTTTCCTTGGCTTGAATATAAGACAGGGACCAGAAGGCATTTTCATAAATCAAGAAGCATACACAAAGACCTTATTGTCTAAGTTTGGCATGACGAGAGACTCCAAAGTGAAGGTTCCAATGGCATTCGGAACGAAACTAACACCATATCTGGAAAAATCGGCTGTTGATATGACTCTTTATCGCCAAATGATAGGATCTCTAATGTATCTAACAGCCAGTAGACCATATATTATGTTTTCCGTTTGTTATTGTGCTAGGTTTCAAGCTAATCCACGCGAATCTCATATGGTGGCAGTTAAGAATATCTTTAGATATCTAAAACGAACCTCTTCACTTGGTATGACAGAAAAAGCACAACTGGAGGATGTGGGTTAGACAGAAAAAGCACAACTGGAGGATGCCAATTTCTTGATGGCATGCTTGTCAGCTGGCAGTCCAAAAAGCAAACATGCGTCTCGTTGTCAACAGTCGAAGCTGAGTACATTGCTGCTGCATCTTGTACTTCTCAGGTTATATGGATTCAGAGTCAATTACGAGACTATGGCCTGAACATGAAGCGAATCCCACTCTATTGTGACTCCGAAAGTGCAATTCGCATCTGTCATGTAACGACGTAAATTTTCAAGCAAAATTTTCATTTTAAAATCACATAATTCTCATAACACATTTCACAAAAATCACATTTATTAAGTTTACTAAACATAACCCTATAATTGTTTAATTTAATAAAACAGGATCCTCGAAACATAACTCTTCCTCTGGTGTGTACAATCAAGTCGGTGCCTTCCCGCAACTCTGAGAAAATCTAAAACACATATCACATAAAACGGTAAGCACGAAGCTTAGTGAGTTCCCCAAAATACCACATACAACATATTAGCCACTCGAGGATATAACTCTGTAAGACCCTCCAGTTAATGTGTCTCAGTGGGACCCTCGAGTCCTACAACTCTGATGGACCCTCCGGTCCTAATTCTGTGGACCCTCCGGTCCTAACTTTGTAAACTCTGAGTAATACACAACATAAATCACAAAGAAATAATGCAAGATATCACAATACACAGATAAGCACATAAGACATCTCAGTCACACAAAATACCACTCATGGTAAAGTATGGTGAGAAGACTCGCCTCGGATGATGAACAGCCCCTATAACGCTGTTGCTACGCACCGGCCTCTAACTCTGAGCCAAATCCACAATTAACCCAATTAGGAACTAAGTCCATACTCTCACTCATTAGGTCTAAAGGAAGTCCACTAACCAGACCATCAGCAACCTAAAACCCATTGGGCCCACCAAGGCCCAATAATGAATGGGCTCTCCCGAGGCCCAACTCTCAAGTCCAAGTGACAAGCCCAACTCAAGGGCCCAAGGCATAGTTATAATATTTCCCTACTCATAGTCTCGAATTCATGAGTCCAAAGATTCAGGCCTAACCCTTAAGGCCGATAATAAGATCTAGCCCAAAAAGCCCACAGTGAAGTTATGCGGGGCGTACCTCTCTTGGTACGCTCAACGTACTCACGCATGCATGAAACTGATTGGGGACACCAACCCAGTACGCGGGACGTACTGGAACTTACGCTGGGCTTACACCCAGTTTTGCTTAGTCCATTATCTTGGCCTTAACCCATTAATACCTTAGCTCATCTCTCAGATCTGAACTCCCTAACAGCTCTTACTCCATAAAGTCAGTGACTTTAAGCCTTTGCATGGCTGATTTGGTTACAAACACTCAAAACACTTATCCCTTTTTCTCATGAAGCTCATATCTCATGCATGACTTGATTCTAACGTCCAAGATTGGATTTTTATGACTTTACTCCACAAAATACACTAAAAGGGGGTTGATCAAGGTCTATGGAGTTCATTATCTCATAAAGTCTCCATCGTTTGGGACAAAACCTTAATATACTCCATAAAGATGCACAAATCAAAAGAGTGAGAAAGCTTGAAGCTTTATACCTCTATATGAAGCTCCTCACACAGATATGCTCAGATCCAAGGGCCTGGACTATCACTCCTTCTTCTCCAAAGCTTCTTCTTCACTTCAAGAACACAAGAATTCATCGACAAGCTCTCAAATGCACTCAAAAGCTATAAGAATGAAGATCTAGGGTTACAAGGGTTTGTTGTCTGAGAATGGTGGCCATGAAGGAGGCCATCTCATTATTTATATAGGGACACTCCTTAATTAGGGTTTTTCCTTCTGTGCCTAGTACGCCCAACGTACCCTCTGGTTCGCCCAGCATAGTAGGTGGCTCTGCTTAAAAGTCACACGCATGACTACGCTAAGCGTACCCACATGTACGCCCAGCGTACTCCGCTACCACCTTTTTCAATTAAAGGACTTATCTTGCCCAATCTTCAAACTGTCATAGCTCCCTTGTTATAAGTCCATTTCCCTTGAACCTCATTTCCATGGAAAGGTGACGGGAAACCCTACTCTTCAAGCAACTCGTCGCAGCCCCGAGACTTCCTCATGCCCGGGTTGCTGCCCCCGAACCCTGATCACGGGCGATCCGAAACAGGATGTTACATGTCATAACCCAGTGCAACACTCAAAGATGAAACACATAGCACTGAGGTATCATTTCATTAAGGACCATGTAGAAGATGGCAACATTGAGAGTCATTTCGTTCGATCCGCAGACCAATTGGCTGACATATTAGCCTTGCCGAAAGCATCCTTTAATAGAATACTCTAAGGACTGGGAATTATGGAAGAGGAGTCAGTTCCAAAACCACTCTCGCCTTTGAAGTAGCCCTTTCGCTTTTGGGTTACCTGTTCGCTTTCGCTTTTATTTTTTTACAAGTGAAATAGAACGAACGCTCGCTCTATTTCATTTTCCGATTTTTTTCGGTACACAAATTGAAACGAACGTTCGCCTTATCTCGCGCCTAATTTTTTTTTAAAAAGTGAACACTCATGGTATGATCTTTTTGTATATTTTGTGTATTAAAATATGTAAAAATTTAATTTGTTTATGTTTTTCCCTTCCAACTTTAAAATCCAAAAATATTTTACTTTTGTTTTGTTTTCTTTCTTTTTGAGAAATTATCAAAATACAAAAATATTTTATTTTCTTATTTGATATTTTTGTTTCTTTGAGTAACATTGTAGGTCATATTGCAAAAACGAATGATGGGACATGTATAATTTCTATATCTTTGTACTAGCTAAGTATCCCTAGAAGCACGCTGCTGCATGTTGACCAAAGCCTCAACAGACTCAATGTGAAGCCTTAATAAAGGCGCATGAAATTTTAAACGGTTCCATTCCTCACGCCGCCTGATGTCACCTGATACCTTGTCAGCCGCTACAGTTGTCACATCCCAGTTTTCCAGGCGTCAGATCAGGGATCGTCACGCAATCGTCGCTTGGTTTTCTCTTTCACTATAAAATGGGCTTTCAATCAACGATTCGATCTTTACCGCTCTCAAAAGATTTTACGAACCCTAAAAGGCGAATTTTTCTCACCACTGTTCATCTTCTTCTCCGACCTGCAACAATGGCTGACTCTTCCTCAGTTCAAGAACAATCTGCTCAGTCATCTCTCCTCACGATCAAACATAATCAAAACTTGATTCTCGATTTGGCTCCATTCAAATACGATGCATTCATGTTGCCGATCGTCGAATGTCTGAAGTACTCGCCATTGGTCACTGCCCTAACCACGTTCGAGAGTGTTCCGATGTCGCTACTATCAAAAGCTTACTCTTTAGCATCCTATGTCAAGTAAGAGGAACAGATTACCTTTGAGATACTTGAAAAGAAGACTTCCATCACGAAGGCTAGGTTTTGCTCTCTTCTAGGGCTTGCCTATGACGATTCAATGGTAAATCCAGATTCGATCTCCACTGCTCAAATCTTCGACATGCTCTATCAGATGGGGTACATAGATCTCATCACCTCCATCACCAAGTTCAAGAAATCTAACCTTCCTCTCCGGTGGAATGGCCTGTTTACCCTTCTATTCAAAGCCTTTTCTGAACGGGTATCTGGTTTAGATTGCGCAAGCAAGTCCTTCATGACGATCATTCTATGGCCTCTACCATGGGATCAACCTCGATTATGGTTCCGTTTTATGGGCTCAACTGGTGCAAAGCACAAATTCCACTACTTGACACAGTGAGATTTCTTGTGGTCAATTTTGGACCATCGTGGTATGGCGCGCAATCGAGAAGTTCAACATTCAAGTCATGACAGATTCTCTGATGTCATCGATTGCAACATTTCACACTACCAAGATAATCGTTGCTGACAACTCCAAGTTTTCTTTTGTGGGTTCAATTCCTGAATCCATGTATAGGTGTGTGTCTGGGGCAAGCAAAATCATTGGGGAATACAAGAAGCTCCCAGTTTCAGGACCCAGAGTCATCACTCCTGAGATGCGGCTTACTCTTGATGAAGCTGATAAGGTCAAGAAAGGGGGAAAACCGAAGCAACTGAAAGAGGGTCCATCTGCCAACCCTCCGGTTCCTAAAAAGTGAAAGACAAAAGGCGATTCTTCCAAGCCAGCTCCCTCTTCTCCATAACGAAAGCGAGTTAAGAAGCTAGTTTGTAAAGCTCGTATCCCTTCCTCATCTTCATCGGAAGGCGAATCTGATGATGCCAATCGAGGAAAATCTGAGGATGAAGTCAACCGCAATGATCAGGAGGTAAATTTCTCTAATCCTCAATCCCCTACTTCCACATCTATTCCTATCACAATTGCTCCTTGCCCACCTCCTGTTACCACTCAACCACCTACTTCTATTCCTTTTCAATCACCTGTCTTCACTGAAATGACTACCACTACAAGCGAACCTCCTGTTAATGTCAACGCATCTGATTATGGGGCAAAGACTTTAGGTTTTGCAACTACTTCTACCACACCTCCCCTTTCTCCTCAACCTCAACATGATTCTAAAGACTTTCTCAGTGCAGATGGACTCGATTTCGACACGTTTCATTATAGTCCATTCTCTGTCCAAGGAGAGAGTGATGATGATGCCCCTATCACTCATAAGAATCTCAAAGATCTACACGCCAAGCTGGATACTCTTATTGCATCCTCTACTGCCTCCTCCAACCAATCATATTCTGAAGCAGCGGTTAAGGGTATGCTTGATACTCTTGTAAAAGAACATGCAGCCAAACTCGCAAAAGCAAACCAGGCAGTTGCAGATTCTACTAATTCATGTCAACAAGCGACCGTAAAAGTCGATAAACTAATCTCAGACACAAAGACTTTTATGACAGTGCTCCAAACTGCAGCTCAATTGCATGCTTCCAAAGAAAATGTTGAGGTTTCCAAATTAACCACTTCGCTTCGCACTGAACGAGAGAAACTGGAGCAGATTCGTACAGGTATCCTCCGCTGATAACACAGAGTTTCACACTTCTATGTCTTCACGGCTTACTCAACTCTAAGACGATCTGGCTCTTGAAAATAAGATAATGGACGAACTTGCTCTACGCACCACTCAACTCTGAACTCAAACCGTCAAGCTCAAGCAAGCGAACAAATAAATCAAGGAGCTCAAGTCTGAACGAACAGTTATGAAAACATACGTCGGAGATGTCAATTCGCTACTTTCCAATCTCCTTGAGGCACATGATTCCATTCTGACCATTAGTGTTCGCAGACACTTGGCAGATAAGCTCCGTCCTGCTTTCATTATTCTTAACAGACTAGAAGGTGTTTCTGAGGCACCTGTGCCTCCGAAACAAGGGGGAGAAGCTGCGAAAGTTCAATCTACAAAGGCAGGGGAATCATCAAAGCAAAACGAACCGAAGGTTAATGTAGCTTCGGGCTTGAAAGGGAAAGATCCAATGGTTGATGTTGATGAAGATAGTGAAGAAGATCAACTAAAGCGAAAGTATCGTGATCATGAGTTAAATGAAAATGCTCGCATTGTGAGAGAAGCCGAAGAGAAGGAAAGAAGAGAAAAAGAAGCTCACGACGCTTTGGAGAGCAGAAAAACGCTCTTTCCATTGTGGACGTTGGAGCGAATGTTGCATGAGGTAGTTGAATTCCCAAGTGTTCACTGGTTGGATCCAGTTACTTCTTTTGATTTGGAAAACACGAAGGATTCCCAATTCGACATGCCAATAACACGTCAAGCCTTCGTTTTTCATTGCTTTGATTCATTTGCAACAGTTCCTTCTCCTGATGCGAAAGTAGATAAAGCCTTAATTGACTTTTATCTCGCTTATGCCAAACCTCAATATCTGACCTGGAGTGCTCAGAAGTTAACAACAGTCAAAGTCATAGGGCCAATCGCTACAGGAAGCTTTTTGAATGCGAAGTTCAAGGCAACAAGAGGCTCATCAAATGTTATACACGAATTCACACTTGTTGATCTACCCAATCTTAATCCTCATGATTGGATTCTATTACTCAACCTCCTGCTGAATGAAGAGCAAAAATATGAACCCATTCTAGCTCACCTAAAGTGAATGTTGGTTTCATATATATATGAAGTGGCAAAGCTTGACGTCGAAATAGCTGGTGTTCTGAAACGAAAGCCCACTGTCAAACCGATTGGAAAAGCTAGTGACATGAGCGAAATGCGTATGGGTAAGATTGATACAGACCACATGATTGTGATGTTTCTGTTGGATTAGGTGTCTAAGCCCATAACTATAACTGGTATGTACTTGAATTGATAGCAACACAATCCTTTTGGGTTGCCCTCAAACCTAGCAACTGGACAAGGAAATTATGAAATGAGAGATATTGATTTATTATAAGATTAATAAATTAATATAAATGATTTATTAATATGTTAAAAGATTAATATATTAATTAGAAATCATAAGGTTTAATTAATAGTTAGCCAGAAATTAACTGGAATTAATTTTGGGGTTAATTGTATTAATTATAAAGTGCAGGGACTAGTTTGCAATTATCAAATAGTTGAGTGGAAGGCTCCAGAACCTCCTTGGAAGGAGGTGGACGAAATCTATAGGGGAAACCCTAAGGATTTCGTCCAAGGGGCTTGGATAAGGCCTTTGGATTAGCTTAGGCCCCAAGCAAAGGAGTATTAGGGTTTTCCCTAAACCCTAAATCCCTCAGCTATATAAGGAGCCTCCCAGCTCCTAAATTCGGCCACTCCTTCCTTGGTGAAACCCTATGTGACATCCCCATTTTCACAGCCAGAAAAGACCGATTTTGTTTATGCTTTATAAAAATCAGAGTACTTCTTTTAACAAAAATGTTGCGGAATTTGTTCCCAGAAAACATGATAAATAGGTTATCAAAGCATTTCCGAGGAAATGTATTTTTATTCATTTTCAAAACATTGGGATGTCATTGTCAATACAGAAACATAAGCATAAACAGAACTTACATTATTTACACTAGTGATCTACATCTCTTTTAAATCTCTTAGTGTAAAGTAGCTTCGTATCGACACCTGTGATACAAATAAGCTTGAGTGGGTCAGGTTGGGAAACCTGGTGAGTACATAGGGTTTTCAACCCACAATAATATAATTATTATGTTTAAACAACAAACAATCAACCCCATTTACCCATCCCCATTATCTTCCTTACTCTCAAGGGTCTACCCTAAGAGTCATCTATTCGTTTATTCCGAAGTCCCTTGCTTCCAGGGTTATAAGGCCGGCACTAAGTCCATAGCTGCCAATGCACTAATTCGATAGCTGCAAAAGTTCCTTCATCGGGTACAAAATCCATAGTTACCAGTGTAGGTACTAAGTCCATAGCTACCAACGTTTATCTAACAGGTACTAAGTCCATAGCTACCAGGTACTAAGCCCATAGCTACCAACACTTAACAAGTACTAAGTCCATAGCTACTTATGTTTACCTAATAGGTACTAAGTCCATAGCTACCATCGATTTTCCAATAGGCACTAAGTTTATAGCTGCCAATGTTTACTCACATCATCTTTTATCTCTCATCATTCATCTACCCATGTTATACCCAACATATTTGTAGATATAAAATACATATACAACTTAAATCAGTTAAAACATGTATAAAAACGTTCATCCAGCATAGATAGCAAGTATACAGATAATATGCACACATAGCACGTAATTTATATTAAATACTTCATATCTATGTGTAAGATGAAAGGGACCATGAACTCACCTGAAAGGTGGTGACTCGGAACTCGGACAGCGCTTCGTTATCTCAAAACAATTTTCCCTTGACAAAACCTAGTATCAATACCACTAGGGTTTAGTCTAACGTTAACCGTGACTAATTAATAGTCTAGCTATTATTATTATTATATAAGCGTTAAAAACACCCTATATAACTCATAATAATATCCCAAATAATTATTTTAAAGTCCTAATAATGTTTCTATAATTAAATAAAAGCTATATTAAAAATAGCGTAGGTGTAGCTCACTTACAGCGGATTTTATAGAAAATCGGGCTTCGCTTGGAGCAGCGTTTCCAAACCGAAAGACCCTTTTTCTCGGGACTCCGGAAGCCTAAAGGCTTCCTTCGGGAGCTAGGGTTTTACCTAGGGTTTAGGAGGGGTTTGGGATCCTAGAGAGAGAAAGAAACTAGAGAGAGAAGTGATTTTGGTGCATTTTCCTCGGAACCCTTCGCACCTATTTATAGGCTCAACACCTTCGGGCTACGCTGCGCGTTCAACAGCACTATGCTCTCGGTTTAACGTATTCTACGACTTTCATTTAGGTCGCTAAGGCTAAAAGTCGCTCTATCGTAAATTCATTATTTACGCTTCCCGGTGTCGTGCCGGTTCCGTCGCGAAACTTCGACGGGTCATAACTTCTTCGTTATAACTCGGATTTCGGCGTTCTTTATATGTACGGAACCCTTGAGACATATTCTACAACTTGGTTAAGATTATTTATTCTAAATAATCTTTTTTCGAAAAGTCGTTTTCGACCCCTATTATCTCCAGATTGACTAGCCTGGATCTACGGGCGTTACACCCTAGGGCCGAAAATTGCATACCCTACTCTCTCTCCTTCTAGTTTCCTTCTTGCTAGCTCTTGGGTGTGACTCCATTAGAGGCATTACATTTGTGGTGCTACGCTTCCAAGAAGATCAAGATCAAAAGGATTATCAATTGTTTGCTATAACAATTGAAAGGTATGTAACTCTAAAACCCTAGTTGGTTAATTTCGAAAATAGCATCTCTCCTTAGGGTTCTTGTTTTGCAATTCAAAGTTATATGTTCAATAGTTAAAACATAGATCCAAAGTAGGTTGCATGTGAACTTAGGAATTGTTTTCTAGTTTATTTGTTTCACCTAAAACCCATCAGTGGTATCAGAGCCATTGTTTGTTTTAAATTGAATTGCTATAATAGTTGAATTGCAAATTAGGGTTTATAGCTATTAAACCCTAAAGGCCAAAATTTCCGATTTTTAGGGTTTTGGCTCAAAGGGTTTTCGAAAAAACCTAGCCTCCATGAACCCTAATCCAAATTAGGGTTAGGGTTTTGGAAACCCTAGCCTCCTCCCTTGATTTTCGAAATATGCATGGTATTTTTAGGGTTTCTTGTTTTGGATAATTGTTGCCTTATTGGATAATTGAGAAAAATAAGGAAATTATCCTATCCCCATATTTTCGAAATCTAGAAGGGATATGGATTAGGATTAAATTAATTGTTTAATTTAATTAGATAATCCTTACAAGATTTAATAAATTAATTAAAAGTTAATTAATAGATCATTATTAAATCTAGTTATTTGGTTTATTATAAATTTAAATTAATAGTTTAATTTTTCGAAATTTATATAAACCTTAAAGTTTTAAAAAAATTTAAAACACACCTTATATATATTATAATTAAAAGTTAAATATTATATATGTATAAGAATATGGTCAGTCAAATCGCTAGTATGCCTCATTCACGAAACTAGTCAAAAGGAATTAGGAATTTCACTTCGTTTATTTCGTCCAATGGTGGAATTGGTGAATCGTCATTCACCTACCTTTATGAAACTTACACTTGGATCTCGGCATCGCATTTCTAAGTTGTGAATCTTCATAGTTGGATCCTAACCTTGATATTATATCTTTGGGTTATTATATTGAGGTATCTTGAAATCTAACTAAAACTTTCTTTCTTTTCAGATGTCCACTCCTGGAAACACTTCTGCTTCATCATCCTCCAACCACAAGTTCTCTTTGCTCAACATTTGCTCCAAAGTCGTTATGGATGGCTCTAACTATAACGATTGGATGCGTAACATCAAGATGGTGCTTCGATTTGAGGACAAAGAGTATGTCCTTGAAAAGGAGCTCAAAGAGCTTGATGAGTCTAAAGCTACTCCTGAAGAATATGCTGCCTACAAGAAACACTATGATGATGCTACCAAAGTGGCATGCATCATGGTCGCAACCATGTCCCCAGAACTGCAAAGGTACTATGAGGACGACTGGCCCTTTGAGAAGAACAAGGACCTTATGGAAAAGTACCATAAGCGAGCTCGTCAAGAAAAGTTTGAAGTAGTCAAGTCACTCATGGCTTGCAAGATGAAAGAAGGGGAGTCGGTTGTATCTCATGTGCAAAGAATGCAACACTACATAGAGCGTTTGGTCGAGCTCAACATTCACTTTGATGAGGAATTGGCCATTGACATGGTCTTGAACTCATTACCTGATTGTTATGGTCAGTTTATCCTAACTTACCATTTGAACAACACAGAGCAGACACTGGCCCAATTGCACAACTTGTTGCAGACAGCTGAAGCAGGGATGAAGGGTAAAAGTATAGCCTCCACTCCTGCAAGTGCCCCTGTCTTGGCTATTGGACAGGGAAAGGGGAAAAAGAGGAAAGGTCCTCCTAAGCAAAATTGGAAGAGCAAGGATCAAGCTGCGTCATCTACAAATGGCCCAAAGGCTAAGCCCAATGCTACCATTCCCCATGTTTCTGATCCAAAGGATGTTGATTGCTTTCATTGCAATGACAAAGGGCACTGGAAGAGAAGCTGCCCAAAATATCTGCAGGATATCAAAGATGGCAAAGTGAAGCCATCTTCAGCAGGTATTTACACTATTTCTTCTAATAACTCATTATCTTCTCGTTCATGGGTCCTTGATACAGGATGTGGTTTTCACATCTGTTCTGATTTGCAGGGGATAAAAGAAAGTGAGGAGATAGAGCGAGGAAGGATAAACTTGATCATGGGAAACAAGAAGTCTTCACCAGTGACCAAGATCGGAGTTTATCAACTTTTGCTTAGTAATGATGTTAGATTATATTTATTGAATTGTTGTTATTCGTCTGAGATGATGAGAAACATTATTTCATTTCATGCATTGTTCAGACAAGGTTTTAAATATTCTTTTAATGATTTGAATGGTTCAATTTCTGTTTATAAGAATGGTGTTTTCGTGTTTGAAGCTTTACCTTGTGATGGTGTGTATGAAACAGTGACTTGTGTTGATAGCTTAGGAAATAGTGTGTTTAATATTGACTTGTCTAATAGTGTAGACAAGGCATGCTTGTGGCATTGTCGTCTTGGACACATTAACAAGAAACGCATAGCCCAACTCCAAAAGGATGGAGTGTTGGAATCATTTGACCTAAAATCAGATGATATGTGTGAATCTTGTCTTTTAGGAAAGATGACGAAATCACCATTCACAGGGTCTTGTGAAAGAGGTGAAGGTCTGTTGGATCTCATACATATAGATGTGTGTGGGCCCTTCAGATCAACTATAAGGGATGCTAATCGATTCTATGTGACTTTCACTGATGATTATAGCAGATATGGCTATATCTACTTAATCAAACATAAGTCAGAAACCTTTGAAAAGTTCAAAGAGTTTAAGCATGAGGTCGAGAATCAATTGGGCAGGAAGATAAAGGTACTTAGATCCGATAGAGGCGGGGAGTATCTTAGTATCGAGTTCAACGAATATCTAAAAGAATGTGGGATAGTCTCATAATTAACTCCTCCTAGGACACCACAGTTAAATGGTGTAGCTGAGAGGCGGAATCGAACCTTGTTAGACATGGTTCGTTCTATGATGAGTCGTGATTCGCTTCCTATTCACTTCTGGGGGTATGCCTTAGAGACAGTCACCCACATCCTCAATCTTGTCCCTACAAAGAAGGTTGCCAAAACACCTCACGAAATGTGGACGGGGAAAGTTCCCTCATTAGCGCATATTAAAGTATGGGGTTGTGAAGCTTTCGTAAGACGAGAGACTCACGACAAGCTAGCAGCTAGAAGTGAGAAATGTGTTTTCATTGGTTACCCAAAGCAGTCTTTTGGATATTTGTTCTACAGACCTAGTGAAAACGTGGTCTTTGTAGCACGAAGAGGAGTCTTTCTAGAAAGAGAGCTCATATTCAAAGAGGACAGTGGGAGCACCATAGACCATGAAGAAATTCAAGAGTTGGCCAATGAAGGAACCTTAGATGACACTAGCACTCAACCAGAGGAAACAGTTCCTGTTGAACTAGTTGATAACTCATTACCTCTTCGAAGATCTACTAGGGTGAGTGTGCCACCTTAGTTGTATGGTTTTCATATTACTTCAGATGGTGACACATTCATCAGTGATAGGACACTGGTAAATTTAGATGAACCAGTCACTTATAAGGAAGCAATGGCAGGCCCAAAGGCTTCCAAGTGGAAAGAGGCAATGGATAGCGAGATTAAGTCCATGTATGACAACCAAGTTTGGAATTTGGTTGATAGTGCACCAGGTCGTAAGACAGTTGGGTGCAAATGGATCTTCAAGAAGAAGACAGACATAGATGGAAATGTACACACATTCAAAGCTCGACTGGTTGCAAAAGGTTTCACTCAAACCCCAAGGGTTGACTATGATGAGACCTTCTCGCCAGTAGCTAAGATTAAATCTATTAGGATATTGCTCGCCGTAGCTGCCTTACATGACTATGAAATCTGGCAGATGGATGTCAAGACTGCTTTCCTTAACGGGAAGTTGGCTGAGGATGTTTACATAAATCAGCCAGAGGGTTTTGTTGATGAAAAGTTTCCCAATAGAGTGTGCAAGCTTGAGAAATCCATTTATGGATTGAAACAAGCATCTCGCAGCTGGAATCTTTGCTTCCATGAGAAAGTCAAAGAGTTTGGTTTCTCTAGAAGTGAAGATGAGTTTTGTGTGTATATCAAGGCTAGTGGGAGTATAGTAACTTTTCTGGTGTTATATGTCGATGTCACATTACTCATTGGTAACGACGTTCCAACCTTGAAAGATGTTAAGTCTTGGCTTGGAAAGTGTTTTGCCATGAAAGACCTTGGAGAAGTTGCCTATATTCTTGGGATTAGAATATTGAGAGATAGAAAGAAGAGACTAATTGGACTTAGTCAGAGCACATACTTGGATAAGGTACTAAAGAGGTTTAGTATGGAAAATTCCAAGAAGGGAGAGCTACCTATCCAAAGGAATACCAAATTGAGTAAGACTCAATGCCCGAGTACAAATGAGGAAATAGCTGACATGAGTCGTGTACCTTATGCTTCCGCTGTCGGATCGATCATGTACGTTATGACATGTACTCGCCCTGATGTGGCATTTGCTTTGAGCATGGTCATTCGCTATCAGGGAAACCCGTGTAGAGCTCATTGCATAGCGGTTAAGAATATACTCAAGTATTTGCGAAGGACAAAGGACTGGGTCCTTGTGCTTGGTGGCAATAATACTTTGAGAGTAGATGGTTACAGTGATGCCAGTTTTCAAACGGATAGAGATAACTTCCGTTCTCAGTCTGGCTGGGTATTTTTACTGAATGGAGGAGCGGTTACTTGGAAAAGTTCCAAGCAAGATACGGTGGCTGATTCTACTTGTGAATCAGAGTACATAGCAACGAGTGAAGCGTCGAAAGAAGCAGCTTGGTTGAGGAACTTCATCGGAGATCTCGGAGTTGTTCCAACCATCCAGGAGCCTATGGAACTGTTCTGCGATAATGAGGGAGTGGTTGCCTTAACTAAGGAACCCAGAGATCATGGTAAAACCAGGCATATCGACAGAAAGTACCATTTCATCAGGCATAGAGTAGAAGAAGGCCATCTTGTAGTAAAGAGGGTGTCATCTGAAGACCCCCTCACAAAGGGTCTGAGTATGGCTAAGCATATTCAGCATGCTCGTAGCATAGGACTGAAAGATGATATTAGTTTTAGTAGTTAGATTAGTCTAGTTCAGAAACTTGTTACAAAGTAAATGTAATTGACTTTTGGTGATTAAATAATAAAGTATTATTTATGAGTTTGTTTACTGCCTTTTGTCAATTGTTTATTATTGTGTTTCATTTTTGCATGTTTTTACTTCCCGAATAATATGATTATTCAAACTCCACAGTCGCTCGTACTTTTGGAAGTAAGTGGTGAATTAAGACTGTCGTGAATTGGATTGCAGATTGTCTAAGGATAGACATGGCAATAGAATTGCTGCAATGTTCATGAGTACTCAGAAATTAAGATTTGAGTATTGGATAAACCCTCGCTCAGAGCATCACTTCATGGAATTCATCACGAGTAATACTGAGACGATAATATCTTATAATCTTGAAACGAAGATATATGAGTTGTAATTTATAAAGTCGGTTATACATTGGTGATACGAAAACGCATCAGTAACTTGGTGTTATAAAACGTATTGTCATGTATAATTTGATGAGTAAAAGATACAAGCATATGAGTCAAAGTTTATTCGTTCCTTTTGCCCTAACCGGAAAAGCGATATCTGTGGGCCCCTCGATGATTTGGTGTTGACTTATGTGCTGGGCCCAGCCAGTATTAAATTGATGTGTTCAATTAGAAATCCTACATCATCACAAATCAGAAATCGGGAAACATAGATTCTGGACAAAGAGATTGATTACACTCCATGTCTTATGTCTTGGGATATCCTGCAGAACGAAGGATTATATGATCACTTATCTAAGGACACGTAACGGACTGGGTCAGAGTTCAGCAGCAGCTTTTGGAAGCTACAGTTTGCTGGTCAAATTTAGAAGGCATACTAGCAATTATAGTTACAGACTTATCCAAGTGGGAGACTGTTGGATTAGGTGTCTAAGCCCATAACTATAATTGGTATGTACTTGAATTGATAGCACCACAGTCCTTTTGGGTTGCCCTCAAACCTAGCAACTGGACAAGGAAATTATGAAAGGAGAGATATTGATTTATTATAAGATTAATAAATTAATATAAATGATTCATTAATATGTTAAAAGATTAATATATTAATTAGAAATCATAAGGTTTAATTAATAGTTAGCCAGAAATTAATTAGAATTAATTTTGGGGTTAATTGTATTAATTATAAAGTGCAGGGACTAGTTTGCAATTATCAAATAGTTAAGTGGAAGGCTCCAGAACCTCCTTGGAAGGAGGTGGACGAAATCTATAGGGGAAACCCTAAGGATTTCGTCCAAGGGGCTTGGATAAGGCCTTTAGATTAGCTTAGGCCCCAAGCAAAGGAGTATTAGGGTTTTCCCTAAACCCTAAATCCCTCAGCTATATAAGGAGCCTCCCAGCTCCTAAATACGGCCACTCCTTCCTTGGTGAAACCCTAGGGCTGAAAATTGCATACCCTACTCTCTCTCCTTCTAGTTTCCTTCTTGCTAGCTCTTGGGTGTGACTCCATTAGAGGCATTACATTTGTGGTGCTACGCTTCCAAGAAGATCAAGATCAAAAGGATTATCAATTGTTTGCTATAACAATTGAAAGGTATGTAACTCTAAAACACTAGTTGGTTAATTTCGAAAATAGCCTCTCTCCTTAGGGTTCTTGTTTTGCAATTCAAAGTTATATGTTCAATAGTTAAAACATAGATCCAAAGTAGGTTGCATGTGAACTTAGGAATTGTTTTCTAGTTTATTTGTTTCACCTAAAACCCATCAGTTTCAGCATGGGAGTGGTGCTCCTGGAGCTTTCCAAAAATGCCTCTTCGCTTTACCCGACAAACACTTGTTCTCCACGATCTGCTTAGAACACATTTTGGAGATCATTAACAAGTGTAACCTGAATGATGCTGCTGCGAAGAAGAACTTCAATGATATGATTCGGTGGTATATCGCCTTTCGCAGTAGTCTACTCGCTGTGATACCCAAACTCTTCAAGACAATTAAGAATACTCAGCAGTGAAGCATCTCTCGCCTCAATTGACGTAAATGGGGAGATTGTTGGGTATTAGATGTTGCGTCATTGGGCTTATAATATTTAGTCCAATATGTACACGGTTTTGGGCCTGTCCAGCCGTCTCATTTATTAGGGTTTACGTATTTATAGTGCATGCATGCACCGTAGGAGGTGATTATTGATTTTATCTTTGGAAATCTTTTGTAAACCCTAATCACGCCTCTACAGTAGAAGTTCTTTGTCGAGCTCTTCTGAGGCTGTGAAGTATGAATCATTAAGCATACTTTGATTCATTGTCGTGTTCTTCTTTGCTTTCTGTTTTTGAATCTTATCGATCATTAAGGATTTTATCCTAACAAGATAAAATACATACCAACCACGACGTCTGGCGCTGCCCGAGCCTCCTCGGTGGTCAATTGAAATGCACGGCTCTTCACCGCTGGAGCATCCACCTTAGTAGGGCGGCCATCAGTAATCCTCATCGTGGCGGGAGCAGGCGCCGCCACTTCTCCTCCCCCTCCCTGCAACCTCAAATAATCGAGCTTTTTATGGCCATTCTGGTTGCAGTGGAAACAAATCAAGCCCTTCTTGGGGCAATCCCTACTCACGTGGCCCGGATGACCACACGTATAACATGCCGGGCCCGTCCCCCGAAAAACTCCACCATGAAATCTCCCACACTTGGCACACCAGCCACGACCCTACTGGCCCCTACTAGAGGAATCTGATGTCTTAGGCTTTTTAGCCTGACCTACTGCTGTCTGTGCCTGCTCAGGCTTCCGCTTGGTGCGGAAGTCCAACTCTATCTCCTACTCACGGGCCTTCTCCACCATCTCATTCAAGGTTTTGCACCCTGTGAAGCTCACAAACTCTCGGATATCATCCCTCAACATGAAATGATACCTCGTCCTCCTCATGTCCTCATCTGTAGCATATTGTGGAATCAACAATACTCGTTCCCGAAACTTGGCGGTGATTTCCGCCACAGTCTCGGTGGTCTGTTGGAGCTCCTGAAACTCCCTCACCAATCGCTGCACCTCAATAGCTGGTGCAAACTCCAGGTCAAATCGCCTGACAAACTCGGCCTATGTCATCTCAGCCACACCGGCTGCTCCCACCTGGCTAGTCACCTCTCCCCACCAATCTCGGGCTCTATCTCTCAACATACATGAAGCAAAACCCACCTTTGTCGCATCAGGGCAAGAACTCGTGCGCTGGGCGTTCTCTATGTATGCCACCCAGTGTCGGCTAACAATGGGGTCCCTGAACCCGAAAAACTTCGGCGCCCCGCACGCCTTGAACTCCTGGAACGAGGGAGTTCGGGCCCCGACCTGGCCCGCAGAAATCTCAGCTTTGAATGCCCTGTGCCTCTCCTCCATGATCTTCATCATACCCTACTTGAACTTCCCAAAAATCATTGGGGTAGCGTCAAGGATGCCCGTCGTCACCTCGGCTACAATGAGCTCGCGCAGCCTCTCATCAATGGGCTCGGTACCGTCGCCCGACCCAGATCTGGATCCTGATCCTGATCCCCCAGCTCCATGTCGTGTCACCACCATGCTGAAATACAATGACGTAAGTCATAATGATCAGGATATCCCAATAGGGGCTCTTCCCACACCGGTCCTCCTTAGAGCTTCCAGATCTAACATTAGTTCGGGTACAGGTCCTGTACTTTCAGTAGTATGGGCCCGATACTACATTCCACACCTACCTGTACCTTCCCCACGGCTCTACCTGATAACTCCAATTCGTCCCATAAAACAACATATCCCACAAGCTACAATCATCACTCAAATCCTAGGTTATCCTAATATTTTCTCTACCCACATCAATCAGACCAATCATAACAGGTTGCTTTTATGCATGCAAATTAAACACAGAAAAGGATCAAATAGACTTTCAAATAATAGATTCTACCCTAGGACCACAACCAGACAAGGAACAGGAAATAAGGCCAAATCAATCATTCTGAGGCTATAAGCTCCTAACCGTATACAATTTTAAAAGCATACGCATAGCAAGATCCATACGATTATCATAACTCAAATATCAGTATAACATGGCTAACATATTGGGGAACTACTTACTTGGCTCGGCCGATCACACGCGCTGCACTCTTCTCTTTTCCATTCTTAAAAGTTTTTAACTTCTATTTTTTAAAACAATTTTACCATTTCCTTAGTTTGAGTCCTGACACACCCAAGAGTGTGCCTGAATCCCTCAAACCAAGGCTCTGATAACAACTTGTAACGACCCAATTTTCAAAAGAAAATTTTCATTTTTAATTAACCAAAACACTTTCCATAAACCATAAAATCTCAAATACATTTGTTTCAAATTCATAACATCAACAATATTATTTCGAATCATCCGAGTGTCCCATAAAAATGCCTGAGAGAGAGTGCACGCTGCACCATCAGACCTTGCCCTTGCCCTTAGGCTCAGATGTACCTGAAACAAATCCACAAACTGTAAGCTAATGCTTAGTGAGTCCCCCAAAGCATACCCCACACAACCCACATAATCATATTAGCTATAAAAGCTACATAAATCACATAAGCCATGCATACAAACATATAAGGAAGCCATGGAAACCCTCCAGGGTCTTACACCTAGTGCCACTGGAACCCCCACATGGTCTTAACTACTTGCCATGGGAACCCCCACATGGTCTTCCTGCCATGGGAACCCCGACATGGTATTCACTAACTGCCATGGGACCCCCCCCCCCCCACATGGTCTTCACTACCAAGCAGTTATCATACAAACTAAACATGCAAATATACTAGGATGCCCTGGAAACCCTCCAAGGTCTTACACCAAATGCCATGGGAACCCCTACATGGTCTCAGTCTACTGCCTCGGGAACCCCCAGTGTCTTCCATGCAAATGTCATACTAACATAACGCATAATCAATTGATAATCCACATATCATAAAATGGGCGGGCCTTGGTGCCTTAGACCCATTACTATGGTGAGAAGACTCACCTCTCGAATGCTGAACTGACAAGCTAAGATAGGATAAATCCCACGCACTGCTCTAACTCAACTGCCTATAATCATCATGTGATTAATTTGTTACAATCCCAAAATACCATAATTATCCTCAAAGTCAACACTGGTCAACCCTGGTCAAAGTCGAGGTCAACAGTCAAAGGTCAATAATCCATGTTGACCTCAACTCGTCTAGTGCATCCAACAACTCGTTGAGTTCCTTCCGAGTCCATTCCACTAAATCCCGATTCAACTCGCCGAGTCACCTAAGTGTCTCGTCGAGTTCATCAAATGTCTAGAAGACCAAAAGTTCATGCGGGCTAAAATTCTAATCCTTCACTGCACTGATTCAGAATCTCGAAAATGGGTAAACCCTACCCGGCTCATCGAGTCGACTAAGGGACTCGACGAGTTCCTTCAGTCCTTTTTGTGTTCATTCCTTTCCAGTGAGACCAAAGGTCCCAAACTTCAGATCCCACTTCTCCTAGTGTAGTTACCACGTAAAGTTACAAACTTTACGTGCATGCAAGGACTCACAAGGCTAAAACACCAAAATAAGGTTCCTACATGGTTTTAGTGCATGGAAAGGGCCTAAGCTGGATAAAGAGAGCAACTTTATGTCATGGAGAACCTAGAGATGTCCACATCTGGAACCATATCCTTGTGACAAGTCCAGATCCGAATGTGACATCCTTTTGGCAACAAAAGTGACCATTTACTCCCAAGAAAAGAGATCTAAGTGATGCGACCTTGGACTGGCTCGATCGGTATTGTTCACTTGGATTCTCGATTGCCTCTGCAAGATCACAAAGAAAGAAGGCCGTCAGACGCTTTCCGGGAGGAGCTCCCGGAAGAACGCTCCGACGGTCAAGTTAGAGAGTGTTTAGGATCTTTGGGCGTGCGCTCTTAGAGAGTCCAGAGAGCTTACCTCGTAGGTATGAGAGCGTATCCTTTTATACCTAGCTCCCTTGCCTGATCCGTACCAGACAAGATCACTTTTTGGGGAGACAGGATCAGGGGCGCTGATTGGAGAGTCATGCGCCTTTAACCGTTAGGGCGCTCTTATTGGCTCTGACGGTAATGGTCTGATCCTCCTGCTTGTCTCCTGACCATTTCTTTTGTCTTGGAGCTGGGAGCGTCTCTAGGCGGGCGCGAGCCTTTCGCCTGTGCCTTCCACTCCCGGGGGTGCCAGCGGACGCTAAGTCTGCTGGGCTAGGGCCGGTTGGCGTGTCCGGCTCGTGCTTCTGCCGTGCTGCCCTAGGCACGTCATCAAGTCCCCCAGTCCTGTAGCCGTAGCGTTTCAGCGCTAGCTACGACGTTCTGGACTTAGATAGCTTACACGTGTCGGTTTTCCTTTACCCGCCCTTCCGTCTTTAATGGCGACGTGACTGCGCATTATGTCTGGCAATTACGTCACCGTGTCAGGCATTTAAATATCCCGCCTCTTCTTCATCTTTATAAGGGCCTTTGAACGGTTTCTCTTTATCTTTTCCTCCTTCCCTCTTCGTCTTCCTCTTTTCTAGCTTGTCTTCTTCTCTCTTCCATTCTCATGGCAAACCTTCCCGGTATCCTCCCTTCCACCACTGAGTATCGTCAGCTGGAGGTCACATATGGCTTATCTTCTTTGGAAGGTGTAGAGTTTCCTGCACTTGGTTCTAGTATCTCATCCCCTCCCCTGGCAAGATTGGGGTTTACTTGAAAACCCTAGACGCTGGCATCCGTTTCCCTTTGACTGATTTTTAAGAGGAGGTCTTTCAGAAAGACGGTTGCAGTCTTCAGATGCTGACCCCTAATGCAATCAACAAAGTGGTTGCATTTGAGATGATCTGCAGGGCCAACGGGTATCTTCCGGATTACTTTGTTTTCAAGTTTTTCTTCCGATTCTGCGTCACTAGGGATAAGTGCACCTTTTCGGTCCGGCGAGGGGGGCACGCCTTGGTTCCCGACGGGCGGACCCCTAAGAATTAGCAAGACAAGTGGCTATGGGTAGACCAGGAGTTGGTCGGAAGCGGCTGGTACCGTGCGAATGCTTTTGCCGATACCATCCCCAAGCTCTTCCCTCACAACCAAAGTGTCGCCGATTATCTAAAGTGTGTGCAAGTATCCCCTGAGGATTATTTTGAAGCTCTGCTTTCTGGTGTGGGGATGAGCCCTTCTTGGAGGCGTCGTGGCAAAATGGCGGTGTTTTTCTCCGTTGTCGACGGTAGGTGCTGTACCCTTCTTTTTCCCTTCCCCCCCCCCTTGTTACTACTATGTGACTGATATTCCTTGTTCTGATATCTCTAGGTGTTGAGTCTTCCCTGTCCATGGATGAGGTGTTAAGGAAGCGTTATCGGGGCAAGTTAGAGTACCGTGAGGTGGATCTGGTTGATCGGCTTCCTCCACCCCGCCGACTGGACCAGCTTTCCTTAACTGCTGCTCCTTCCGCCCCTCCTGCAGGCTCGTCAGCGTCGGAGGGAGATCCTTTACGCGCCCGCCCAATCTCTGCTGTCATGCCCCTGGGTAGCGCTCCCTCCTCCTCCGTGGAGGGTAGCGAAGACAGCAAAGAGGGGATTATCACGGATGTCCGACGAATGCAAGCGAAGAGAAAAGCTGTCTTAGCCATGGGTGAGCCGGTTACCGGCGCGCCCACCGCTACCAAAAGGGTTTATACCCGGCGCAGATTCTCTCGTCTGTTGAGCTCTATGACTTCCACACCGGTCGGTGTGGTCGTGATCCCTGATGACGACACGCAACAGTCCGAAGGGGTCGACGGGGCGGCTGAACAGCCCGTTGTTCCTGCTCTCTCCTCTATTCCCGTTCCAGGTGTTTCCTTGGTTTCCCCAAAGTTTTCCCCGGTTAAAGGTTCTAGCGGCCCTGGGTCAGTTTCAGTTCCGTTAGGTGGTGTTTCTGGAGACAACTCTACTGAGTCTCCTGTTTTTGTTCCTTCCTGGGATCTCCGCAACGATTTCCGACTCTCTGTTCGTAACAATTCTTTGGAATTTTCCCGCCATGCTTTTCCTCCGGCTGCTATTGGCGATATGGAGGCTATGGGTAATCCTGCGCTCGCTCATAACATGGCCTATGCTACTGCGCAGGCCATGTTTTACCTTGTCGCGGGTTCCCGTCGTGTTCATGCTCTTGGCGAGATGGAGGCCGCCCACGCTACTTGTGGGTCACGCATGACGGGGCTGGAACGTCGCCTTGGCGAGCTTGGCGAGGACCTCCGTCTATCTAAGCAAAAATGTGAATTTATATCCTTTGAGAAGACCGTCCTTGACGAAACTAGGGCTGACTTGGAAGCTAAGGTCGACTCCCTGACTCAAGTGAATGAAGGTTTGATGATTCAGGTGGAAAGTCTTGAACGCGATGCTGCTGATCGTGATAAGCTTATTTCGTCATTGCAATCGGATTTGGATGCTTCCCATCAGGATTTGGATTGGCTGGTGCATGTTGGTGTTGTTTGAATTGTTGATAAATTGATTGAGCACCCGGACTTTACTAACGCGATAAGTCTCATCCGGCATGCTGCTTTTATGGCCGGGGTTGAATCTGTTCAGAAAACCTCTGCTAGTGCTGGTGGTGGAGATGTCGGTGTTGATGCCGCTTCTGTCGGTCCCGTGGTTAGTGTGAACGACGCTTTGTTATCTTTTGCTAGTATGGATCATGCGTCCTTGTTGGGTCTGGGTGAATTGGGTGTTGGAGGTCTCTGAGAGTTGTGCTCGTTTGCTGGTTCAGAGGGTACTCCGGAAATGCAATGGGTCAGGGTATTGTGCCGGTGGCTGAGGTCGATGCTGGGAAGGGTAACGAGGGTGGTGATGGTGATCTTGGAGAAGGTGAGGTGGCTGTTGTGGGAAACGAAGTCACATGTAGCGAGGATGATGTTGTTGAAGATGCTCTGGCATCGTGTGCTACCCCTCTTGGGGCGTGAAAATTTCTTTGCATGTTTTAGTTTCTGTCTTGTATGTTTCTTTTGATGGCCACGTGGTGCCTTTAGTTTGTATAACGTATGGGCTTTTGAACAATATTCTCTGTTTTATGTGTGTAATCACAAACTCTAAGCGCTATTTGTTTGTTGCTTACTCTCTTTTATATATATATATATATATATATATATATATATATATATATATATATATATATATATATATATATATATATATATATATATATATATATATATATATATAGAAAAGAACATAGCGCTCTGATGCGCTAGGCATTCTGCTTCGCCTATGTCATTGTCGATACGCTAAGTATCGGTACTGGGTGCTCTTAGTACCCAACGAATGGATCTCTACATGCACATTTTCAATCGTTAAGCGTTAATACACTAAGTATTAAAGATTAGCATTTGAATAATCCCATTACATTAACCATGGACTACAAATACACTAAGTATGAAACTCATGTCACTAAGCATGGACTTGTGTACACTAAGTACTTGGGATGTGCCGCACTAAGCAGCGTATCGATCGACTGGGATTATACTTTTCTCTTTTCAAAAGAAAAACTTTTTCAAGTTCCTGGCGTTCCACGTTCTTGGAATCTGCTTTCCTTCCATCGTTTCTAAGGCATATGCGCCATTCCATTTTGTTTCCGTGACTTTGTAAGGGCCTTCCCACGCTGGGCCTAGTTTGCCTTGGGGTTGGGATCGACTTGCTTCGTTTTTCCTTAGAACATACTCTCCCACTTTGAACGCTTTCTCCTTCACCCTTTGGTTGTAATACCTTTCTGTTGCATGCTTGTATGCAGCCTGGCGCATCTCTGATTTTTCGCGTTTTTCTTCTAGGATATCTAGGTTTATCCTCAGGTCCTGTGCATTGCTTTCTTCATCTGCGCTAGCCACCCTTAGCGTACTCACTGTTAATTCCATGGGGAGCATGGCTTCTGTCCCGTATGTCAAGCTGAACGGGGTTTCTTGCGTGCTTGTTCATGGTGTGGTCCTGTATAACCATAGCACTGTTGGTATTTCCTCCGGCCAGTTCCCTTTTGCTCTGCCCAGCCTTTTCTTAATCCCATTCACAATAGTTCGATTGGACACCTCCGTCTGCCCGTTCGCTTGTGGGTGCGCTACTGACGTGAACCGTTGCTTTATCCCTTTAGTGGCGCACCACTCCTTGAATGGGTTCTCGGCAAACTGCAGGCCGTTGTCACTGATGAGTACTTTAGGCGTCCCGAACCTTGTTATAATATTCTTCCATACAAACTTTATCATGTGTCTCCCTGAGATGCACGCTAACGGCTCCGCTTCAATCCATTTTGTGAAGTAATCCATGGCCACCACCATGTATTTCAGCTTCCCTGGTGCTTCCGGGAATGGGCCCACTATATCTATACCTCATTGATAGAACGGCCACGGGCTAGATATGTTATGCAGTGGTGCTGGGGGGTTTGTTTGGAGTGGGGCGTACGACTGGCATTCCCTGCATCTCCTGGCTATTTCTAGCGCATCTTGCTGTATTGTGGGCCAGTATACACCCATTCGTAGTACTTTGCCTGTTAGGGCCCGTGCCCCCTCGTGTGCACCCACCTGGCCTACGTGTGCTTCCTCTAGCACCTCTCTCCCTTTGGCTTGGTCTACACACTTCAGCCATGGCGCTGTGAACCCTTTCCTGTATAGCTCTCCATTTATTAATTCATATGAGGGCGCTTTTATACGTATCTTCCTGGCCTCACCGTGATCGTCGGGAGCACCCCTCTTTGCAGGTATTCCCTGAATGGTGTCATCCACGTTGGTCCATTGGTCGTTAGGGTATTCACCTGCTGTTCGTCTATACTTCTTTCTCGGAGCACCTCTACCAAGACTTTCTTCGATAGGTGATCGAAGCACGTGGATGCCAATTTGCTTAAGGCATCCGCCTTCTTGTTCTCGCTTCTAGGTATCTGCCTTATTGTGAACTGCTTAAACGACTCGATTAGTTGTTTCACCGTCTTCACGTACCTTCCCCTTCTCTGATCTCTCACCTCGAAACTTCCATTGACCTGGTTCGCTGCTAGCCTTGAGTCCGTCAGGGCTGTTACAGCCTTTGCCCCCATTTGCTTGGCTAGTCGCAATTCTGCGAGCAGAGCCTCGTACTCCGCTTCATTGTTTGATGTGTGAAAATCAAAACCGAGGGCGTAGGTCACTTCTTCCCCCTCTGGGTTAGTCAGGATTAGCCCCGCCCCCGAGCCTTCCCTGCTGGATGCTCCGTCAGTATATAATGTCCACGAACTGTTGTCGAGCGGAGCTTCTTCAACTGCCCACACTTTCTCCTTGGCAGGGCCCCCCTCGTCTGGGATTTCCAGCAGGAAGTCGGCCAACGCTTGTCCCTTAATACTTGTTCTCGGGTGGTAACTTATGTCATGTTCCCCTAATTCGATTGCCCATTTCGCTAGCCGGCCCGACGTCTCTGGTTTAAGCAGTATTTGTTTAATGGGGCAGTTTGTTAGCACTTCGATCTGATGTGCTTGAAAATACCGCCTTAGTCGCTGTGCCGCGTAGATGAGTGCCAGGACTAACTTTTCCAGGGTGGGGTAGTTGAGTTCTGGCCCTTGTAGTGCCCTGCTTACAAAATACACCGGCCTCTGTTCTCCTTCCCTTTCTACAGTTAATACTGAGGATATTGCTTCGTTTGAGGTCGAAATATACATTTGCAACGTCTCCCCCGGGACGGGACTGGCCAGCGTGGGTAACTTGTGTAATGCATCCTTGATTTTCTGGAGCGCTACTTCTGCCTCGTTCATCCACTGGAAGTTGCACTTCTCGATGCAGCCTTTTAACGTGTGGAACAACGGCATGGCCTTGTCAGCGGATTTTGAGATGAACCTGCTCAGAGATGTAAGCTTCCCGTTCAGGCCCTGCGCGTCCCTGAGGGTGCCTGGGGTTGGCGTTTCAATGAGCTCGTCCACCTTGGTCGGGCTGGGCTGGATGCCCTGCCTGGTGACATAGTACCCCAAGAACTGCCCCTCTTCCACCCCAAACGTGCACTTAGCCGGGTTTAGCTTCATTTTTACCTTCTCTAGGGTTTGGAAAGTCTCCTCGATGTCTTGTAACATCTTGTCTTCGTGCGGGCTCTTGATCACCATATCGTCCACATATACTTCAATGTTTCTCCCAATTTGTTTGGCAAAGATCGAGTCAACTAGGCGCTGGTATGTAGCCCCGACATTCTTTAGACCGAAAGGAATCTTAGTGTAACAGAAGGTGCCATGGTCCGTGTAAAAAGCCGTTTTTTCCTCATCCTCTTTGCTTATCAAGATCTGGTGATACCCTTTATATGCATCTAAAAAACACTTCAGCTTGAATCCTTGCAATGACTCTACCTTCTGGTCAATTTCTGGGAGGGGGTAGCAGTCTTTAGGGCATGCTTTGTTTAAGTCAGAAAAGTCTATGCACATTCGCCATGACCCATCTTGCTTGCGGACCATGACTGGGTTGGTGATCCACGTCGGGAATATTGCTTCCCTTACTATTCCAGCTTCTGCTAGTTTGGCCACTTCGGCGTTGATTGCCCTATTACGGTCCCCACCCTGGACCCTCTTCTTTTGCTTAACCTCCTTTGCTCCTGGTTTAATTACAAGTTTGTGCTCAATGACTTTCCTTTGTACCCTCACCATGTCCGTGGGGGTCCATGCAAACACGTGTTTATACCGCTTGAGCAAGTCGACCAACGCTCCTCTTACGCGACTCGGGAGATCACATCCAATACTGACCGGCTGGTCAGGGTGTTCCGCGTTGATCACCTTCTTTCCTTTTGTGGGGTCACCTCTCAGCTTCTTGGCCTCTTTAGTTATCTCTTCTGGTTTCATAATTGTAAAGCATTGCAATTCTTTCGGTGGAGTGGCCAGTACCGTGGCTGCGCCCGTTGGAGTGTCGAACTTCATAACTCCATGCATGGTTGATGGAACCGCTCCTAGCTTTAAGAGAACTGTTCTCCCCAGAATAATATTGTGTTCCGCCGCATGTCGGATGACCACAAAGTCAATCAGGGTGGTTTTCTTTTGCTGCTTATCATGGTTGGTTATGGTCAAGGGAAGGTGAATTGTGCCTAGCGGCCATAGGCTATGGCCGGTGAACCCGACCAGCCTCCCCGTCGTGGGCCGTAGGTTGTCTTTCCAGCGATCTGGGAGAAGCCGAAAACAGTGCTCATAAATGATGTCCGCCGAACTTCCTGTGTCAATGTAGACCCTGTGTATGATTACATCCCTGATGGAGGCTTGGATTACCAGTGGGTCGTCGCCCCTCCATCCCTCCGGGCGAGGGTCTTGAACAGAGAATGTGAGCGTGCGCATCGGGGTTCTGGTGGTCCCTTGTTCCGTTTGTTGCTCTCCCCTGCTTCTCTTACTCCGTATCATGAATATCTCCTTAGGCTGGACTCCTTCGCGAGGTATGGTTTTAGCGTTTTCAGCGTCAAACTTGGCACACAAGGTTCGTGCTATTCCCACCAGGTCCCCTTTAAGATGCTTCTCTTCCATTTCTTTTTTTAATACCGAACAGTTAGCTGTGTCATGCGTCCTACTTTTGTGGTAATCGCAGTACCTGTTCTTTGGCAATTTGGTTGGCTGCTGCTTCTCCGACACCGTGTACACCTCCGGGCGACGGCCACGCCTGTCATCCTTGGCAAACGGTCGGAACCGAGCCTGTGGTCTCCTCGCTTGGCCGTAGTGCCTACTTCCCCCTCGGAAATCCGTGTGACCCGGGTTGTGGTGTCTGGTAGTCATTGCATTCAAGTAGGCATGTTTTGTTGCTTCGTCATCCTCCTGTCTCAAATATCGCTCCACCCTTTCCTTCAATTCGGCCCGTGTTAGAGGCTTCTTTCCCATGAGTTTTTGCGATAAAGGGCCTGGCAAAAGCCCCCACATGAAGGCACCGGCTATGAGCCCCTCATCATGCCCCGGTATGTCTAACGTGGCGTTTATGAACCTTGTGAAGTATTCTCGTACAGTTTCACCCTCCTTTTGCTTACAGCCTATGATTGAATGAGAGTCTCCCTTGTACTTGCGTAATTTCATAAAGTTGGTAAGAAAAAGATACTTAAGCTGGGCAAAATTGGAAATGCTGCCCGGTTGTAGCGTCTTGAACCACGTGTCGGCGTTGCCGTCGAGTGTAGTTGGGAAATATGTGCACCAAAACCTTTCATCAAGCTTTAATGACGTCATGGTCCATTCATATGTGTCGATGTGGCTATCCGGGTCAATGGTGCCGTTATACGTCTTGAGCGTCGGTAGTTTGGCTGTGTTTGGTATTTCGTAGTCCAACAACTCTTTGACAAATGGAGACGTCGCACTACGGGAAAGGCATTCGTGGCCTGGGGTGGTGGACGCTCCCGGCGGTTGGTATTGTGTATTTAAGCCATATGGTGGCGGCGTGTGGTAGCCAGGGCTTGGTCCGTAAAAGGGATACGGCTGGAATGGTAGTTGGAGGGGGTAACTGGAGGGGAAAGGGTGTATAGGGTTCATAGGGCTAACCGTTGTTGTCTGTTGTAAGTTATTGTTAGCGGTGATGGTTGGTCCGGCCCATGTGCCGGCCAGTGAATAGACAAGTGGCGGATGAGCTGTCATGGTTTGTGCCAACGGTGGTACTGAAAGCATTGAACTCTGCCCGCTTGTCACCTGGTACGGCGGTGTCGTTGTAAACGACGGTGGGATGTTGAAGACGTGGCCTGGTGGAATCATCGCTGAGTGAACTGGTTGTGTTTGTTGCAATGGCGGCACGAAGAACGGTGGCATTTGAAAGGACGTTGTTGGAAATGGCCCCATCGGAGTTGTTCTTGGCTGGTGAACTGGCGGTTGTGGGGCGCCTTCAGTGGTTACCGTTGAGCTTCCTTCGCCTGTAGCGATCCTGCTGACCGCTGTAGGCGGCGGTGTTTCGTCCAACGCTGCCATGAGGCGTATGGGACTTGCCTGTTGTCCCTCACTGCCGTTGGACGCCATTCACTTGTCACTTTCGTGCTTTTAGTTTGTGTTCTTGATCTCACAAACGGATGGCGCCAAATAATGCGACCTTGGACTGGCTCGATCGGTATTGTTCACTTGGATTCTCAATTGCCTCTGCAAGATCACAAAGAAAGAAGGCCGTCAGCCGCTTTCCGGGAGGAGCTCCCGGAAAAACGCCCCGACGGTCAAGTTAGAGAGTGTTTAGGATCTTTGGGTGTGTGCTCTTAGAGAGTCCAGAGAGCTTACCTCGTAGGTCTGAGAGCGTATCCTTTTATACCTAGCTCCCTTGCCTGATCCGTACCAGACAATATCACTTTTTGGGGAGACAGGATCAGGGGCGTTGATGGGAGAGTCATGCGCCTTTAACCGTTAGGGCGCTCTTATTGGCTCTGACGGTAATGGTCTGATCTCCTGCTTGTCTCCTGACCGTTTCTTTTGTCTTGGAGCTGGGAACGTCTCTAGGCGGGCGCGAGCCTTTCGCCTGTGCCTTCCACTCCCGGGGGTGCCAGCGGACGCTAAGCCTGCTGGGCTGGGGCCGGTTGGCGTGTCCGGCTCGTGCTTCTGTTGTGCTGCCCTAGGCACGTCATCACTAAGCAACTAGAGGTCAAGATAGTGACTTTATACCTCAAGATGGTTGTTAATATAGAGTAGATGTCGGATCTACTGCTTCTCTCCTTGCCCCTTCTTCTTCAAGCTCCAAAATCCTTTACAACCACACCAAAATCACTCTCAAAAGCTCTCTTTCTCTCTCAAGAAGGTGCAAGGCTCAAACTAGGGTTTCTCTGGCTGTAGGAACGATGGAAGAGGCTGCAAATGAGCCATAAGTTCTTTAAATAGGGTACAAACCCCTGAAAATTAGGGTTTCTCTTTACAGTGCCTACTCGTCGAGTCGGGCCTTCCGACTGGTCGAGTAGATCTGAAGTCCCACATCCTCATGATAACTTCTACTCGACGAGTTGGAGCTCCCCAACTCGCCGAGTCCAAGCACAAAACCCTAAAACTTAGCTAATTTAAATAATACCTGGAACAGGTGTTACAAAGACCTCTGGTACAGGTAGTTTTTCTTGGCTTGACACCTTAAGGCAGCTACAGGTAGTTTTTCTTCATTATATTTGTTTTTTTTAATTTTATTGTGGTAAGCACATTCTTTATCCATATTTTACGCTTTTATCTACTCAAATGTGTTTATTGATTCTTTGGATATGCTTTTATACATCGTTTGAATCCTCAAGATCACCCGGTAAATTTTATTGCCTCTTATTCATCTGATATCCACCTGTTGTTTACTTGAATATAATGTTAGCTTTTTTTTACTTTTCATCAAAGTATATACTTTTTGATATAACATAAATTTGGTCAATTACTCTCCTGGTATTCTTTATTTATAGTTATGTAAATCGGGTGTATTGGGTTCAGTAGGGTAGATTTGCAATAAATGTTCTTACTAAAGTTAACAACTTTATCAAGAATCAAGATCCCCTTTTTGTTTGTGATTTAATTGGAATCTTTTTTTTTTCTTAAAAGCAAGGTCTGTTGAATAATTGCTCATGAACATTCTGATGTTTGATGCGGGTATGTTAGTAATGAAATTTGAAAACCTTGGTTTGCAATTGTTTATACCATTTGCTACTTAAGAGTTTGATGCTAATGAGCTATGGGAGTAGGCATTGTTTCCCTCTTTTTACACTTACTCTTAATTTTTATAATAGATTTTGACATTTTTTGGTTTTTTTCATTTACAGAAAGCTAGACCGGATGTCTACCTTGGAAGAAACGAAAGGATGCTTGGTGGGGACCGCAGGGAATACGGGTATGGTAAACTACGTCATGGAATGGGAATGACATTAATAATGATGATACTACTCAAGGTAATGCTATAAGTTATATTTTTAATCTCTTATGGTAAGTCTTGTAAATTTTAACCATTAGCTCTTCACAAAACCCTATGGTATTAGGTCTTAAGTCCTAATAAGATTTTGTTTTGAAGTACAATGCTATGATCGAGCATTTTTCAAATTACAATAAGGCTAGTTTCTTTCTTTGCTTCATAGTAAGTTCATTAATTGTTTTATATTAGTTAACATCAATTTATTAATAAGGTGAATTAGTTGTTTTATTTAGTGTCACACTGAATAGCATAGCAGCTAGCTAATGCTCCAAGCGCTCACTTGCCATCCATACCACCTGGTGGACAGCCGCCCATAACAACTAGCTAATGCAGGTGTCCCTTAATAGCAATGTAATATCAAATTACTAGTATATAGTTAGGGAAAACCCCTTAGTAGCAATGTATTACATTTATTTAGCATTTGAGTGATTATTTGTATTTTAAATATATATGTTGTGAAATGGATTGTGTTTTTTGTCTATGATATATTATTTTGTATTTTGGAACATTAACCGTCTTTTAATTTGAAAAATTAGTAAATCTATAAAAATATATATTTTTTTAAACATTTAAAATTATGATACGCAAAAATGTATGTCATCTTCCTTTATGACTGGGGATTTAATGATACGCATTGTGTGTCGTAAGGTTACGACACACAAATGAGGGTCGTCTTCCTTTATGATAGGGCCTTCCTTGACACGCAATGTGTGTCGTAAATGCACGTCGTAAATTTACTACACGCAAAGGTGTGTCGTCTTCCTTTATGACAGGTCCTTCCTTGACACGCATTTGCGTGTCATTTGTGGCTTTTACAACACGCAATGCGTGTCATTAAAGGCTATTTTTGTAGTAATGTTGATATCCATTGATATGCTGAGTATGGAATTGATATGCATGCCTTGATATGCTAGTCTGGTAGATCAGTAGGACTACCTGTGACATTGTATGTATGATTATCTGATTATATGTTTATCTGTTATATGTCGACATATTGTGTGGGTTGAGTTGAGGTTGTACTACTCCGTGTGGTAGCCAACAAACCCTGGAGCAATCCAGATATGAGATGAGGGTCGGTTAGGGCATGACAGGCTCATACTGAGGACTCACGAGCATTCCAGATATGAGCAGAGGGTCAGTTAAGGCAAACCAGACTCATACTGAGGGCTTAGTGGTATTCAGTCCGAGGACTGATCTGGTCAAGGAGCAAGACATACATAACCTGTGGTCCCGAGGGCAACCCAGACTTATGCTGTGGGCTCAGGGGTAATCCAATATTTTAGCTGTAGACCCATTGCATGTTGTTATAATATATGTGTTATTTATTGTGTGTTGGTATTTTGGGGAACTCACTAAGCTTTGGGCTTACAGTTTTGGGTTATGTTTCAGGTACCCCAGATAACCGCGGGAAGGCAAAGGCGTGATCGTGCACCTCCTCGTGTTTGTTTTATGATCTTGGTAAAACTCTGATAATAAATATGTTTGAAAACTATTTTGTAAAACAATGATGGTCTGTGGGTTGAATTTAAAGGTTTAAAATTTTCATGAATTTTATGGATGTTACAGTTTCAGAAGCTTAACCCTTTAGATCTGGACATTTTAGGGTCCTTTAAGCATAAAAATGAAAACTTTGTGGTGTATATGGACTCATTCATGTGTTAAGACCCTTTTTTAAGCTATTTTGAGCTCTAGAGCCCCATTAAGCCATGCATGCACGTAAATTTGCCAACTTTACGTGATAAATCATCTTTTAGGACAAGATCTGAGAGTAAAGAGTAGGGGCTGAATGGATTAAGTGCTTATTGACGTGGGGTGGCCAACTAGGCAGTACGTTGGGCGTACAAGCTGGTAAACTGCGCTTACTAGCCCCAGAGCGTGTACACTAAGCGTACGAGCTGAGTACGCCCCGCGTACTCAGCAGATGGGCTTCGATTTTAGGTTTCTCGGTTTTTGGTCATTTGTGGACCTTAGGAGTTTACGGCCTTGTTGGACCATCATATTCTATTTTGGGCTGATGTCATTATGTTGGTTTCTTTTGGTTGAAAGCCCACGAAGGGGTTTGGGCCTAATTTGGAAGATTGGGCCATATTTGGGCTTTGGGTGACCATTTTTGGAATTAGGCCTTTTTAAGTAGTTGGTTTGGGCTTTGGCCTTGGGCTAGGTTAGGTAAAGGGTAAAATTGTCTTTTACCCTAGTTTGGACTCTTAGTGTGAGTCAGGATCCAATTATTAATTGGATGTTATTTTATGATGATAACGCGGGGATTTTCGGACCAACAGCCAAAGATTTATCTGTGAGATTCAGCAGTCTGAGGTGAGTTTCCTCACTGTGTTTCGCGGGTCAAAGGAACCAATGCTGGCCTATGGTTTATTATGTAGGATGCAAGATGTCTGCGTGACTCTTGCATGTGTATGCATTGGTATGTATACCGAGCGGGGCTCGATGTCGGGCGAGGCCCGATGGCTATATTGTTGTTAGTGTCAAATAAGTTGTAATGTGTCGAAGTTATTTGAGTCAGTTTCGAAAGTCACTTTATCTATTTACTAAGGCATAATAGTTTCGAAGTCTTGATGTTTAGCCCTTAGTATTTTTTGTATACTTTCTTATTCTCCTATAAATAGGAGTTGTACTCAGAGTTAGATCGAACTTTTCCAAGTCATTCTGTCTAGTATTCTCTTTGTATACGAAAGTATAATCGAGCTATAAACCATATCTTATTTACTCTCCGTGTTCATACTACTTTGATTACTCTGATTACATTCATACCCGATTAAATCGCAACTACAATTGGTATCAGAGCAGAATCATACTGCAATGATCTGATTTTCATTATGTATCAATCGTATTTCGAATCTCATATTGGATTCAAAAATTTCCGCACCTTTGATACTGAAAATCATCCTTGATCTTCAGTTGTCATTCGATTCTGCAACTTGTTTGTTTAATCGAGTGTTCTTCTTGTTCTGTCTGTTCAATTCACCCATTAATTCTCAAATTTTCTAAAGTTTTTCTGAAAATTCGTCCGTACATCCATGGAAAATTTTAACATGAACACGATGACATCGTATTCTCATCTCCTTGGTTCGTCTACAAAGATTCCAATGCTGATTCCAGAGTATTACGATCAGTGGGCTGATCGAATGGAGGATTACTTGAATGTCATAGATGAAGAGTTATGGAAATGCATTACTAATGATGTAATTCCACCTTCTTCTGTTGAAAGCATGTGTGACAACCGTCAAATTTCGGTCAATTCAAAGTCAACAAGTCAAACCGGTCAACTCCAATAACCCTTGTATGCTAGGGTTTACGTTATGTAATCACTATACAATTCGCTATTTTAATGAGAAATCCTCATTTGGAAAGTTCATGTGTTTGATTTTCCTTAGCCTTAACAGTGCTAAACAACGAACCAAAGCGATAAAACACTATTGCACAAACATCGGGATTGTGTACGACACTAAAACACGGTTTAATGGGGTTTACGAACCTTGCGTTGTGAAGCCGGACACTCAAATTAATCACAAACGAAACCTCTCTAAATCGTTTTCACTCTATCTCTTTCTAATTGAAATCTCTCCCAAATCTCTCCCAAATCTCTCTCAAAAGTTACTTTAACTTTTTGTAATCATTTGGGTCATCTCGACCCTTAACCGGGTCAAAAATCGCTTGAAACGGGATAAAAACGAGTAAAATAGCTTTAAGGATCCGAAACCAAAGCTTCTGGTCCGAAGCTGTGTCCGATGTCCGAGGTCCGAAGGACCAGTGTCCGAAGCGAAGCAGTGTCCGAAGTCCCGTGTCCGAAGCGAGGTCCGTCCGAAGTCGTGTCCGTCCGAAGCGAGGTCCGTCCGAAGTCTCGCAGGGTCCGAAGTCCAGGCCCTTTTTACCGGTTTTTCGACTACGACTTCGTTTTAACTCCGTTTTTCATTATTTTAACGTGGGATTTTCACCCAAAACTTTATTTTATAAACTAAGGCCCCAAAATATATAAATCTCCAGGGTTTTTATAAAATATATTAAAAGAATTGGTGATTGATCTAATTATTGAGGGAATATTTGCTTTTCCTTAATTTATGGCAAAAGCAACCCACTACCACCTCACTCTATGACCAGCCACTCTTTCCCACTACCCCTTGTCTCCTTAGTGGACCTTTACAGCCAATCTCCAGCTCTTCCCACGTTCTAAGAGCTGGAGGATTGATCATCTCTCCTCATTCTCCATAAAACTCTTTCATTCTACACTTAGCAACCAAGAACACTCTCCAAAATTCTCTCATCTTTTCTCTCAACTTCAAGAACTTCAAGGCTTTCTCCAAGGATTTCTTGCTTCAATTAGTAAGTATCTTCATCATTCACATAATTATTAAACTCCATTCTACTCAAAACATTGATATCTTACACAAGTTCCATCTTATTCGGTGTTAGATTTTCGAATCATCAAGACATCTTCTTAGTGTTCTTGAGTTGAACACTTCCTTTCTCTCACTTTCATCTACTGAAACCACATAAGGTGAGTTCATACCCATACATTTACATGTTTTTCTTAAGTTTTAAGGGGAGAATACAAGTAAAATCATCAAGAACACAATTAAACTTTTTCTAACAGATTACATCAGAAAAGATGGACGTTAACCACGGACTGTTTTGGTCAACTTAAATATTTTAGTTTTCAAAACTGTTTCAGGTGCAAGTAGTTCAAACTCTTAGCTTTAAAATGGCTACTTGCACATCTCCAAATGATTTTTCTACAATTAATGGTGATTTTTACAAAACTGCATGTCATTTCAGAGGCAAACCCGGACCAGTCTGTGATTATGAACATTTTCACCTCTGTTAGAGATCACTAAAAATCATGATAAAATTTACGAACAAACTAGACTCATATTCCAAACTCTCAAAATTTGCGGATTTGGATTTAGAGCTGTGATGATTTTTCTATAAATTTTCTAAGAACGGTAACAGAAACTGTTTTTAACGAAAAGTTGCTGTTAATTTCATTTCACCTTGTAACATGTTGAGCAAGGTGTATATCTTTATGTGACTATATGTTACTGCAATATATGACATTTTATCTTAATATTTAGACACACATCAGTTTACAAATGGATTTGGTCATATAAAATATAAAGAATAACAAGTGATTATAATCAAAGTAAAATCGATACATTCAAACATTAAATAAACTATTTTGAATATAGTTTGCATACATTACTACGTACTACCCTTGGTTGATAAACTATAATAGGTATAGTTTATGATACATTACATAACACATACATTTTAAAAAGGGTACATTTATACAAAGGATATTTTCATTAAGCAAGGTACGGCCATACGGTACCAAGTTTTCATAACACGAAATTCCGTTAATGACTTTGTGAGACAATTACTTCAAATTACCATTAAGTCCTGTATTGTAACCAGAGTCTCCTTGAGGGAGAGCGTGATACTTGTGTATAGATCTATATTGGGTTTGACAAACCCACACCTAAACTGCATGCAACAGTTAGACCGATAGGTCTGGGGTGACAAATGTCATAACATTTCCGACGCCTGAAGAACGTCGTTTTAGGCAACCTTGGTCATAGTATGGTTATAATAAACTCACATAAAGTATTAACAAACATTGGAATTTACGGGGACTTCATTAAAATTTAACGAGTTTATGTCAATTTAAATTTTGCATTGTTTTACTATAAATATGACAAATTACTTGTACCTTTCGGTCTTTGGGTTTTAAGACTACATTTACACATTAAGGAAAATATTGGATTTTTCTAACACAAATACTACTTTTACAAACGAAAAGCTTATGAACTCACCAACCTTTGTGTTGACATTTTTTTTAAACAACTTGTATTCTCAGGAAATCATTAAACAGGTAATCAAGTGCTTTTGAGGATGGGACGCTAAGGCGTCTACTATTTCATATTTTATCAATATATTGTAATTGATTCGTAAACATGTAATTCATACAATGATGTAATTTTTTTCAATTATATATATATGTTGGTTGTGTTTGCTTGAATTACTATTACAATTGCTGTTATGATACTATACATGAAGTCCTCCACCCCCGGACGTTTCCGCCATCCTTGGTTTGGGGGTGTGACAGATTGGTATCAGAGCGCAGTTTATAGTGAATTAAGTATATCAAACCACACAAGATATACAAACTATAAACACAATTGGGACTAATAGTCTCTGATTTGTGCATTTTTCAAATAAATATACCTTTAGAAAATAAATGATTCTTTTTATTAAAAAGTATAAATACATGCATACATGCTCACATAGTGTCATAACTAGAAGAACATAAAATAAAAGAAGAGGAGTTGTACATTATGGGTATGCCTTGGTATATGTAAATCAAGTCTAGGAAGGATATAGCCTGATCAACTATATCTGTCCGGGAATTGACTTGCATATACCGGGGGATGGTCAGGATGGACAACAAATCTAACAAACTCGTCTTACCGCTAGTACGCCTCATTCACGAAGCCGGTCTATAAGGGGGGTATAAGGTTGTTGCCTGTAAAATGGCAATTTAATGGGTGTCCACTCTCACCCACCGCTTCCTTGATCGGTGAAGGGTCGTTAGCCGAACGGGTAAGACAAGGACTTATAAATTCTCATTAAAAGTATGATGAATATTATAAAGTAACTAAATGCTTTAAGAACTCGAAACTAAACATTTACAAATACTATAGGAGTATTTTGTGTTACTATAATAAAAATATTTTATACTTTCATTTTACCTCATAACCCAATGTATTGGGTCAATAAAAAGTATAAAATCGTATGTATCGTAAACATACCGGAAAACAACGTAATAATATACTTTATGTATAAAAGATTTCTCTCCCTATAAATACACTTTTACTAAAAGTACATTGGTTTACGACTTATGACAGAACCATGCCGCCAAGAAGAAGACCAAGACCTTCCAGCAACACAGCAACACCTCCTCCGCCGCCGCCTCCACAGTTTGATCCCGCGATGTTCCAGGCTGCAGTAACAGCAGCCGTAGCAGCCGCAATGTCACATATAGGGACCAACGGAGCTGGTGGTTCGGGATCGGGAGCTACACACTCTATCCACGGAGACAGTACGTGGCGTGCAAAAGAGTGTTCATACAAGGACTTCACAAATGGTAAACCCGACAACTTCAATGGAAGCGGGGGAGTCATCACGTGGATGCAATGGTTTGAAAAGACCGAAGTAGTCTTTCAGGTGTGCTCCTGCCCCGAAGCGAGCAAAGTTAAGTTCGCAACCTTAACCTTCATCGGTCGGGCCCTTACTTGGTGGAACTGCCGGGTTAAGTCACTTACTCTCGAAGTGGCTAGCTCCATAACCTGGGCAGAACTAAAAACGTTGATGATGAAGGAGTACTGCCCGAGAGGTGAAATTCAAAAGCTGGAACAAGAACTCTGGAACCTCAGGATGACGGGCTCTGACCTTGAAACCTACACCACCCGATTCAATGAATTGGCTCTCCTCTGCCCAACCATGGTTACCCCGGAGGAGAAAAAGGTGGAGCGATACCTTTGGGGACTGTCTCTCCACGTGCAAAGTAGTGTCCTGGCTTCAAGGCCAACTACTTTTGACAGTGCCAGGGAGCTGGCACAACAACTTGTTGACCACCGAGCCGGTCATAATACTACAACCACCACCACTGATAAATCAAAAGGGGGAAACAACAAAAGGAAGTTCTGGAACGAAAAGAAGAGCCAACCAGCACAGGACCCCGCTAAGAAGCAACAAATTGTTGCTGTCCATGCTGCCACTAATGCTGCCACTACTGCTACCACTCCAGCACCACCGAAGCCATATGCGGGAAAACTACCTAAGTGCAACAAGTGCAACTTTCACCACAATGGTGCTTGTAGGGAGATGCACTGTAACAACTGCGACAGGAAGGGGCACACTGCTCGTTTCTGTAAAGCGCCGGCTCAACCAATCAACCAAGTCGCCAGTACGGGGGCAACCCGGACCTGCTACAACTGTGGAGACGCAGGTCACTTCAAAAGAGACTGCCCCAAAGCACAAGCCCCTAATGCTGGTGGAGTAGGAAGAGTCCTGGCAATAGGACATGGGGAAGCAGTCGAGGATCCCACGGTGGTTACCGGTACGTTTCTCCTCAATAACTCTTATGCATGCGTACTATTCGATAGTGGAGCGGAGAGGAGTTTCGTGAGCCACCAATATAAACATTTACTTGAACAAAATCCCCAATCACTAAAGGATACTTATGTAGTAGAAATGGCAAATGGTAAAGTAGAACGCACTAGCGATATATACTCAGAATGTACTCTCACTCTAGACAACCATACATTTAAAATTGACCTGATGCCAGTCACCATAAAAAGTTTCGACGTAATCATCGGGATGGATTGGTTAGTTCCTCACCGTGCCGACATTCTATGTTACGAAAGGGCCGTTCGCCTCAATCTACCAAATGACGAAACCCTTCTTATCTATGGTGACAAACCTAGTGCGAATTTACAAATCATCTCATGCATCAAAGCCCAAAAGTATCTCCGGAAGGAGTACCACGCCTTCTTAGCCCATGTAGTAGACAAGAAACAAGACGTGAAAGACATCAAGGACATCCCCGAAGTGTGTAACTTCCCGGATGTGTTCCCAGAGGATCTTCCTGGTGTACCACTCGCACGACAAGTCGATTTCAGAATTGACTTAATACCCGGAGCTACCCCCGTAGCCAGAGCTCCATACCGCCTCACACCATCAGAAATGCAGGAGTTGTCCAGTCAGTTGACCGAGCTTTTGAACAAAGGGTTCATCAGACCAAGCTTCTCACCTTGGGGAGCACCAGTCCTTTTTGTAAAGAAGAAGGACGGATCCTTTCGCATGTGCATCGACTATCGGGAACTAAACAAGCTCACCATCAAAAACCGATATCCTCTGCCCCGAATCGACGACCTTTTCGACCAACTCCAAGGAGCAAATTTCTTCTCAAAGATCGACCTAAGGTCAGGCTACCATCAGCTACGAGTTCAAGAAGAAGATATTCCCAAAACTGCATTCAGAACTCGCTATGGGCACTACGAGTTTGTGGTGATGTCCTTCGGTTTAACAAACGCACCTGCGGTATTCATGGACCTAATGAATAGAGTGTGTCGACCCTACCTAGACAAGTTTGTAATCGTATTCATCGACGATATCTTGATCTACTCGCGAAGCGAAGAAGAGCATCGCCTACATCTACGCCAAGTGCTAGAGACGCTAAGAGCGGAGAAGCTTTATGCTAAGTTCTCTAAGTGTGAATTCTGGATTAGAGAAGTGGATTTCCTTGGACATGTGGTAAGTGAGAAAGGCATACATGTGGACCCCTCCAAGATCAAGGCAATCGAGAATTGGTCAGCACCCAAGACGCCAACCGAAATTCGACAATTCCTTGGGCTTGCTGGCTACTACCGAAGATTTATACAAAACTTCTCCAAGATTGCGAAACCACTCACCACCTTGACGCAGAAAGGTGTGATATTCAAGTGGGAAAATAAACAAGAAACTGCTTTCCAAATGTTAAAACAAGCCCTATGCAGCGCACCGATCTTGTCTCTCCCAGAGGGAACCGAGGACTTCATAGTGTACTGTGATGCTTCGAATCAAGGCCTCGGATGTGTGCTCATGCAGAGAGGGAAGGTTATCGCGTATGCATCAAGACAGCTTAAGACGCACGAGGTTAATTATACTACGCACGACCTGGAATTAGGAGCAGTGGTATTCGCTTTGAAGATCTGGAGACACTACCTCTACGGCACGAAATGCACTATCTTCACTGATCACAAAAGTCTTCAGCATATCCTCAATCAGAAAGAGCTCAACATGCGACAGAGGAGATGGGTGGAGTTGCTGAATGACTACGAGTGCGAAATTCGTTATCATCCGGGCAAGGCCAATGTAGTGGCCGATGCTCTAAGCAGGAAGGAGTACTCGGGCCGCCGAGTAAAATCCTTAACAATGACAATCCATTCCCACCTGACCATACAAATCAAGGAAGCTCAACTGGAAGCTTTGAAACCAGAAAAGGTGGCAGGAGAGACATTAAGGGGAATGGATAAAAACTTAGAAGTCAAGGATGATGGAGCACGTTATATCATGAACCGGATTTGGACACCGAAGTTCGGTGGACTCCGAGATGTCGTCATGAATGAAGCACACAAGACTCGATACTCCATCCATCCCGGGTCGGGTAAGATGTATCTGGACCTCAAGAAATTATACTGGTGGCCGAACATGAAAGCTGAGATTGCTACCTATGTGAGCAAGTGCCTGACTTGCGCTAAGGTCAAAACAGAATACCAGAAACCATCCGGGCTATTACAACAGCCGGATATACCTGAGTGGAAGTGGGAACGAATAACCATGGACTTCATAACCAAGTTGCCTAAGGCATCAGGCGGGCTTGACACAATATGGGTAATTGTAGACAGATTGACCAAATCAGCACACTTCCTACCAATAAAAGAAACCGACAAGATGGAGAAGCTGACTAGAACGTACATCAGAGAGATTGTACGACTCCATGGTGTGCCGATATCCATTATCTCTGATAGAGATAGTAGATTTACCTCACGGTTTTGGCAGTCTCTACAAAAATCATTGGGAACTAGGCTTGACATGAGTACGGCCTACCACCCACAAACCGACGGACAGAGCGAGCGAACCATTCAAACGTTGGAAGACATGTTAAGAGCTTGTGTGATAGACTTCGGTAAAGCATGGGATACCCATCTACCGCTTATCGAATTCTCCTACAATAACAGCTATCATACTAGCATCAAAGTCGCTCCATTCGAAGCTCTTTACGGTCGTAAATGCAGATCACCCCTGTGTTGGGCTGAGGTGGGGGATTCACAGCTAGCTAGAGGGCAAGCCTCTAATAGCACTCTCACCGGTCCAGAAATCATCCGCGAAACCACCGAAAAGATCGTACAAATCCGAGCACGACTTAAAGCCTCAAGAGACCGACAGAAAAGCTACGCAGACAAGCGGAGGAAACCCTTGGAATTCCAGGTGGGAGACCGAGTCCTTTTGAAAGTCTCACCCTGGAAAGGCTTGATACGCTTCGGAAAGCGTGGGAAGCTGAATCCAAGATACATAGGGCCTTTTGAGATTCTCGCTAGAATCGGCCCCGTAGCTTACAAACTCAATCTACCCCGCGAACTTAGTAATGTGCATCCTACCTTCCACGTCTCGAACTTGAAAAAGTGCCTATCCGATGAGACTCTCATTATTCCACTCGAGCAAAATCGAGATCAATGAGAGCCTCAACTTCGTGGAAGAACCTGTGGAGATCATGGACCGGGAAATCAAACGAACGAAACAAAGTCGTATTCCCATCGTGAAGGTACGTTGGAACGCTAAACGAGGACCCGAATTCACCTGGGAACGCGAGGATCAGATGAAACAAAAGTATCCACATCTCTTTCCAAACTCTTGAAATCCCAGTCAAAATGAAAATTTCGGGACGAAATTCCTTCTAACGGGGGGATGATGTGACAACCGTCAAATTTCGGTCAATTCAAAGTCAACAAGTCAAACCGGTCAACTCCAATAACCCTTGTATGCTAGGGTTTACGTTATGTAATCACTATACAATTCGCTATTTTAATGAGAAATCCTCATTTGGAAAGTTCATGTGTTTGATTTTCCTTAGCCTTAACAGTGCTAAACAACGAACCAAAGCGATAAAACACTATTGCACAATCATCGGGATTGTGTACGACACTAAAACACGGTTTAATGGGGTTTACGAACCTTGCGTTGTGAAGCCGGACACTCAAATTAATCACAAACGAAACCTCTCTAAATCGTTTTCACTCTATCTCTTTCTAATTGAAATCTCTCCCAAATCTCTCCCAAATCTCTCTCAAAAGTTACTTTAACTTTTTGTAATCATTTGGGTCATCTCGACCCTTAACCGGGTCAAAAATCGCTTGAAACGGGATAAAAACGAGTAAAATAGCTTTAAGGATCCGAAACCAAAGCTTCTGGTCCGAAGCTGTGTCCGATGTCCGAGGTCCGAAGGACCAGTGTCCGAAGCGAAGCAGTGTCCGAAGTCCCGTGTCCGAAGCGAGGTCCGTCCGAAGTCGTGTCCGTCCGAAGCGAGGTCCGTCCGAAGTCTCGCAGGGTCCGAAGTCCAGGCCCTTTTTACCGGTTTTTCGACTACGACTTCGTTTTAACTCCGTTTTTCATTATTTTAACGTGGGATTTTCACCCAAAACTTTATTTTATAAACTAAGGCCCCAAAATATATAAATCTCCAGGGTTTTTATAAAATATATTAAAAGAATTGGTGATTGATCTAATTATTGAGGGAATATTTGCTTTTCCTTAATTTATGGCAAAAGCAACCCACTACCACCTCACTCTATGACCAGCCACTCTTTCCCACTACCCCTTGTCTCCTTAGTGGACCTTTACAGCCAATCTCCAGCTCTTCCCACGTTCTAAGAGCTGGAGGATTGATCCTCTCTCCTCATTCTCCATAAAACTCTTTCATTCTACACTTAGCAACCAAGAACACTCTCCAAAATTCTCTCATCTTTTCTCTCAACTTCAAGAACTTCAAGGCTTTCTCCAGGGATTTCTTGCTTCAATTAGTAAGTATCTTCATCATTCACATAATTATTAAACTCCATTCTACTCAAAACATTGATATCTTACACAAGTTCCATCTTATTCGGTGTTAGATTTTCGAATCATCAAGACATCTTCTTAGTGTTCTTGAGTTGAACACTTCCTTTCTCTCACTTTCATCTACTGAAACCACATAAGGTGAGTTCATACCCATACATTTACATGTTTTTCTTAAGTTTTAAGGGGAGAATACAAGTAAAATCATCAAGAACACAATTAAACTTTTTCTAACAGATTACATCAGAAAAGATGGACGTTAACCACGGACTGTTTTGGTCAACTTAAATATTTTAGTTTTCAAAACTGTTTCAGGTGCAAGTAGTTCAAACTCTTAGCTTTAAAATGGCTACTTGCACATCTCCAAATGATTTTTCTACAATTAATGGTGATTTTTACAAAACTGCCTGTCATTTCAGAGGCAAACCCGGACCAGTCTGTGATTATGAACATTTTCACCTCTGTTAGAGATCACTAAAAATCATGATAAAATTTACGAACAAACTAGACTCATATTCCAAACTCTCAAAATTTGCGGATTTGGATTTAGAGCTGTGATGATTTTTCTATAAATTTTCTAAGAACGGTAACAGAAACTGTTTTTAACGAAAAGTTGCTGTTAATTTCATTTCACCTTGTAACATGTTGAGCAAGGTGTATATCTTTATGTGACTATATGTTACTGCAATATATGACATTTTATCTTAATATTTAGACACACATCAGTTTACAAATGGATTTGGTCATATAAAATATAAAGAATAACAAGTGATTATAATCAAAGTAAAATCGATACATTCAAACATTAAATAAACTATTTTGAATATAGTTTGCATACATTACTACGTACTACCCTTGGTTGATAAACTATAATAGGTATAGTTTATGATACATTACATAACACATACATTTTAAAAAGGGTACATTTATACAAAGGATATTTTCATTAAGCAAGGTACGGCCATACGGTACCAAGTTTTCATAACACGAAATTCCGTTAATGACTTTGTGTGACAATTACTTCAAATTACCATTAAGTCCTGTATTGTAACCAGAGTCTCCTTGAGGGAGAGCGTGATACTTGTGTATAGATCTATATTGGGTTTGACAAACCCACACCTAAACTGCATGCAACAGTTAGACCGATAGGTCTGGGGTGACAAATGTCATAACATTTCCGACGCCTGAAGAACGTCGTTTTAGGCAACCTTGGTCATAGTATGGTTATAATAAACTCACATAAAGTATTAACAAACATTGGAATTTACGGGGACTTCATTAAAATTTAACGAGTTTATGTCAATTTAAATTTTGCATTGTTTTACTATAAATATGACAAATTACTTGTACCTTTCGGTCTTTGGGTTTTAAGACTACATTTACACATTAAGGAAAATATTGGATTTTTCTAACACAAATACTACTTTTACCAACGAAAAGCTTATGAACTCACCAACCTTTGTGTTGACATTTTTTTTAAACAACTTGTATTCTCAGGAAATCATTAAACAGGTAATCAAGTGCTTTTGAGGATGGGACGCTAAGGCGTCTACTATTTCATATTTTATCAATATATTGTAATTGATTCGTAAACATGTAATTCATACAATGATGTAATTTTTTTCAATTATATATATGTTGGTTGTGTTTGCTTGAATTACTATTACAATTGCTGTTATGATACTATACATGAAGTCCTCCACCCCCGGACGTTTCCGCCATCCTTGGTTTGGGGGTGTGACAGCATGGGTACTTCTTCATCAACTCCAAGTGTAACTGAACAAAATGATAGGTTGAAGAATTATGAGAAGAAATGCATGAGAGAGCTTCGCGGTGCTCTTCCTCCTATGGTGTATAATCATGTTCGCACTTTCAAAACTCCAAAAGAGCTATGGAATACGTTGAAGGAAAAGTACCAGGGGAGTGAGAATACCAAAATCAGCTCTTTCAAACAATGTCTGATTGAATTAAGAGAATCCAAGCAGAAAGATGGAGAAACGATTGAAATGTATTACGATCATCTGAACGAGCTTATCTACAATTGCACAAGGTATGGAATCAAAAGGACTAACATGGAATACAACATTAATTTTGTTATGGGTCTTCGCAAACAATGGAGGAGTGTAAGCTTGATGATTAAGACACAACATGGCTTTGATTTTTCTACATTGAATGATGTCTATAACCAGCTAAAAACTCATGAAACCGAAGTGAATGAAATGGCAGAAGAGTCAAGGATCAGTATTGTGGTCCTTTAGCTCTGGTATCGAAGATCAGTGGTAGAGAAAGTGAGAAGGAAGTTGCTGAAAACGCAGGTTTTGAGGAAGAAGGTGTTATTGTCAATTCGGACGATGAAGTTGTTGCATTTTACTCCAACAACAAGGTGAAGAAGTTTTACAAGAAGCCATTTAATGCGAAGATGAAGCCTGGAGAAACGAAGGGAAGTTATTATGGGAAGTATAGTGAGGAGAAGATGTTTGAGAAGAAAGAGTTAAAGGTAGAGGATTCGAAACAAGAGAAGAAGCTGAAGGGTGATTCAGGGATAGATTGTCGTTATTGCCATGGAGCAAACCACTTGGCTAACGACTGCATGCTGAGAAAGAAAGAAGAAAAGAAGAATAAAGTGAAGGATGAGGCTTATTACTCTGAAAAACTAGAGGAAGTTAAGAAGAAGTCGAAAAATCTTTCACTTGTGGCTGGAGGAGAAGATGAAGATGAGGGAAAGTATCAGATATGGTCATCGGGTTTGGATGACGAAGAAATGAGAAATCCAACCCATGGGGTCATGTATGCAAGGTACGAGGATGTCGAAGAAGAGAATGTGACAGGCAGATTCTTTGTTTCGAAGTTAGGAGATAATGCACCAATGACTGAAAAGGTACGTTCTCTACTTCAATCCTTTAATATTCCTTCATCTGCATATGATTTTGTATTAACTGAGTTTGATGCTGCTGTTACTTATGTGATTTCTGCTAGTAATGAAGCTAAGAAAGCTAGTACTCAGTTACTAGAAACTCAAAGAATCTTGGACACAAAGAAGACTAAGATAGATTGTTTAGAGTTGCAGATAACAAATATTATGGTAGATAGAGATAATCTTAGCACTGAAAATAAGATTCTATTGAAACAGAGGAACATATATTGTAATTCTGCTAAGAGACTCTATGGAAAATTAACTAAATTACATCATTTGTGTGAAATTAGTAGAGAACAACATAGGAAGCTTCTACCATTTTTAGCTTTTAAAAGAGAAAAAGTAGATGCAACTTCTTATGATTGTGAGATGAATATTTCAGATTTTGATAAAGTTCCAGATAATAGATATAGATATGGAATTGTGAAAATTGATGAATGTTTGGATGCTAATGAATTAGTTGACATTGTGAATGACACCTTAACCAAAAATGAACAATTTCAAATTTTGAAAAGAACTGAGAATTCGAAATCTGACAATCAAACTAATTTTGCTGATATTGAAGATAATTCTGATAATTTTAGCGAAATCAGTGAAATTGAAGATGTCGATTGTTCTCAGTTGTCTGTCACTAATGTCACATCTTTGAGTAAAGGCAAAGAAAAATATAATGATTTATTAGCTAAGACTGACACTGATCAAGCCTCCACTTCAAAAGTTTGTGATTTTGATCATGTAAGTGTCAGAGATAGTCAAACTGATAGTAGTGATGATGAGGAAGATGATGATGAAATTTTGAAAGGCACAACCTCAACAACTGATGTTTCGAAAGAAAATGAAATTCCAAGAGTTGTTGTTGATCAGGTGTTTGGAGAAACAGAAAAATTCGACAAAGTGTTGGAAGAAAAAGGTGCTCATTATCTTGAAACAAATACGCTAGTCTATCTAAATTTCAAGTGCTCTGATGATATCATCTTTCCAAATCAAGTATTTGTTACTACTGGGAATGGTGATAACATCAAGCCTGAATTTAACAAATTGGTAGAAGAAGATAATAAGCAAACTTCGAAAGAAGGTTTTTTCTCTAATAAAAGCACTGTCAAAAATCCTCTAACAAAGAATTCATATAAATTTCAAAGACAAACACCTCAACGAACATGGGCTGAAAAATCAAAAAGGTCGAACGAAATTGAAAACAATTGGAAGATGACTCACAGAATGTAAAAATAAATTCAAAAGAATTTAAAGATCAAATTGAAAATTTTTCGAAAGAGAATGGAATTTCAAAGAGACAAGCACGAAAGAAAATCTTTTGGCAAATTGTTGAGTCTCGAAAGAAACAAAATGATTTGAAAAAGAAAACAACTGAAAAGAAAATGTCTGAAAGGATTAAGACAATGTCTTTATCGAATTCAGACATAAAGAAAAATCCCGCTCTGTCTAGAAAGCATTTGTCTCAGTCAACATCACATAATGACTTTTCGAAAATCAAAAATCAAGAAACAAAATTTTGTCTCAAAATCATCGTCAAACACTTCATGAAAAGAAATTTTCAAATTCGCCAAATTCGTCATCTTTGAAGAAGTCTGATTCTAATAATCAAACAAGGTTTTTCAATAATGGTTTCTCTAAATCATTTCCATCTAAAACCAATTCATTCTCATTAAAGAAGTCTCAACAGTGTTTTGAGTCAAAGGTTGAAACACAAAAGTTTGATAAAGTTCCTTCAAAACGAAATGTCAAATTCACACCACAACCACCAAATTTCCCAATACCCCAGCGAAACAGGCTTTCAAAGTTTCATATACCAAGGGCAGATCAAATGTGCAAAATATCGATCATTGGCTTGAAGGCAAATGGAAGTCTTATCAAACAGGAAAATACTCTCAACAACAAATCAAAAGTGCTTATGAAAAGTATTTGAACGAAATGTCGAATGTCAGTTCATCATTGAAAGACTCGACATCTTCAGTTAAGGCATGGCGTCCTGTTTCGAAAGAAAAGGCAACAAAGCAACAATTTGAGAAGACAAAGTTGAAAGTCAGTGAAATCCTAAACTTTCAAAATATTATATTTCTGAACCTTTACCAAATGAAGTGGACTTAATTGATAGTGTTAAATCTAAAGTTCGTAATTGGATTTTAGGATCTTCATTTCACAATGTGTTTCAAACTAATCACAAAGGACCCAAACAGTCTTGGGTACCTAAAATTTTCCACTGATTGAAGGTTCTATGTGACGATCAATATGATGAAAAATGGTATATTGATAGTGGATGCTCGCGTCACATTACTGGAAGGAAAGAGAATTTACGTGAATATCAAAGTTTGGAAAATGTTGGTGTTCTGAAGTTTGGTAACAATCAAAAGTGTCAAGTCAAGGGATATGGTAAAGTCACAAATGGGAAGTTTACTGTAAACCGAGTTGCTTATGTCGAAGGTCTTAAACATAATTTGATTAGTGTTTCGTAACTTGTTATGGGCACTGGAAATCAAGTGGTGTTTAATGAAGAAGGAAGCATTATTTCAAACGTTAATACAAACGAAGTTTTGCTCAAATCCAAAAGAAAGGGAGATATGTTCACCCTGGACATAAAGCCAATTGTTGGTATCCCATCTGTGTGCTTACTTTCGAAAGCTTCATCAGATGTTAGCTGGCTTTGGCATCGATGTCTTTCTCACTTGAACTTTCGAAATCTTAACAAATTGGTGGTAAACGATCTTGTTCGAGGCTTACCTGTATTAAAATTTGAAAATGATACTTTGTGTGCAGCTTGCGAACAAGGGAAACAACATCGACAAGGACATCCAACTGTCATCGATTCAAAAATTATCGAACCATTGGAACTTCTTAATATTGATCTTTGTGGACCATCAACTTTTGAAACTATCAACAAGAAATGGTACATAATAGTCATTGTTGATTATTTTTCACGATTTAATTGGGTTTATTTTCTCAGGTTAAAATCTGAAGTTGCTCAAATAATGATTGATTTTATCAAAAAGATGGAAACAAGTTTGAAGAAGAAAGTTCGAAAAATCAAGAGTGACAATGGTTCTGAATTTAAGAACAATATTCTTGATTCGTTTTTAATAGACAAAGGAATTTCACATAATTTTTCTTCACCATATACACCTCAGCAGAATGGATTGTAGAAAGACAAAATCGTTCTCTTTGTGAATCTGCAAGAACGATGCTCACATATGCGAATCTTCCTCAATATCTTCGGGCTGAAGCAGTTTCTACTGCCTGTTTTACACAGAATAGATCGTTCATTCATCGAAGATTCAACATTACTCCTTATGAAATTATCAATAACCGAAAACCTAATGTCAAATTCTTTCATGTTTTTGGTTGCAGGTGTTTTATCATGAATCTCAAGGATAATCTTTAGAAATTTCAGTCCAAAGCTGACGAAGGAATTTTCTTGGGTTATTCTCATAATTTGGTTGCATATCGAGTGTTGAATAGACGAACAAGGAAAATTAAAAAGCATTCAATCTTACATTTGACGATTATTATATCAAACAAGTTGAAAAGTGTTTCGAACAAAAACCAATCCTTAATGAATCAACAGATGAATCTGAAAGTCTTAATTCGTCTGATTTTGATTATGATTTAATTTTTGGTGTTCCAGAGAGGGCTGCTGATGCTGAAATCAATGCTCAGGATAATCAACTTCCAGAATCATCAAAGCATTCTGATTGTTCGACATTTAATCAAGAAGCAGTTGATGAAAACTCAACATTATATTCTCCTGGAAATAGCGAAAGTATGCCAAATGCTCAAGTGGACGGGGAGCACTTACATTCGAATTCTCATGTTAAGGGGGAGCATTCTTTCGAGGGGGAGATTAGGAGAATGAATGATGATGTTGAGGGGGAGCAACCTGGAAATGAAATTGTCGAGGGGGAGCTAAATGTGTTGAATAATGATCAATATGAAACTTTTCATGATTTAAATGATAATATTTTTGTTGCAGGTTCAGAGGCTGAAGAAATGTTCGAAAATGCACCATTGGATTTTGATCCATAATATCCACCATTGGAGAAATGGACAAGAAATCATCCAAAAGAACAAGTGCTTGGAAATCCACAAGATGGTGTGTTAACAAGAGCTTAAATTCGTGCAAAGAATGAGGTACTTAATGCCCATCAGGAGTTTTGCATTTTAATGTCTTTATCTCGAAAATTAAACCAAAATCAGTTAAGGCTGCAATGGAACACTCAGATTGGGTTGTTGCAATGCAATCTAAATTGTCTGAATTTGAAAGAAACAAGGTTTGGAGATTAATTCCTAAACCAAAAGATGTTTCAATTTTTGGATTAAAATGGATTTTCAAAAATAAAACTGACAAAGATGGTAATATTGTTCGAAATAAGGCTAGGATTGTTGTTAAAGGCTATTCGCAACAAGAAGGTATCGACTATGAGGAAACCTTTGCTCCTGTCGCAAGACTCGAGGCTGTTTGAATATTTTTGGCCTATGCAGCACACAAAGATTTTGATGTCTATCAGATGGATGCCAAATGTGCTTTTCTCAATGGAGAACTTGAAGAAATAGTTTACGTTGAACAACCTCCAGGTTTTGTTAATAAAGAATTTCCTAATCATTGTTATATCTTAGATAAAGCTGTATATGGGTTAAAACAAGCACCAAGAGCATGGTATGCAACTCTTACCTCTTTTTTAAAACAATCGAAATTTAAACAAGGATCAGTTGATCCCACACTCTTTCGAAAGAAAGTTGGGGATCATCTTATGCTTATTCAAATATATGTCGATGATATTATTTTTGGCTCGACTGACCCTGTTTTGTCTAGAGATTTCGAAAATATGATGAAAAGTCAATTTGAGATGAGCATGTTGGGAAAAATAAACAACTTTCTAGGATTGAATATTCGTCAATGCAGAGATGGAATTTTTATCCATCAAAGAAAAATACACAAAGAATCTGCTTGAAAATTTTGGCTTAATGAATAGCACGAAATTACGAGTACCAATGGCGGTTGGAACAAGGCTTTCTCCTTCGTTAGACAAACCAGCTGTTGATCTTACTACAGAAGCATGATAGGTTCGTTACTTTACCTTACGGCAAGTCGACCTGACATTATGTTTTCTGTTTGTAATTGTGCTAGATATCAATCGAATCCCAGAGAACCACATTTAACAGCAGTGAAGAATATTTTTCGATATCTCAAAGGCTCAATTTCGTTAGGATTGTGGTATCCTTCGAAAACTAGATTCTTCATACAAGCATTTTCAGATGCTGATTTAGGAGGTTGCAATCTTGATAGAAAAAGCACAAGTGGCGGATGTCAACTACTGGATGGGAATTTAGTAAGCTGGCAATCGAAAAAGCAAACATGTGTTTCGATTTCCACAGCAGAAGTAGAGTATGTGGCTGCTGCAGCTTGCACTTCACAAATCATATGGATTCAAAGCCAACTGTGTGATTATGCAATCAACATGAATAAAATTTCGTTGTATTGTGATTCACAAAGTACCATACGCATTTGTCACAATCCTGTGCAACATTCGAAAACCAAGCACATTGCTCTTCGTTATCACTTTATAAAAGATCATGTTGAGGATGGCAATATCGAAGTTCACTTTGTGAAAACCACTGATCAACTTGCTGATATTTTCACAAAGCCATTGGATGAAAAATCATTCGTGAGAATTTTGGGGGTCTTGGAATGATCGAAGGCAATTCAGTTCCTGGATTGATTTCGAAAGAATGACAAAAGAAAGGTGCAAAAGTGTCGATTCAGAGGTGCTGAATGTTTACTCAGAGGAAATAGCTGGTCATTCAGAGGTTAATGTTCACGTTCAGCGTTTCGACACGCTTCGATTTCGACATTATGTACACACCGCTTAATCACAAATTTTCGTGAGTTTTGTACAAAATTTTTTAGTTGTTATTTTCAGGTCGAAAAATCCAAAAATACCAAAAATATTTTTTTGTTGTTTGTTTCGAAAATTTCAAAAAGAACAAAAAGATTTTATTTTTGTTTTGTCTTTCAATTTTCGAAAAATCAAAAAGATCAGAAAGATGTTATTTTTGTTTTGTCTTTCAATTTTCGAAAAATCAAAAAGAACAAAAAGATTTTACTTTTGTTTTGTTTTTTTTTTCTCGAAAAATCAAACACTACAAACAGATTTTCTTGTATTTGGTATTTGTAATGCAGCTTTTGGCAAGAATCATCCATGGTTCATGCTTGCAGTTCTAGGGTCAGGAATAATTTTCGAAAAACTTTGCACTAGTTAGGTTGTCCCTAGAAACATGCTGCAGCATGTTGTCCTAAGCCTCTTTTGACTCAATGTGTGTTTTCAAAGCATTAATGAAGTTTTCATCATGAAAATTTCTTCCCAATCAGGCTATCTTCACATTAGTCCTTGAGCTACCTTACTCTTCTCAGTTGAGTTAAGAGTTTACTGCTTGGTCCATACATAGCAGAGGTACTTATGAATCTTTTACCAAATCTTTTTCATCCTAAAGTTCTTACACTTTCACACACAATGACATATGTCCAAGAGATTTCTGGTATAAACCAATCAGGATCTAGACATATCAACAATTTGTGTTTTTGATCTAACATCATGAGACTGTGATGAAAGTGAAACCCTAAATGTCGAAACAAATTAAGGAATTGATGGGGAACTTTGTTCCAGACATCACAAAACTTTTGTTTCGGTACCTGATTTCGATACTCAAAATCATATGCTTTCTTTGTTGTGATCTTGATCAAATGTTCGAAACCCATGACATTTGTTTCCCAACAAGATTTAGGTCTAATTTTGGTTTCAAGAATATGATTTATGTTTGAGTATCATTCTCAACCTTCGTTAATTCATAAATTTTTCCAAGCTTACTTGTCCCTGACTACACTAGTCAAACAGGTAGTTTCGTTTACAACTTGTCATACTTATGTTGAGTATGCATTGTATCGATCGAAATTTTAAGCCACCTTAAAAGCCATATTAAAAAGAATCCCTTCGATACTTCTTCACAAGTATTCGATTGTAATTCACGGGAAACCACACAAGCTGTTGATTATCTCTCTTGATAATTAACGAAGTAATCTTTGCCCGGGATTCAACTGTCTTTATGTCGAAATTTTATTTTCGACATCACAGAATCCAAAATTTTGTTTATTTTGCTTCTTATCTTTTTCTTTGGAACACTGCACTCACGAAATCCTTGAGGTTCTGAGTAATACCAACTCAGGCTGAAGATTTCGAAAGTTTGGCATATGACTTCGCTTCTAAACCCAAAAGCGAAAGAGCCCAACCTCCATTCCGAAGGTTTTGTTCATATCCATTCGTACAGACGAAAAGACTTTTCAAGTGACGGTTTGGTGACTGTGCGCGTTTCTAGGAAACTGTTCTAATCACTTTTTCTGACATTGCGTCATTAACGGCTAGTGGTGCGCGTTTCAAGGGGACACATGGCTATGTCATTAAATGGATCGATTGGTATTCAAATCTGGATACATATAAAAGGGGGCTTTGGTTAACAATAACACTTTACGATATCAAACATTTCTCAGACGATATTTTCCCTAATTGCTCTCTGTTCATCAAACTTTTTCAAACCCTAACAATGGCAACAACCCAATCCGCTACCACTGAAGATGTGTCTTCTCAACCAATCATGAAGATTCAAAGCAAAAACTATCAAGTTGAGGGGGATGTTTCTCTTTATCCAGAAGAACTTCAGATGTTGATTGTTGCTTTGAAGCACTCAGTATTATCCACAGCAATGTTCAGTTCATATGCAGTACCAATGTCTTGGCTTTCCTTGTCAGGCTCAACAACAACTTATAGCAAGACTATGGATACTGTTACTCTCAACATGATTAATGATAAGAGGTTTCGTCAGACAAAGAAACTGTTTGTGCAAATTCTTGAAATTCCTAATTCTTCACCGTTCTACAAGGTTTCAAATGAGCAAGTTCTTCATATGTTTAATGAGATGGGTTATCAACCCCCTCTCACCAAGATTAGTGAGTTCAAGAAGTCTAGTCTTCCATGTATTTGGAACTTCTTGTTTGGAATTTATCTTCGATGTCTCAAAGGTCGAAGTGTTGGTCTAGACAAGGGGAGATTGGAAGTATATGGAATGGTTGTTGGTATTTACTATGATTTACCAGTGGATTATGCGACTCAAATGTGGAAGGAATTCTTGAAGAGTGTGGAGAATAAAAATGTTGTTGATGGGATATCTTGTGCAAGATATTGGAGTCTTATCATTCATTTTGCATATACCAAATAAGGGATTTTGGTGTCTAATGATGAACCTGTTGCTGAATTCGTGAAATATCATTTTCCAAAAACTGTGGAAGATGATGAGGAGGTGTTTCCTAGTATAGCTCGAATTCCTGATGTTATGCTTAAGAAGGTAGATCCGACAAACCCAATTCTAGTGGCTTATTTACAATCTATCAATCCTTCTGTGGAAACTGGAATTCTTTTACCCCGTACTAACGAGGGGTCTCCGAAGAAATCAAAGAAGTCCAAGAATGAGGGTGATGCAATTTCTTCGAAAGAAGTCCCCAAGAAAATAACTGCTAAGTCACCAAAGAAAGGTTCTGGAGATAAAGCAAAAGTTTCGAAGATAGTTGAAAAGCCAGTAACAGATCCAAAAGGTGTTCCTTCGAAGGAGTTTGTACCTTCGAAATCAGGAGTGCTTAAGAGGTTAAAGAAGTTATCTCACAAGCCAAAGTTATCTTTTGAAGATCAATCTCCTTTAGTTCGAAAAGCTCAACTTAATAGGAGAGGGGTTCTTGTTCGTGAAATCCCAGCCCCAGTTTCTCCATCATCAAAGAAAAGACGAGCTGAAGATGTTGCCAAACACATCTCAAAGAAGAGAAAGAAAAGAAAGCTTGTTCTTCAGGAGGATTCGATGGACGAAGAGGTTGTACCAGAAACACCTTTGGGATTGAGTTCACCATCCAAAACATCTACACCAAACAAACCTGTTGATATTCCACCCGAAGATTTGGTAACCAATTCATTTACTGAGGAGGTTCCAACTTCAGGCATCCCTGCACATGTATCTAACACGGATGAAAATGTCATCATGGGTGCTGCTGTATCGAATCTTGTTGGTTCTCAAGGTATATCTCCTATTATTACTTCTTCTACTTTGGAAGCCACTACAAATCCCAGTACTTCTTTAACATTGTTTGTTTCGAAATTTCTCACTACCACTTCATCACCTACCTTCAAAAATATCCTACAACAACCTATCACTACTCTATTTACATCCCAATCCACTGTACCACCCAAACCCAATTCCGATGATGAAACTAATGGAGGGGGTTTTGGAGGAACATTTGCAGACTTAGAATTTGATCCTGAGGAAGAAAGTATTTCGGATCATATGCTAATGTCTGGCAAATAGTTTAAAATACTCAACAGAAAACTCAATTCAATTCTTCAATCACAAGTTGATGCTGGGAGTAAGCATTCAGTATCTGGAATTGAAGTTGACGTGATGCTTAAAGCTCAGGAGCTCCGTCTACAGCAGAAATTGGATATAATAGATAAAAACAATGAGCTCAGAGTCAAGGCTCAAGCTGACTCATTCAATGGCAAACTTAAAGAGCTAAGGATGGTGGCAAAAGTACGACATGTTCTTTTTGTTAAAGATGTTAAAACTTTGACAACAGAAAATTGGAGGAAATGAAGGTTGATGTTTTCAAAGAGCTGAATGAGTTGAGTACCGATTACTCCTCAATTCTTTCCAAAGTCGATATTATAGCAGCAGCAGTAACGAAGTTTGTGGAAACTTATCAATCTCTAATTCCGAAGGTTGAAGATAAGGCAAGTGCTGATGTTGTCAGTTTTGAAAAGTTGGGTACTTTACTTGCTAAATTAAAAGAGATTGTAACGAAGTCTGATTCAAAATCAACATTAACTCCTGAGTACTTTACTTAGAAGTTTAATTCTCTCGAAATGGCGATAAAGAAGGAGTTGGCCCCTATATCCAAATTTATCAATCTTTTACCAACAAGTGCCCCACCTGTTGTCTCAGGGGTGCAAGGGGGAGAAAAGGAGAAGGTTGGTATAGATGTGAAGGCTAACAAAGGAGAAAGAGAAAAAGTGAGTAAAGGAGAAGGGGAAAAAGTGAAAACTGTGGGGAAGGTGATTTCAACTCAAATCACAACTCCAATTATTTCGAAAGTTGATACAATAATAGCTACCAAAACCACAACAAGACCCATTCAAAAAGGGATTGTTATTGGTTCGACAGTTGGTGGTGGGAGTTCAAGTTCTGCAAAACCTAAGCCATCAGAAGCTGAAAAGGGAAAAGGAAAAGAGATAACTATTGAAAAATCGAAAAATGAAAGAAAAGTTGAAATAGAGTCAGAATTAGAGAAGCAATGCCAAATTCAAAGCATCCTGAGGCTTCGTGAAAATGATCCTCCTACAATGGATAAAGGTGATCCAAAGAAATTACATAGCTATGAAAATATTGAAGCAAGAGTGTCATATAATGAAATGTATGCATTCGAGAAGATGCCAAGAAAGAGCTATGCAAATGAGAACACAGATATGAATCAACTTGATTTCCCAATCAATGAAATGATGTTTATTACAGCACAATACAAAATTATTGAGAAATTCAAGAATGGAGATGACTTTCTACATATGAAGCTGAGGTTTCATGTTGTGTTGGGAAAGGATCAGGAAGAGGTTTGGTCCTTTATCAAGATTTTGCGTGTGATAAGCGTGACTAAGGATGTGATGTTTGAAAACATGATTCAGAATTTTCGATTTCATGTTGTAAGGGCAAACAATGTGTTTTGTGATTTTTCTGTTGCTGACTCTCCATTGATGAACTTGAATGATCTTATTCAAGTTGCATTGATTTTCAAAGATATGGACGCTTCGAAACTTCAAGGGACAGGCAAAGAGATTTTGAGACTTGGTCTAGGTCACATCAAAATCTTTATAGATAATTACAATGATTGTCTAGCCTTAGATGATATTGAGTTGTGTACTGCAATGGGAAAGGAAATAAAAGTTGCACAAGAAGTTGTGAAGAGTCAAGAAGAACTGAAGAAGTTTGCTGATGGGGAAATTTGTTTAAAGCCAATGGGATTAGTTTTTTTGGGAAAAGACAAGAAAGGAAAAGCTAAGAGGTTCTTATTTCAAGCTTCGGAAGTGGAACGGTATACAACTGCTCAATATACGAACTTTATTGTTCGTATGAATAATTGTAAGAAAAACAACGAATGAGATAAGGCTGAGCTGAAGAAGGTTATGAGCTGGTATACAGAGATTCGAAGATCAATGCATATGGCTGCTCAAATTCTCACAAACTGAGTTCGACACTGATTACAAAGGGGGAGAATGTTAGTGTCAAATAAGTTGTAATGTGTTGAAGTTATTTGAGTCAGTTTCGAAAGTCACTTTATCTATTTACTAAGGCATAATAGTTTCGAAGTCTTGATGTTTAGCCCTTAGTATTTTTTGTATACTTTCTAATTCTCCTATAAATAGGAGTTGTACTCAGAGTTAGATAGAACTTTTCCAAGTCATTCTATCTAGTATTCTCTTTGTATACGAAAGTATAATCGAGCTATAAACCAGATCTTATTTACTCTCCATGTTCATACTACTTTGATTACTCTGATTACATTCATACTCGATTAAATCGCAACTACAATTGTATGATGTTATCTTTGTGATTATCGCATATGTAGTATGATTGTATGTTTATATGCTTATATGTGTATCGGGCGAGGCCCGATGTCAGGCGGGGCCTGGTGATTGACAGATTTGTAAACCAAGCGGGGCCCGAGGACAAGTAGGACTTGATGCCGGGCAGGGGGCCCATTATGTGTTTATTATGTATGGTATGTGGTATTTTGGGGAACTCGATAAGATTTGTGCTTACCGTTTTCAGTTTATGTTTCAGGTACTTCTGGTTCGAAAGTGAGGAGCCCGGGATGATTGCAGAGCACACACCACCTTATTCCGCACTTTGTGATTTACTCTGATAATTTGTGATGTAGTGACATACTTTGGTCTATCTTGGTTTGTATGACAATGTTTTGGAATACCTTTTTATTAAATTAAAAATGAAAATTTTGGGTCTTATTCTTGGGACATTACACTGCTGCTACCTGAATCCTCACACTGAACACAACCAAAATATCCCTAATCAATAATTTTATATAATTTCCCAAAATCCAAGGTTCCAAACCAAATTCTATACTTCTAATGGGTAAAAAACCATTTTACCCTTCTCGTATCTGATCCAATAACCCATGACCCAAACCCAAAAGGCCCAAAAGAAGACCTCGTGAGTACGCCCTGCGTACCCAACTCGTACGCTGCACGTGCGGCCCACTGAAGCACAAGGTACAACTCGCTAAAGCACAAGGACGGGGACTTCATGCATTACACTGAGCGTACGCATACGTACACCCATCGTACTCATCAGATGACCAAAACTTCATATTAAGCACTTAATGCTTAAGACCAAAACGTCCAAGCTCATATCTAACTTCTAAATAAAGTCTTAATCCATAAAGTTGCCAACTCTACTCTTTTGAATGTCTTAATGGACCTAAAACCTGTTTTTATCCATCTTAACCCATAATATGAACATCAAATTAAGCATGATTCATCAAAACCCATCAAGATGATATTTTTATGGTTCCTAATAACTCAATAATGGATAAAGTTTCCAACTTTATCCATTAGAATGGTCCAACCAATCAAGATCTAGTTTTTAAGTCTCAAAGGGACCAAAAATGCATCTTTTACAACTTAATCCATTAAGTCCAAGTATCAAGCTTTTAGATTTGAATCAATACGATGTTTAGATGGATAAAGTTTCCAACTTTATCCATAACAAGGTCACAAACTTTGAAGATCTAAACTTTATGCAATAAAGTGATTAAAAGCTCATAACACTCAAGACTAGCTAGATCTATCAATTGCATCATCAAGATTCAAACTTTATACCTGTAAAAGAAAGATCAAGGTGAACAAAGTACGGATCTACAAGCTCCAATGCAACCAACACTTCCCCAATGAGCTCCTTCTTCTTCAAGATGCACAAAGAACACTCCAAAGCACTTAAAAACAACTTTTTTTTTGCTCACAAGGCTCAAACTAGGGTTAGGATTTCAAGGGAGGGTGTTAAAGAGGTGGAGGCTAAGAATGGAATGAGTTTGGAGAAGTTAAGGAGCTTAAATAGGGATCAAACCATGAAAATAAGGTTTGGGCACTGATCGCGTACGCCCAACGTACTCAGGGATACCATAGTATGCCCAACGTACTTCCCTTTACGCCCAAAGTACGCGGCTTAACCCCAAACCGCCCTAACTTCAAACGGTCGTAGTTTCTTCGTTTCAACTTCGATTTCGATGATCCTTATATCCACATAAAGGCACTTATGAGCTCTACAACCCTATCTAATTACTTTTAACTTAAAACACATCAAACTAAAATCCTTAATTTATAAAAGAAGTCTAAAATACCACTTTTCCCATTATACCCTTCGGCTCCAAAGCACAAACTGAACTCTTGGATCACATAATCCACATTACCCACTTCCAAATGGGTCTAAACCTCTCTTTACCCAAAACCCAAAGCCTTTTGATACTTGATCTTCGGGTCACGGCCTCGAATCATGAAATGACTCGAAACAGAGTGTTACATTTACAGTTCACCATTAAAGCATAATTTATCTCCAAGTTTGTTTTCACTCTAGAAGTTTACTAAATCTGAGGATATGTATATCATGAAATGCCCAATTGGATTTGCATATGGCTCTTAGTAGACAACGACTCATATACCGTTCCCTCATAATATGAAACTAGGTCTCATAGACAAAGCCTTCCAAGTGTTCGAAGAAATGTCTCATCCAGATTGTAGAGTTTTCGGTGTGACATCCCCAAATTCACAGTTATTTTAAAAATTTTATTTATGCTTATTTGAAAATCAGAGTATTCATTTTTAAGAATAATATTGCGGAATTTGTTCCCAGAAAACATGATAAATATATTATCAAAGCATTTCCGAAGAAATGTATTTTGTTTATATTAAAACTTTGGGATGTCATCGTCAATACAGAAACATAAGCATGAACATACTTTATTTACACTAGCGATTTACATCTCCTTTAATCTATCAGTGTAATGTAGCTTCGTATCAATACCTTTGATACAAATAAAATGAGTGGGTCAGGTTGGGAAACCTGGTGAGTACATAGGGTTTCAACCCACAATAATATAATTATTATGTTTCATCACCAAACAATTAACCCAATTACCCATCCCCATTATCTTCTTTATTCTTAAGTATCTTCCCTAAGAATCATCTACTCCTCAATATTTATTCCTAAGGATTGTCCTAAGAAATAGGAACGAAGTCCATCGCTGCCAAGGTTCATTTAAAAGGCACTAAGTTCATAGCTGCCAATGTTCGTTTGTGAGACACTAAATCCATAGCTGCCAGGGTTTATCACTTTTATTGGCAATATTATTTTAGGGAGTCCACCCACAATACATGTCAATGGGTTTTTAGAGTACATCTAGTGAACACATCGTTCACAACACCTACAGGTTGCGAGCCTGCTAGTGTTCCACTAGATTGTCTAGAATAATTTGTGGTTGTCATCTATACTCTGCTAGATGACTGGGCCATCGCTTCTCATCATCTTCTACCTCTCATCGTCTATATCGTCTTTCATCTCATCTTTTGTCTCTCACCTCATCTCATCTTTAATCTACCCATCTTTACCCATCATAATTATAGGTGTAATACATATACAGTTTAAATCGAATAAAACATGTATATTTTGTTCATCCAGCATAGATATCAAGAACACAAATAATATGCACACATAGCACGTAATTTATATTAAATAATTCATATCTATGTGTAAGATGAAAGTAACTATGCACTCACTTGTTAAAGTTATGATTCCAAACCTGGGCAACGCTTCGCTTTTAACAATTCTATTTTCCTTCGGCGAAACCTAGTATCATTACCGCTAGATTTTAGTCTAATATTTATTGCGACTATTTACGAGTGATATTGTATTATAAGTGTTAAACAATACTTTTCAACCACTATGTATAGACAGGGGTCAGACATGAAACACGGAGGGCATGACCATTTTGGCATTATAGCACTTCTGAAATCCAATAACCCTATGCGGCCCTTCAAACCAGATTCCCAATACCGTGAGTAGTTAAAAGATATTATAATAACACTTTGTATATTATATATATATATATTGTTTATAAGTTCATAATAACGATATTGAACTTAAACATAAGCTATACTTAAGGTAGGGTAAGCATAACTCACTACAAGGTTTGGCTAGGAACCGGACTCTACGGGGGCAGAACTTATGAGCCGAAAGCTCTTCTTCTTGGAGCCTTCTGGCGCTCCGGGACTCGCCTCTAGCACTCGGGAATTGCTAGGGATTAGGAGGGGCTAAGAGGGGCGTTTTAGAGAGAAAGAATGGGAAAGGTGTGAGTTTTTGGGGTAATTTGAACCTCTATTTATAGGCCGAGTGCGGTTCGAACGCGGGGCGTTCCCTTGCTGAACGATGGGCGTTCATGGCCAGGTGTCATCATCTGGTGCCAAGCTGTGGTGAGGAAGCTGTGGCTCAGATCGCGCCACGTGTCGCTCGCTGGTTACTCCAAAAACTAATTATCTTCTAAAATCCGTAACTTTTGCATACGAGCTCCGTTTTTGACGTTCTTTATATCCGTCGGCTAATTTTGACTTTATTTTTAAAGTTATATTTAACAGACTTAGACAGTAAAAATCCGTTAAAAATTCATAACTTTTTCATCCGACGTCCGTTTTCGACTGTGTTTATATCATTGAGCTCCTATTAATGAAATATTCAATTCTCATTTAGGTTGTGTCGGCTAAAAATCGATCGATCTAAAATTCGATTTCCGGGCAGTGCACTACTATGCTAAATCTTAGAAAAATCAAAACTTCCTCAAACGAAGTCAGATTTGGACGTTCTTTTTTTGTATGCTCTCGGTTTAACATATACTACGACTTTCATTTAGATCGATAAGGCTAAAAAGTAATTTATCAAAAATTCACTTTTTACGTTACGCGGAGCTGTGCCGGTTTGTCGCAAAACTTCGACGGGTCATAACTTCTTCGTTATAAGTCGGATTTCAGCGTTCTTTATATATACGGAACCCTTGTGACATATACTATAACTTGGTTAATATTATTTATTCTAAATAATATTTTATTAAAAAGTCATTTTTGACGCTTATTGTGTCTAAATTGACTAGCCCGAATCTACAGGTGTTACAATTATCTCCCTTTAGGATAATTACGTCCCGGAATCATCAACGAGACAAGGCTTATATAATGAGTCTGTACATTATCTTTTCATCCTAGGTAATAATCGTAACTCTTATGTCTTTTCTAACGAGTTTCTAACTATTGGAATTCTTAACTATTGGCGGTGCTCAATTCTTACACCTGCTCTTCGTACTATGTTGGAACTTCAATCGTAACCTTCGAGTTACAAACTCGATCCTTATTAGAGACTCCTGCTCCTTCTTAAATAGACTTAACTTTAAGATAAGTCCTTTACTTCAATTATCGTAACAGATCGATGGGTCATGTTCTAATGACTTCTCGTCGTATGATGCAATGATTAGACTCAGGTCTTTTAGAGTCAAATTCCAGAATGGAATATACCTTCCTTCATGTTCTAATTGTTGGGTTATGAGCATTCTAACACTCCTAAGTGTACATGCAACCCTAAATACCTTGGATCTATGTTTTCTCTATTATACATACAATTATGAACATCCAAGGTATTATCCTAATCTAGCATACAAAATAATAAATATAACAAGATAGAATACATACCTCTTTGATGTAGAATGTCTTCATGAAGCTTGAGTGCCTAGTGCCCCAAGTGTGACACCTCAAATGGTTCACACAACACCAAATACACTTGGAATAACTTGAGAGAAACTTGAACACTCCTTGAAATCGTCTAGCCCACACACTCACACATTAGTGCACGATTTCTTGAGCCATGGGATTCTTTTATATGGTGGCTATTAGGGTTACACCATGTAACTCATAACTTTACCCATTCCTTATGCTCCATGGATTTTAACCTCCATGGAGTATCCATGGATCACCCCATGGACTTAGTCCAACATAAGGAATCTTGGATCACAAGCCCACATATAAAAGAATGAATGATTTACACAATCAACCCATATATTTAATTAGTCTCCTTTTGATCACTTAATTAATTCCAAATTAATTCTTGATCAATACTAATTAAATAACCTTATTAATATATTAGAACTTATAATATATTAACCAACCTTAAGTGTTATTTCTCTCATTATAGTCTATCCAAATGCATGATGCCATGCAACCCAAATGGACCATGTCGGGTCGGGTCAAGTCTTACCAATTATAGTTATGGACTTAGACATTAATCCAACAGTCTCCCACTTGGATAAGTCTAAAACTATTATTGCGTATGACTTCAGGAACCGATCAGCAATCGTAGCTCTCAAAAGCTTCTGTCGAACTCTGACCTTATCGACGAACTCTGACCTTTGTCAATGACTTGTCCATTAGATAAGGGATCATATATTCCTCCATTCTAGATATCATATGGACTGAGACATGGATTATCAATCATTCTCTCTGTCCATTTGTTGTTTCCCGATTTCCGATTCATGATGACTGACTGATTGAACAAATCAAATCAGTCCTGGCTTGGCCAAGCACTCACATGTGTCATCTTTAAATCATCGAGGGGCCCACAGATATCGCTTTTATCCCGAAGGTAAAAGGAATGGATAAACTTCGACTCATATGGCTTGTTCTACTACTTATTGAATCATACACAAAGGCACGTTTTATAACATCGAGTTACCAATGCGTTTTCATGCAATCAATGTATAACCAACTCATAGTAACAACTCATATCTCTAGGTTTGAAGAATATAAGATATTATCGTCTCATGATCACTCGTGATAAAATCGATGAAGTGATTCAAATGAGCGCGGGTTGAATCCAATACTCAGAACTTATGAGCACTCATGAGTGTTGTAGCACCACTTTTGTCCACCAACTTGGACCTCTACAAACCAACCCATGACAGTCTTGATTCATATCTACTTCCAACATATGACCGACTGTGGATGGTTTGAATAACTTAATCATTCAGGAAGAGCGACTTAGTTATTCTGGAAGTCAAAACATGCAAAGTGAAACACAAGAATAAATGAATCAAATATGGTATCAAACCCTATGAATATAAATAAACACTTTTATTTATCACCATACTGATTACTCATTATTCATTGTTTCGGTTTTATCAACTTTATACTTGAATTTAAAACAATAGTTATCCCATGCTCCAAGCATGTACACTATGTTTTCTAAACACTAGTCATGCCATACACCAAGTATGCATACTATGTTTGTCTATGATCTTTACTTTGTAAAATAGATCAATTGAACATCACTCCAATGATCCTCTTTTCACAGTCCCAAATCCTTACTGCAAATGCAAGAATTCCAAATTCATGCCATTTACTGAAATCTGTTAGATTCTAAACTTATATGCATTGATCCTCTTAATGATTATGCACGAAGTCAGAAATACTTGACAACAATCATTACAGAGCATTCCAAAGGAGATCAGCTCCTTGGAAACATCCTTCTTTCATTAAGTTTCCTAATCTTACACAGATTGACTAATTTCTAACTTTGAAACATTTCCATATTCCATTTTGACTATCACTTCTGAACAAGAGTTGCCTCCTTACAGATTATGTCAATATGGTCCTTCCAGAATTAACATTATACTTCCAACTGTCCTTGAGCAACCAATCTTTGGTAAACCTTAGATTGTCCTCGACAATTGCTTAATCATTTTAGTCATATCAAATTCTAGACCTTTTCCCTTCATAATGCCCCAGGCATTTGGAAAATTTTAGAAAGGATGAATATAGCACATGTAATCGATCCTATATCCGAAGCATATGGGACACGATTCATGATGTCTCACATAAAGACTAAACCAGTCTTTTTCTATAATATTTCCATTTCAATTTGCCAAGTTCTCAAAATTCAAATTATGAAAATGGATGTCGTAATCATAATCGAATTTTAGAACGCAAATAATGGACCCATATATAGAATTTCCTTATGTTGAGCCATTCCAACATGAAATTCATATATATATATATATATATATATATATATATATATATATATATATATATATATATATCCTTGATTAAATACGATTAAAATCTCAATCTAAGCTTTTAGAATTGAAATGAAGTATAATTTCCTCTCCCTTAATTATAGCAAAACAACTTTTTCAACCCCTGCAACCTCACGAATTGAAACTTTTGTTTTCTATAATTAACATTGCTAACTTGCAACCTTTGTCATAATTATCATGCTCCCACTAACATGATGATTGTTAGCATAACACTTATGCTCCCACTAGCTTTGACATGTACTCAGAAATCAGCTGACTTTCTTACCAAAGTTCAGATTTCTGATACGAGATGCTTTGATAAAACTTTATCAAAATCATACACCTTTCCTTAGATAGCATGCATGTGTGTCTAAACAATTTCAGAACTATGAAAAGGGATGCCGTAATCATAGTCTCAATTGTTTAGACCTTTTGCCATCTGCTTCAAATCTACTTGGTGGAAGTGTTTCCTCACCATCATTTTCATGAATCGGAGAGAAACCTTATGACCCTTAGATTTTATGGTGTATGTGTTCTTATCCATGTGAATCGTCAAAACCATAGTCACAAGACAAGGATAATGACAAATCCAAACTCATATGGACTGAACTTATGCAATCTTAACTTCTTGCCACCTGGCAGTACAGGGCCTGCCATTGCTTCCAAGTTGTTATGCAACCAATTAAGAACTTTCAGAACTCCTATGCAAAGCCAACTTTAACTGGAATGGGCACAGAATATGTCAACATGATAGGTTATAAACCTCAAGTCGTGTGCTAGTGAATAACCTCAGGTTTTATTCTTGATTAGTTCTTGAAATTCTTTCAGGATCTTTTAGACTCCCAATGTCTCCTTGACCTATAAGACTTTCTTTCCAAATATTCAAGAGATAGTGTGGATTCTAATCAAGACAGACACTTAACACGATTGGCCTTAGTTGATCTTTGTTTTATCCAAAACATCACAAATTACCAATTTCAAATGTACAAGAGTAGAAAACTTTTACTCTTACATTTGACAAGTGTTTTTAAACATCTTTTAAGACATGTCACTCAAGTTACAATCTTAGAGTATAACTCTAAGAATTGTTTTTGGAACGATGTATGAATCATCTTCTTGATTTAACCACTTCAACAATTCATAACTCCTCTTCTTAACTATCAGAATGCACTTAGAGGATGAATTGTGATAAGGTCTCAAAATCATTAAGATGATCTTAAAACATGATACTAAAGTACTCTCCCATCTTTTCAGATTTGAGAAACTTTTATCCTTCTGCCTAATTTGATTCTTCTCATTCGTTCTGTCATACATTGAAAATTTTCCAATGTCTCAGAATTATACTTAAGCTTGTAAGTATAATCATATTTACTAAGCCTTAGTAAATCATGACGAATAGTCTTATCGATCTTTTATGGTGGACTTGATCAGTGCACAAGAATGTGTACTTGATCCCTTAGTCCTTCACTTGACTCACATATACATGTGAACAAGGAACTAGTCTTAATTTTCCAAAGTTGAAAATTCTCATTCATCATACTATACAACTTGCATGATTCCAAGTTTCTATCCAACTGAAACTTGGGTGATGAGAATCTTTCCTTATTTGGTAAATTTGGACACTACCACAAATGAAAGAATCAAATTCATATTTTCACTCTTGCTCTTAATGGAATCTTATAAGCAACAAAGATTTTCACAAATGCCATTGTAAGGATATTTTAAAATAAATAAAATCAAAAATTTTCCTTTTATTTTAAAAACTTTGCGGAAAAAACTATCCTTACAGTGCAAAAGCACATGAAAACTTTGTTGTTATCTATTCCTAAGCAATATATCATAACTCCTAAGTAACAGCTTCAAAATTCTGATGCGATCGAAATCCACCTACGCGATCAGAATCAGCATATACTTCCTTTAAGCTTTCTCTCTATTCTTTGATTCTTAAAACATCAACATGTGACCCAGTCACATCATGTAATGAGGATCTTAGAATAGAAACTTAACAGAGTTAGATAATGGGCTCTACCTGAAATAGAGTCAGACTTATTGACTTTAACATCCTTAGGTAAACTTGGCAGCTTTGCAATCAACGCCCCTTCCTTTGGCAAAATAAACATATGGACCCTTTGGTAATGGGACTATCTCAGACTTAGCCTTTCTCCTTACCATTTGGTCAACTGGGTTGACTATGGCCAATCCCTTTCCATTGGGAAGAGAATGCTTTTTCTGGATTTCCAGTGTCACCATTGTCACTGTCCATAAAGTTTTTGGGAAGTTTATCTTCTAATCAAATTTGCTTTACTATCGTTCCAAATCATTGCTGATTCAGCGGCACCAAGCAAATAGATATGATCATTAAGGTTCATGTCATAGTCTTTTTAATAGTAGTCCCAAAGGAACTCACTATGTGACTTAGAAAGTGATTGAACATCCAAGTTTCTCAAGACTTTGACACCCAACTCTCCCAGCTTGTCAATATGTGACTTCATCTCTAAGATGTGATCACACATAGAACTTGCTTACCATTAGGGCTTGAGTGACCTTGAACTTGTGGGTTAGTGAGAATAATTGGAGGAGGTGGAGGAAGTAAAGTTCCAAGAGATTTGGGAAGATCATAGATGTCTGAACTAGACATCTTTTGGGAGATATTCAAGATAGTTGATCTAAAGTCCTTAATATAACACCCAATATGAAATATTAAGGCTAGGATCCAACAACCTATTTATAACTGGAAGAGGGATGCCGTAATCCGAGTTATAAAATAGTTGAAGGTAGGTAAATGACGATTTACCAATTTCCACCATGAAAAACGAAATAATGTAATTAGGTTTTTTAATTGGATTTGAAACTCCTAGATCTTTTGAGATTCATTGAACTTTTCAATGGCATGTTTCAATCTCGAGTGTGCCCTTCAGGTTTTGTGACTGGGATGCCGAGGATCACAAAACAAGGTGTGAAGTAACCATGCAAATATACTTGGTACCCTTAATATTTACCCCTCAATCGATGTGCCGGTTAACCACACGAGCTCCACCGATACTATGATAAATATTAAGTTACCCTTTGCCTACTTTGTTAAATCCAGGTTAGTGTGCCGGTTAACCACACACGCTCCACTAACGACTTAAGCAAAGTGCAAAGTGTAATTTCATGGGTTAGCACCAAATTCACATTTTCCTAAGTAACTAAGATTGGGTATTAATAAGAGTTTAGTTACTTAGTATTTATCATTAATACTTTTAATGAAAGGAGAATTATAGTCCTTGTCCTACCCGTTCGGCTAACGACCCTCCACCAGTCAAGGAAGCGGTGGGTGAGAGTGGACACCCATTAAACTGCCAATTTATAGGCAGTAACCTTATACCCCCCTTATAGACCGGCTTCGTGAATGAGGCCTACTAACGGTAAGACTGACTTGCTCTTATACATATATTTATTATTAACTTATAATACTATAAAGTATAAGGGTTGAATTTTAACTTTTAAAATTCTAAAGGCTAACTTGGAATTAAAGTATTCATGGGGAAAACTTTACAAATTCCAAAACTTGAGGGCAAGTTTTGAAAATATTCAAAACTAATTAATTCCATAACTTATGTGTTTAAAGTAGTTTTAATTAAAAAAAACTCTTCAAGTTCCATAACTTGAGGACAAGTTATGGAAGACTTTAAACTAATAAAAGAATGTAACTTTTCTTTATTTTTGTAACTTATGGAACTAATTAAGGTTACACATTTTATCATTTAATGAAGTGACTCTTGAACCTCCATAACTTGAGGACAAGTTATGGAGTCATAAAACCATTTAATGAGGACAAGACTCTTCATTTTTGTAACCATTGCCAACTTTTTATGAGTTTTATGAAACTTAAATGTGACTTTTCATATAACTTGAGGACAAGTTACAAAAACACATTTTAGAATCAACTCTTAGATTAAAATGGATTGAAAACACATAATCAATTAACTTTTCTATTAATCTAATAAACTCATATGAACAAAGATAATTCACATCAAAAAAATTTTCAAGTAATTAGCATAACTTTTAAACTAATACAATTCAATTTTTCAGCTAATTTTGCAAGTATAACAAGAAAACAAGCCTTGGCTCTGATACCACTGTTGGGTTATGAGCATTCTAACACTCCTAAGTGTACATGCAACCCTAAATACCTTGGATCTATGTTTTCTCTATTATACATACAATTATGAACATCCAAGGTATTATCCTAATCTAGCATACAAAATAATAAATATAACAAGATAGAATACATACCTCTTTGATGTAGAATGTCTTCATGAAGCTTGAGTGCCTAGTGCCCCAAGTGTGACACCTCAAATGGTTCACACAACACCAAATACACTTGGAATAACTTGAGAGAAACTTGAACACTCCTTGAAATCGTCTAGCCCTCACACTCACACATTAGTGCACGATTTCTTGAGCCATGGGATTCTTTTATATGGTGGCTATTAGGGTTACACCATGTAACTCATAACTTTACTCATTCCTTATGCTCCATGGATTTTAACCTCCATGGAGTATCCATGGGTCACCCCATGGACTTAGTCCAACATAAGGAATCTTGGATCACAAGCCCACATATATAAGAATGAATGATTTACACAATCAACCCATATATTTAATTAGTCTCCTTTTGATCACTTAATTAATTCCAAATTAATTCTTGATCAATACTAATTAAATAACCTTATTAATATATTAGAACTTATAATATATTAACCAACCTTAAGTGTTATTTCTCTCATTATAGTCTATCCAAATGCATGATGCCATGCAACCCAAATGGACCATGCCGGGTCGGGTCAAGTCTTACCAATTATAGTTATGGACTTAGACATTAATCCAACACTAATGTGATATGATCACTTTTTAGCATGTAGCACTTCTAGCTACAAGCTTCTTTTTTTAACAATGATCACGATACTTCTATTGATCGCTTTGATTATCTTTCACTTCAATCTTTTGGCTTAAGTCAGATACTACGTCGAACTTGGTTCTCTGAACCACATAACATACTCGTCTTAGTCGGAATCGATTTGATATGACCACTAGGTTCGGAATAACAATCACCTTCTTAGTCATTACCGAAACAATGGTAACAACATACTATTGGGTTTTTAGCATTTTAACACTCATATGGTGTACATGCAACCCTAGAAACCTTGGATCTATGTTTGACTAAGATACATGCAAATAACTATTTTTCCAAGGTTCTCAACCTAACTAGCATGGCATGGGGTACTTGTATCAAATAAAGCTAGTAGAGTTACTTACCTTTTAGTAGTGGTGGATTGCTTGGAGTTTGAGAGCCTAGCACCAATAATGTGGATGCCTCAAATGGAAATCACAAATCACCACAAACTTGGAAACTTGAGAGAATAGCAAAACCTCTTCTTGAAATCGGCCCTCTTAGTTCTCACACATAAACTAGTGCAATTTCTAGAACCAAAGCCTCCTTTATATAGTGTGGTGGATTAGGGTTACATCCATGTAAACCCTAATACCCATGTCTTTTCATTTCCATGAGATCCATGGGTTAAAGCTCCATGGATTATCCATGGACGTTCCTTGCAAGCCTAGCCCATTCCAAATAAGCATTAGCCCACACTATATAAATACACAAGCCCATATTTAATTAGTCATACTTTTGATCACTAAATTAATTATAGATCAATACTAATTAAATAATATGATTTTATATTAATATATTAGAACTTATAATATATTAATAAATCATAACTTATACTATTCTCAAAAGATTATCCATAAATTGTTCGGGTGAAGTGCAACCCAAATAGACCATGTCGGGTCGGGTCAAGTACATACCAAATATAGTTATGGACTTAGACACTATATCCAACAATCTCCCACTTGGATAAGTCTAATAACTATAGTTGCAAGTATGACTTCAGGAACCGATCAGCAATCGTAGCTCTTAAAACTCTGTTGAACTATGAGGCGCCATTTTAGATAAGTGATCATATAATCCTCTGTTCTAGATATCAGCCGGACAAACACATGGAACAATGTCTTACTTATTGTCCAGCAGTTGTTTCCCGATTTCCGATTTGTTTGACATAGAACTTAATTGAACACATCAACTTAGTTCTGACCGGGCCCGGTACATGGGTCAACACAAAATCATCGAGGGGCCCAGATATCGCTTCTAATCCAAGAAGGAACAGATAAACTTCGACTCATATGCTTCTTTTACTACTTGTTGAATTACACACAAAGGCACGTTTTATAACATCGAGTTACCAATGCGTTTTCGTACAATCAATGCATAACCAACTCATAGGCAACAAGTCATATCTCTAGGTTTGAAGACTTATATGATATTACCATCTCACGATCACTCGAGATGAATTCCATGAAGTGATACCAGTGAGTGTGGGTTGAATCCAATACTCAGAACTTATGAGCACTCATGAGTGTTGTAGCACCACTTTGTCCAACATCTTGGACCTCTACAAGCCAACCCATGATAGTCTTGATTCATATCTACTTCCAACATATGACTGACTGTGGATGGTTTGAATAACTTAATCATTCAGGAATAGTGACTTAGTTATTCTGGAAGTCAAAACATGCAAAGTGAAACACAAGAATAAATGAATCAAATATGGTATCAAACCCTATGAATATAAATAGACCACTTTTATTTATCACCATACTGATTACTCATTATTCAATGTTTCGGTTTTAAACTATCAACTTTATACTTGAATTAAAACAATAGTTGTCCCATGCTCCAAGCATGTACACTATGGGTTTTTTTTCCTTTTCTAAACACTAGTCATGCCATACGCCAAGTATGCACACTATGTTTTTACAAACATTAGTTATGCCATACACCAAGTATGCACACTAAGTTTGTCTATGATCTTTATTCTGTGAAATAGTTAGATTGAACATAATTCCAATGATACTCATTTCACAATCCCAAATCCTTACCGCAAATGCAAGAATTCCAAATTCCTGCCATTTACCTAAATCTGTTAGATTCTAAACTTATATGCACTGGTCCTCTTGTAATGATGTTTCACAAAGTCGTAAAGACTTGTCAACAGACATTACAGAGTATTCCAATGGAGATCAACTCCATGGAATCGAAGTCTCATATTCAAAGTTCATTGCCTTTGAACATTCTTCTTGCATTAAGTTTCCTAATCTTACACAGATTTAATGAATAACTTCCACCTATGGGAACATTTCCATATTCCCCTTTTGACTATTACTCCTGAACAAGAGTTACCTCTTTTCAGAATATGTCAATATTGTCCTTCTCGAATTAACACTACACTTCCAACTGTCCCTGAGCAACCAATCTTTGGTAAACCTTAGATTGTCCTCGACAATTGGTTAATCACTTTAGTCATATCCAATTCTAGACCTTTTCCCCTCTTAGTGCCCCAAGGCATTTGGAAAATTTAGAAAGGATAAATATTATAGCACATGAAATCGATCTTGTACCCAAAGCAAATGGGACACGATTTATAAGGACATGATACTAGACCAGTCTTTTGCTATAATATTTCTATTTCTATTTGCCAAGTTCTCATAATTCAGATTATGAAAAGGGATGCCGTAATCATAATCGAATTTTAGAACGCAAATAATGGACCCATATGTAGAATTTCCTTATGTTGAACCATTTCAACATGAAATTCATATATATATATATATATATATATATATATATATATATATATATATATCCTTGACTAAATATGATTAAAACCTCAATCTAAGCTTTTAGAATTGAAGTGAAGTATAATTTCCTCTCCCTTAATTATAGCAAAACAACTTTTTCCCGATTGAAACCTTTTGTTTTCTATAATTAACATTGCTAACTTGCAACACTTATTATAATTATCATGCTCCCACTTGCATGATGATTATCAGCATGAAGCTTATGCTCCCACTAGCTTTGACATGTACTCAGAAATCTGCTGCACTTCTAGATATCAATACTTTATTGACCTTCTTACCAAAGTTCATATTTCTGATATGAGATGCTTTGATAAAACTTTATCAAAATCATACACCTTTCCTTAGATAGCACACATGTGTGTCTAAACAATTTCAGAATTATGAAAAGGGATGTCGTAATCATAGTCTCAATTGTTTAGACCTTTGCCATTTCTCACAAGTCCATGTTAGTGTGTCGGTTAACCACACACGCTCCACTAACGACTTTTAGAATGCAAATATCATAATTGCTATCTACTTAAAATCTACTCAGTGAAAGCGTTTCCTCACCATCATTTTTCATGAACCGGAGAGAAACCTTATGACACTTAGATTTTATGGTGTATGTGTTCCTATCCATGTGAATTTGTCAAAACCATAATCACAAGACAAGGTTAGTGACAAATCCAAACTCTTATGGATTGAACTTGTGCAATCTTAACTTCTTGCCACCTGGCAGCTCAAGGGCCTGCCATTGCTTCCAAGTTGTTATGCAACCAGTTGAGAACGCGCAGAACTCATATGCAAAGCCAACTTTAACTGGAATGGGCGCAGAAATAGGAATATGTCAACACGATAGGTTATAAACCTAAAGTCGTATGCTAGTGATAAACTATAGGTTTTTCCTTCTTGATTAGATCTGGAAGCTTTCCAAGATCTTTAAGACTCCCACTATCCTCTTGACATATAAGACTCACTTGCCAAATATTCAAGAGATAGTGTGGATTCTTTATCATGACAAACACTTCACACAATTGGCCTAAGTTGGTCTTTGTTTTATCCAAAACATCACAACTTACCAATTTCAAATGTACAAGAGTAGGACACTTTTACTCTTACATTTGACAAGTGTTATAACCTTTCTTTAAGATATGTCACTCAAGTTACAATCTTGGAGTATGACTCTAAGACTTGTTTTGGAGCGAAGTGTGACTCATCTTCTTGATTTAACCACTTCAACAAATCATGATTCCTCTTCTTAGTCATAAGAATGCACTAAGATGTCCTTAGAGAACCAATTGTGATATGGTTTCTTAATCATTAAGATGATCATTAAACATGATACTAAAGTACTCTCCCATCTTTTCAGATTTGAGAAACTTTTATCCTTCTGCCTAATTTGATTCTTCTCAGTCGTCATGCCATACATCGAAACTTTTCCAATGTTTCAGAATTATACTTAAACTTGTAAGTATAACCATATTTACTAAACCTTAGTAAATCATGATGAATAATCTTATCGATCTTTTGTGGTGGACTTGACTAGTGCACAAGAATGTGTACTTGATCCCTTAGTCCCTCACTTGACTCACATATACATGTGAACAATGAATTAGTCTTAATTTTCCAAATCTGAAAGTTCTCATTCATCATATTATATAACTTGCATGATTCCAAGTTTCGGTCGAATTGAACCTTGGTTGATGAGAATCTTTCCTTATTTGGTAAATTTAGACACTACCACAAATGAAAGAATCAAATTCATATTTCCATTATTGCTAGAAACATATAAACATTAATTTTCCATAAAAGCCATTACAAGGAGATATAAACTAAAATAAAAATAAAAAAAAATTATTTATTTATAAAATGCGGAAAAAACTTTTCCTTACAATGCAGCTTTAAATGAAAACTATGCTATTACATATTTCCTAGCAATCTATCATAACTCTCTAAGTAGTAGCTCAAAAATCCGATCTTCGAACCATGCGATTGAAATCCAAATTCGCGATAAGATTAAGCATACTCTTTCTTTAATTTGCTTGATCCTACCAAACACCAAAATGTAATCGAGTCACATTTTGTATTAAGAATCATCAATAAGGAACTTAACAGAGTTAGATAATGGACTTACCTGAAGCAGAGTCAAATCCTTCTGACTAGACCTTCTCCCAGATATTTCAGGTAGTTAAGGCAGCTTCGCAACCAATGCCCCTTCCTTTTTGGCAATAGAACCATATGGACCCTTTGGGAATGGTACACAGGACTATCTCAGACTTAGCCTTTCTCTTTACCATTTGGTCAACCGAGTTGACTATGGCCAATCCCTTTCCATTGGGAAGAGAAAGCTTTCTGGATTTCCAATGTCACCAATTTGTCAATGTCCATTGAAGTTTGGGAAGTTGATCTACTAATCAAATTTGCTTTACCAGGGCTCCAAATCATTTCTGATTCAGTAGCACCAAGCAAATAGATAAGATCATTAAGGGTCATGTCATAGTCTTTTACATAGTAGTCCCAAATGACACTCACTATGTGACTTAGAAAGTGATGGAACAACCAACTTTCTTAAGACTTTGACACCCAACTCTCCCGGCTTGTCCATATGTGACTTCATCTCCAAGATGTGATCACACATAGACCATTCTTGCCAATAGGGTTTGAGTGACCTTGAACTTGTGGGTTAGGGAGAATAACTGGAGGAGGTGGAGGAATTGAAGTATGATTTCCATGATCCAGTCACGGGACATCATTTTCATTAGGAAAGCTTATTCCAAGAGTTTTTTGGGAAGATCATAATTGTCTGAACCAGACATCTTTTTGGAGATATTCAAGATAGTTGATTTAAGTCCTTAATATAACACCCAATATGAAATATTAAGGCTAGGACCCAACACAATATTTTATAACTTGGAAGAGGGATGCCGTAATCCAAGCTATAAAATATTTGAAGGTAGGTGAATGACGATTCACCAATTTCCACCATGAAAAACGAAATAAATTATTAGGTTTTAATTGGATTTGAAACTCCTAGATCTTTTGAGATTCATTGAACTTTCAATGGCATGTTTCAATCTCGAGTGTGCCCTTCAGGTTTTGTGACTGGGATGCCGAGGATCACAAAACAAGGTGTGAAGTAACCATGCAAATTACTTGGTACCCTTAATGTTTACCCCTCAATCGATGTGCCGGTTAACCACACGCGCTCCATCGATACTATGATAAACATTAAGTTACCCTTTGCCTACCTTGTTAAGTCTAGCTAGTGTGTCGGTTAACCACACGCGCTCCACTAACCGACTTAAGCAAAGTGCAAAGTGTAATTTCATGGGTTAGCACCTTATTCACATTTTTCCTAAAGTAACTAAGATTGGGAATTATAAAAAAGTTTAGTTACTTTATTTTATTCATCATACTTTTAAATGAGAATTATAGTCCTTGTCCTACCTTTTCGGCTAACGACCCTCCAACGATCAAGGAAGCGGTGGGTGAGAGTGGACACCCATTAAGTTGCCATTTTATAGGCAACAACCTTATACCCCCCTTATAGACCGGCTTCGTGAATGAGGCCTATTAATGGTAAGACGGCTTTGTTCTTATACATATATAAATATTATTAAACTTATAATATTATAAAGTATAAGGGTTGAATTTTAACTTTTAAAATTCTAGGGATTGGAACTAAAGTTTTTAATATGACTTTACATGTTCCAAAACTTGAGGGCAAGTTTTGTAAACTTTCAAAACTTTTCATTTCTCATAACTTATGAGTTAATGGTTATGAAAAATGAAGACTCTTCATTTTTTGTAACCTATGTGTTCTTTTAATGGTTATTTATAAATGTGACTTTTGGCTATCCATAACTTAAGAACTAGTTATGGACTCCATTAAAACACATAAAGATCAAGAATTAATCTAATCAATTATTAGCACATAATTTCTATGATCTTCTAAACTCATATGTTTATGAATGTTCATATCAAAAATTTCAAGAGCAGAAATAAACCACATAAAAAAACTTGAAAATTTGATAATAAACATTTATTTGGATGAGAATAAACATTACCATTACATCAAAATCAAGTTTTATGAACAAAAAAAACTTTGTGGTAATAATTCTAATCCAAAACAGGCCAAAAACTATTTTTTTTACTAATAGCATCAAGTATCAAGAAAACAAACCAGACTCTGATACCACTGTTGGGTTTTTAGCATTCTAACACTCCTATGGTGTACATGCAACCCTAGAAACCTTGGATCTATGTTTGACTAAGATACATGCAAATAGCTATTTTTCCAAGGTTCTCAACCTAACTAGCATGGCATGGGGTACTTGAATCAAATAAAGCTAGTAGAGTTACTTACCTTTTAGTAGTGGTGGATTGCTTGGAGTTTGAGAGCCTAGCACCAATAATGTGGATGCCTCAAATGGAAATCACAAATCACCACAAACTTGGAAACTTGAGAGAATAGCAAAACCTCTTCTTGAAATCGGCCCTCTTAGTTCTCACACATAAACTAGTGCAATTTCTAGAACCAAAGCCTCCTTTATATAGTGTGGTGGATTAGGGTTACATCCATGTAAACCCTAATACCCATGTCTTTTCATTTCCATGAGATCCATGGGTTAAAGCTCCATGGATTATCCATGGACTTTCCTTGCAAGCCTAGCCCATTCCAAATAAGCATTAGCCCACACTATATAAATACACAAGCCCATATTTAATTAGTCATACTTTTGATCACTAAATTAATTATAGATCAATACTAATTAAATAATATGATTTTATATTAATATATTAGAACTTATAATATATTAATAAATCATAACTTCTACTATTCTCAAAAGATTATCCATAAATTGTTCGGGTAAAGTGCAACCCAAATGGACCATGCCGGGTCGGGTCAAGTACATACCAAATATAGTTATGGACTTAGACACTATATCCAACACATACATGAACAAAACATAATCAATTACTAGCGCCTTGGTAGCCTTGTGACTTTCCTTGATCCAAGTGTGAGTCATGTGCTTCCAGTACTATAGGCCTCTACTACCTTTCATGCCTACTCATACTCGTCCCAAGTATTGTCTCGCAGTTCTCCAAGTCACCATACAATAATTTCACATAGTCATTTAACACATACGAATGTGTTCAAATAATCATAAAAATTTCCGTAGACTCTACTAGAATTTTTTCCATGCGTATCTTCAATCATCAATTCTGCTTCAACTCGGTTGGTGGTGGAAATGCCAGACGATGGGATAGCTTCATGGATTATACCAAAAGTTCTTTCTTTCTACCAATCGAAATTGTACTTCTCCCGTACTAGACGTATTATTTATTAGACGCATTCTAAAGGCAAGATACATCTCTTACGGTATCTTCCGATAGGTATCATTCACTATCATCAGCTTTCTTATTTCCTTTATTTGCTCCGTCTGGTACGAGTCCTTATCATGACATTCTGTACACCAAAGTAGGCGTTCGGTGTATCGAGACGAGAATATAGATAGATGAAGGTTTAGGCGTGTATTCCTCCTTATTACTCCGAAAAGTTATATGCCAGTTCTAATACCGTAATTAAACGTTTAGAAATCTAAACACATAAAGTTTCCAGATCCGGTCGGTAACAGACCATAGATCCAATCAAATAATGGCATCATAAAGCATCACAAATTATTTAGCACATAAAAGCATTTTAGGCATCTTCCTTAATTAAGCTAGTGCTAGTGTCTATTCAGGTGTACTTCCTAAAATATATTAGACACGCTCCTCACGATCATCGCTTAGCATTCTAAGTTGAAGTCTAGAAATAAATCCTTATTCCTAGTTCGCTTAAACTAATGCTCTGATACCAACTGTGACATCCCAAATTCACGGTTATTTTAAAAATTTTATTTATGCTTATTTGAAAATCAGGGTATTCATTTTTAAGAATAATATTGCGGAATTTGTTCCTAGAAAACATGATAAATATATTATCAAAGCATTTCCGAAGAAATGTATTTTGTTTATATTAAAACTTTGGGATGTCATCGTCAATACAGAAACATAAGCATAAACAGACCTTGTTTACACTAGTGATTTACATCTTCTTTAATCTCTCAGTGTAATGTAGCTTCGTATCGATACTTGTGATACAAATAAACTGAGTGGGTCAGGTTGGGAAACCTGGTGAGTACATAGAGTTTCAACCCACAATAATATAATTATTATGTTTCATCATCAAACAATTAACCCAATTACCCATCTCCATTATATTCTTTATTCTTAAGTATCTTCCCTAAGAATCATCTATTCATCAATATTTATTCCTAAGGATTGTCTTAAGGAATAGGCACGAAGTCCATCGCTGCCAGGGTTTATTTAAAGGCACTAAGTCCATAACTGCCAATGTTCGTTTGTGAGGCACTAAATCCATAGTTGTCATGGTTTATCTCTTTTATTGATAGTATTATTTTAGGGAGCCCACCCACAATACATGTCAATGGGTTTTTAGAGTACATCTGGTGAACACATCGTTCACAATGCCTACAGGATACGAGCCTGCTAGTGTTCCACTGGACTCTCTAGAATAGTCTGTAGTTGTCATCTATAATCTGATAGATGACTGGGCCATCGCTTCTCATCATCTTTCACCTCTCATCATATACATCGTCTTTGATCTCATCTTTCATCTCTCACCTCATCTCATATTTAATCTACCCATCTTTACCCATCATAATTATAGGTATAATACGTATACAATTTAAATCGAATAAAACATGTATATTTTGTTCATCCAACATAGATATCAAGAACACAGATAATATGCACACATAGCACGTAATTTATATTAAATACTTCATATCTATGTGTAAGATGAAAGTAACTATGCACTCACTTGTTAAAGTGATGATTTCAAACTCGGGAAGCGCTTCTCTTTTAACAATTCTATTTTCCTTCGGCGAAACCTAGTATCATTACCGCTAGATTTTAGTCTAATATTTATTGCGACTATTTACGATCGATATTGTATTATAAGTGTTAAACAATACTTTTCAACCACTATGTACAGACAGGGGCCATACATGAAAAACCGAAGGGTAGGACCATTTTTGTCACAACCAAGAAACTCTATGCTTTTGTAATCATTATCAAGGACAAAATTGTACATAAAATCTGGAAGCATGCATGATGTTTATTCAATGACAACAAAATTACATCAAAAACTCTATACAAACACTTCAAATGGTCAACGAAAAGATTGGAAACCCTAAAAAAATCCTGGTTTAACTCCGTTATGGACTAGGATTTCCTTATTGGGCCTAATGGGCCAATAAGCTTCCAATTTGACAATTTTGGACTTGGAACCCTTAAATGGGCCCTAATTGGACCCACTTTCATGAAAATTAACCTTTTGGGCCTTATGGGTCTAAAATGGATCATTTTACACTGATGGGCCTTATTGGGCCATAAGTGAATTAAATTCCTTATTGGACCGTAAACCCTCTCCCAATTGGATTTCATTGGGCCGTGAACTACCCTAAAGGCCTAATGGGCCGAAAACTCGTATAGAGACTTCACACTTTCGAGCAAGACCAAGAATGGGCCAAAGTGATTCCTTTCCTCTTTCTTTAGCCCATTTCGGCCCAATAAAAAAAAGAGAAAAGATGTAGATTAATAAGAGCTAAACACCTAATATTTATCTCATGGATATTCATGCAAGGTTCCCACCTCCCCATGTATCTATCACCTCACTACTTCTCTCCTCCCTCTCTTCTTCTTGTCTTCGGCCGAGGATCACACACACACACACACCTCACTTGAATTTTCTCTTAAACACTCACAACAACAACCCCTCATTTACTCTCAAAAATTTCGAGATCTAGGGCATTTCAAGAAGGTTTTTCCATAAAAATCATCATCCTTGGTAAGTTGTTACTTAGATCCATGGATTAGTTTCTTTATTACATCAAAAATCTCCTCCTAACTCATGCAAAATTCGTGATCTACTCCTTAGAATCCATCTAAACCAAAGTCCTATCAAGAAGCTTACTAGGGCCGAAAATCGCATCAACCTCTTCCATTTCTTCCTCAAAACCGTGAGCAACTAAGCAATGTGAGTTCATAACCCTTGTTTTCGGTTTTACTTGTTTTTGGGGGGGGGGGAGAATACAAGTAAATATGTTGATCTATGTGTGTGCATGTTATATGTGATTTCTTTGGTTTGTGTTGTGAAAATGTGATATTATTTGTTATATCTTGAGATCTATGGCTAAAGTGTGAAGGATACATAAACAAATAACATAATAAACAACATACTTCAAAGATCTAAGAGTCTTTAGGCTCAAGAAGTGACAACAAAGCCAAAAATCTTTATAAGTGTCATTTTTGCAAAAATAACAAAGATTTAGGTAAAATATGATATTTTCGGTTTTATAAGGATAAAATAGTATTATTTACATAAAAATCTGACTTTTATGAAAATAACACCTTTCAAGGGGTCAAAACATAAATTATAGCTTATTGGGCTTACATTTGGGCCTCACGGGTTTTTGGGCCCAAAACTGCGAAAAATGAAAAGTTTTGGGGGCTGAAGTTGTAAATTTATCAAAATATGAGTCTAAAACATAAATAAACTATTTCAGGGGCTGAAAATGACTTTGATGCAAAATTTTGACTAAAAATGCAAAGTTTTTGATTTTGGGGTCAAAATTGTAAAACTTACGGAATTTGAGCCAAAAGTGTAAACTTTTTACAAATAAGGGCCGGAAATGGAAAATACAATAGTTTTGGGCTGAAATTATTATTTAAATAAAGTTTGGGTCGAAAATGTCAAGAAAAATAGTTTAAGGACCAAAAATGTCAATTTTCATAAAAAGGGACTAAAAGTGCCATTTTTATAGATAAGGGGGCTGGAATGGTCAAAATAAATATTTTTGGGCCAAATAGGCTAATATTAAATTATTGGGTTAAAAATATTAAGTTTATAACGCATGGTTTTTAAAAATGTTTATAGATATATATACATATATATATATAACCAAAGCTTCGTTATAAATCAAACGTCAAAGTATTTTTAACATTGCGAATAAACATTTAGCATACAACAAATACTTACACTACGAACTTAAAATCTATAAACTATAAATGATTCAATGATTGGGCCCAAAATCTTCTGTTCTTGCTATTGGGTCTTTGTGGCCCAATATCATGATTATTGGGCCCAATATATTCAATCATGTTTATTGGGTCTTTGAGATCCAATTACATGCCCAATGGACATTTATCAGCTTTAACATGCTATTGGGTCTTAGTGGTCCATTTGCATTGCTAATAAGACCCTAAACATTCATAATATGCTTAATGGGCTATAACGTGTCCGTAGCATACTCGACAGTCCATAATAACATACATAATTAGTGGACCACCGTTGTAACGACGTAAATTTTAAAACAATTTTTCATTTTTCAAACATAATAAAACTCATATAATATTCTCAAAATCTCATGTATCAAATGTCATCACAATAAAACATATCCCAGAATCTCAACACATAGTCCTCTGCCAGTGTGTACAAATCATGTCGGCGCCTTCCCGCGATCCTCGCTAGTACCTGAAACACATATCATATAACACGGTAAGCATAAATGCTTAGTGAGTTCCCCAAAATACTACATACATCACATAAGCCACTCGAGGCTATAGCTCTACGAGACCTTCCGGTCAATGTGTCTCAGGGGCCTTCCGGTCCCACAATCTGAGTAGACCTTCCGGTCCTACTCTGTCGACCTTCCGGTCCGTACCATATTAACCTTCCGGTCCATACATTGTTGACCTTCCGGTCCATACCCTGTTGACCTTCTGGTCCATATCATGTTGACCTTCCGGCCCATACCATGCTACTCATAACATACACAATATACATATCACATAGCAACATATATCACATACTCGTCATAGCACATAAGACCTTCCGGTCACACATAATTACCACTCTAGGTAAGGTATAGTGAGAAAACTCACCTCGTACGATGTCTAGTAAACTCTCGTGCACGATATCCCCGACCTAGCCTCCACCTATCAAAATGATAATATCTCTAATCAATACTCTCCTCATGTTCTCATTTCTAAAGAATGGGTAGAAGACCATTCTACCCTTCCATGGCCTCTCATGAATCAGTTTGACCAAACTGTTGGGTTTTGAGCATTCTAACACTCCTATGGTGTACATGCAACCATATAAACCTTGGATCTATGTTTTCTCTATTATACATGCAAATATTAACTATTCCAAGGTTTCATCCTAACTAGCATATTATGAAGCACCTATACTACAAAGTTCTAGTTAGATGACATACCTTTTGATGTAGCTTGATGTCTTCAAGCTTTAAGAGCTTAGCCCCAATAGTGTGGAAGCCTCAAATGGAATCACAAATCACCAAAACACCTTGGAAGAACTTGAGAGAATATGTATGCACACTAAAATCAGCCCACTCTTATTTTCACACACTTGTTCCAATTTTGTGAGCCAAGGACCCCTTTATATATTATGGAGGATTAGGGTTACATCCATGTAAACCCTAATACCCATGACCTTTCATTTACATAGGATCCATGGATTAAAAGCTCCATAGACCATCCATGAAAGCTTAGCCCAACCTAAATGAACTTGGCACATTCCATATATATATAAGAGTCCATATTTAATTAGTTCTTTTTGATCACTTAATTAATTCTAAATTAATTCTTGATCAATACTAATTAAATAATATGATTCCATATTAATATATTAGAACTTATAATATATTAATATGAATCATAAATATACTATTCTCAAAAGACTATCCATATAAATTGTGCCGGTGAAGTGCAACCCAAATGGACCATGCCGGGTCGGGTCAAGTACATACCAAATATAGTTATGGACTTAGACATTAATCCAACAGTCTCCCACTTGGATAAGTCTAAAACTATTATTGAGTATGACTTCAAAACCTAACTGGCAATCGTAGCTCTTAAAGCCGTTGTCGAACTCTGACTTTGTCAATGACTTATCCATTAGATAAGGGATCATATATTTCTCCATTCTAGATATCATATGGACTGAGACATGGATTATAATCATTCTCTCTGTCCATTTGTTGTTTCCCGATTTTCGATTTATGATGACTGACTGATTGAAGAAATCAAATCAATCCTGGCTTGGCCAAGCACTCACATGTGTCATCGCTAAATCATCGATGGGCCCACAGATATCGCTTTTATCCCGAAGGTAAAAGGAATGGATAAACTTCGACTAATATGGCTTGTTCTACTACTTGTTGAGTCATACACAAAGGCGCGTTTTATAACATCGAGTTACCAATGTGTTTTCGTGCAATCAATGTATAACCAACTCATAGTAACAACTCATATCTCTAGGTTTTAAGAATATAAGATATTATCGTCTCATGATCACTCGTGATAAAATCCATGAAGTGATTCAAATGAGCGTGGGTTGAATCCAATACTCAGAACTTATGAGCACTCATGAGTGTTGTAGCACCACTTTGTCCACCAACTTGGACCTCTACAAACCAACCCATGACAGTCTTGATTCATTTCTACTTCCAACATATGACCGACTGTGGATGGTTTGAATAACTTAATCATTCAGGAAGAGCGACTCAGTTATTCTGGAAGTCAAAACATGCAAAGTGAAACACAAGAATAAATGAATCAAATATGGTATGAAACCCTATGAATATAAATAAACACTTTTATTTATCACCATACTGATTACTCATTATTCATTGTTTCGGTTTTATCAACTTTATACTTGAATTAAAAACACTAGTTGTCCCATGCTCCAAGCTTGTACACTATGTTTTTCTTAAACAATAGCTTTGCCATACACCAAGTATGCACTCTATGTTTGTCTATGATCCTTACTTTGTGAAATAAACCAATTGAAGATAATTTCAATGATTCTAATTTCACACTCCCAAATCCTTATCGAAAAATGTGAGAATTTCAAATTCCTATCATTTATCGAAATCTGTTTAGATTTTAAACTTATATGCACTGACCCTCCTGTAATGAATATGTACAAAGTCACAAAGACTTGTCAACAGTCATTATAAGGTATTCCAATGGAGATCAACTCCATGGAAACTAAGTCTCATATTCAAAGTACATTGCTTTGGACATGCTTCTTGCATTAAGTTTTCTAATCTTACACAGATAACTTCCACCTATGGAGACAACTCCATATTCTCATTTTGACTATCACTTCTGAATAAGAGATGCCTCTTTTCAGAATATGTCAATATGGTCCTTCCAAAATTAGCACTATACTTCCAACTGTCCCTGAGCAACCAATCTTTGGTAAACCTCAGATTGTCCTCGACAATTGCTTAATCATTTTAGTCATGTCCAATTCTAGACCTTTTCCCTTCTTAATGCCTCTGGGCATTTGGAAAAATTTAGAAATCACAAATATTATAGCACATAAAATCGATCATGTACCCAAAGCAAATGGTACACGATTCATGATGGCTCACATAAAGACATGATTCTAGACCAGTCTTTTGCTACAATATTTTTATTTGCCATGTTTTCAAAATTTGACTATGAAGAGGGATGCCGTAATCATAATCGAATTTTGAGAACGCAATATATAGAATTTCCTTAAGTTGAACCAATCCAACATGAAATTCATATATATATTCTTGATAACGCAATATATAGAATTTCCTTAAGTTGAACCAATCCAACATGAAATTCATATATATATTCTTGACTAAATATGATTAAGGTCTCAATCTAAGCCTTTAGAACTGAAATGAAGTATATCCTCTCCCTTAATTATAGCAAAACAACTTTTTCAATCCCTGCAGCCTCACGAATTGAAACTTTTGTTTTCTATAATTAACATTGCTAACTTGCAACACTAACAATAATTATCATGCTCCCACTTACATGATGATTATTAGCATAACACTTATGCTCCCACTAGCTTTGACATGTACTCAGAAATCAGCTGGACTTCTAGAAATCAATACTTTATTGACTTTCTTACCAAAGTTCAGATTTCTGATACGAGATGCTTTGATAAAACTTTATCAAAATCATACACCTTTCCTTAGATAGCATGCATGTGTGTCTAAACAATTTCAGAACTATGAAAAGGGATGCCATAATCATAGTCTCAATTGTTTAGACCTTTTGCCATCTGCTTCAAATCTACTTGGTGGAAGTGTTTCCTCACCATCATTTTCATGAATCGGAGAGAAACCTTATGACCCTTAGATTTTATGGTGTATGTGTTCTTATCCATGTGAATCGTCAAAACCATAGTCATAAGACAAGGATAATGACAAATCCAAACTCATATGGACTGAACTTATGCAATCTTAACTTCTTGCCACCTGGCAGTACAGGGCCTGCCATTGCTTCCAAGTTGTTATGCAACCAATTGAGAACTTTCAGAACTCCTATGCAAAGCCAACTTTAACTGGAATGGGCACAGAATATGTCAACACGATAGGTTATAAACCTCAAGTCGTGTGCTAGTGAAGAACCTCAGGTTTTATTCTTGATTAGTTCTTGAAATTCTTTTTAGGATCTTTAAGATCCCACTATCCTCTTGACATATAAGACTATCTTGCCAAATATTCAAGAGATAGTGCGGATTCTTTATCAAGACAAACACTTCACACAATTGGCCTTAGTTGGTCTTTGTTTTATCCAAAACATCACAACTTACCAATTTCAAATGTACAAGAGTAGGACACTTTTACTCTTACATTTGACAAGTGTTTTAAACCTTTCTTTAAGATATGTCACTCAAGTTACAATCTTGGAGTATGACTCTAAGAATTGTTTTGGAACGAAGTATGACTCATCTTCCTGATCTAACCATTTCAACAATTCATGACTCCTCTTCTTAGTCATAAGAATGCACTAAGATGACCTTTAGAGGACTAATTGTGATATGATTTCTAAATCATTAAGATGATCACAAACATGATACTAAAGTACTCTCCCATCTTTTCAGATTTGAGAAACTTTTATCTTTCTGCCTAATTTGATTCTTCCCATTCGTTCTGCCATACATTGAGACTTTTCCAATGTTTCAGAATTATACTTAAACTTGTAAGTATAACCATATTTACTAAACTTTAGTAAATCAAATAGTCTTAACGAGATTTGTGGTGGACATGACCAGTGCACAAGAATGTGTACTCGATCCCTTTAGTCCTTCACTTGACTCACACATCCATGTGAACAAGTAATTAGTCTTGATTTTCCAATGCTTGAAAGTTCTCATTCATCATACTATTCAACTTGCATGATTCCAAGTTTCGGTCCAATTAAAACTTGGGTGATGAGGAACTTTCCTGATTTGGTAAATTTAGACACTACCACAAATGAAAGAATCAAATCCATTTTCCAATATTGTTGTCAGTGGAATCATATAAGCAACAATTTTCCACAAATGCCATTGTAAGGATACTTCAAATAAATAAAATTAAACAATTTTCTTTTATTTTAAAACTTTGCGGAAAAACTTATCCTTAGAATCCACATGGAAAATTGTTGTTATCTATTCCTTAGCAATATATCATAACTTCTTAAGCAACTGCTCAAAATTCTGATGCGATCGAAATCCACATTCGCGATCAGAATCAGCATATACTTCCTTTAAGATTTCTCTCTATTCTTTGATTCTTAAAACATCAACATGTGACCCAGTCACATCATGTAATGAGGATCTCAGAATAGAACTTAACAGAGTTAGATAATGGGCTCTACCTGATGTAGAGTCAAACTTATTGACTTTAACATCCTTAGGTAAATTTGGCAGCTTTGCAATCAATGCCCCTTCCTTTGGCAAAATAAACATATGGACCCTTTGGTAATGGGACTATCTCAGACTTAGCCTTTCTCTTTACCATTTGGTCAACTGGGTTGACTATGGCCAATCCCTTTCCATTGGGAAGAGAATGTTTTTTCTGGATTTCCAGTGTCACCATTGTCACTGTCCATAAAGTTTTTGGGAAGTTGATCTTCTAATCAAATTTGCTTTACTATCGTTCCAAATCATTGCTGATTCAGCAGCACCAAGCAAATAGATATGATCATTAAGGTTCATGTCATAGTAGTCCCAAAGGAACTCACTATGTGACTTAGAAAGTGATTGAACATCCAACTTTCTCAAGACTTTGACACCCAACTCTCCCGGCTTGTCAATGTGTGACTTCATCTCTAAGATGTGATCACACATAGACCTTGCTTGCCATTAGGGCTTGAGTGGCCTTGAACTTGTGGGTTAGGGAGAATAATTGGAGGAGGTGGAGGAAGAGAAGTATGACTTCCATGAGCCAAACTCGGGAAGTCATATTCAGTAGGAAAGCTTGGTTTGGGAAGATCATTGTTGTCTAAACCAGACATCAACAATGGGAGAAATTCACGTAAAGTTAATTTAAGTCCTTAATATAACACCCAATATGATATATTAAGGCTAGGACCCAACAAACTATTTTATAACTTGGAAGAGGGATGTCGTAATCCAAGCTATAAAATATTTGAAGGTAGGTGAATGACGATTCACCAATTTCCACCAAGATAAACGAAATGTATTATTAGGTTTTAATTGGTTTTGAAACTCCTAGATTCTTTTGAGATTCATTGAACTTTTCAATGGCATGTTTCAATCTCAAGTGTGCCCTTCAGGTTTTGTGACTGGGATGCCGAGGATCACAAAACAAGGTGTGAAGTAACCATGCAAATATACTTGGTACCCTTAATATTTACCCCTCAATCGATGTGCCGGTTAACCACACACGCTCCAACGATACTATGATAAATATTAAGTTACCCTTTGCCTACCATGTTAAGTCCAGGTTAGTGTGCCGGTTAACCACACACGCTCCACTAACAGCTTAAACAAAGTGCAAAGTGTAATTTCATGGATTAGCACCTTATTCACATTTTCCTAAGTAACTAAGATTGTGAATTTATAAGTGTTTAGTTACTTAGTATTTATCATTATACTTATAATGAAGGGAGAATTATAGTCCTTGTCCTACCTGTTCGGCTAACGACCCTCCACCGGTCAAGGAAGCGGTGAGTGAGAGTGGACACCCATTAAACTGCCATTTTATAGGCAGTAACCTTATACCCCCCTTATAGACCGGCTTCGTGAATGAGACATACTAATGGTAAGACGACTTGCTCTTATACATATAATATATTAAACTTTTAATATTATAATAGTATAAGGGTGTATTTTAGACATTTAAAATACTTGGTGGTTTAATCTATTAATTAAACTAGACTTTTAATTTAATTAAACTCAAACCATATATTTATGGATTAATAATACTCTTTTAATTAAACGCTTTAATTAACTATTAATAAAGTCCATAAGAGTTAATTTGAATTATTCAACAAAACATCATAATTCTAATTATTAAACTCAAAATTAAAACCATTTAATTAATTGTTTAAGTTATAAACCCAAGAGTTTTAGAATTCAATTCTTTTTTTCATAAAAAACTTTTCTCAAATTCCAAAACTTGAGGGCAAGTTTTGTAATTCTTGAAAACCTTTGGATTCCATAACTTATGGAATTAATGGTGTTTTATGATGAAACTTTCCATGTTCCATAACTTAAGAACAAGTTATGGAATTCTTTAAAACATTAACACCAAATTTTGTAACTCCATAAAAACTTTGAATCAAATTTTTTTTTTTAAAAAAAACTTTCATATCCATAACTTATGGAAGTTTCAAAAACCCTTAAGATCACAACTTTAAAAAAAAACTTTTGAGCTCCAAAATTTTATGACAAAATATGTAACTCCTTAAAACATTTAGATCAAACTTTTAAAACTAATAAAATAATCATATCATTTTATCTTTTACTAAATTTGACCTAATTCAACCCATATAACAAATGATTCAAATTTTACAAATAATTCGTTTTTCACAAAACAAGTAATTATCTTAAAATTTGACAAACGTCATGTTTTTTTTCCTTTTTTTTCCAACTTGAAAATAAAACATTTGCATCAATATAACAGAAAACAACCTGGCTTTGATACCACTGTTGGGTTTTGAGCATTCTAACACTCGTATGGTGTACATGCAACCCTATAAACCTTGGATCTATGTTTTCTCTATTATACATGCAAATATTAACTATTCCAAGGTTTCATCCTAACTAGCATATTATGAAGCACCTATACTACAAAGTTCTAGTTAGATGACATACCTTTTGATGTAGCTTGATGTCTTCAAGCTTTAAGAGCTTAGCCCCAATAGTGTGGAAGCCTCAAATGGAATCACAAATCACCAAAACACCTTGGAAGAACTTGAGAGAATATGTATTCACACTAAAATCGGCCCACTCTTATTTTCACACACTTGTTCCAATTTTGTGAGCCAAGGACCCCTTTATATATTATGGAGGATTAGGGTTACATCCATGTAAACCCTAATACCCATGACCTTTCATTTACATAGGATCCATGGGTTAAAAGCTCCATGGACCATCCATGAAAGCTTAGCCCAACCTAAATGAACTTGGCCCATTCCATATATATAAGAGTCCATATTTAGTTAGTTCTTTTTGATCACTTAATTAATTCTAAATTAATTCTTGATCAATACTAATTAAATAATATGATTCCATATTAATATATTAGAACTTATAATATATTAATATAAATCATAAATATACTATTCTCAAAAGACTATCCATATAAATTGTGCCGGTGAAGTGCAACCCAAATGGACCATGCCGGGTCGGGTCAAGTACATACCAAATATAGTTATGGACTTAGACATTAATCCAACACAAACACCCAAGGTCAACTGATGTCAACTCCAGTCAACGGTCCAACTTTGACCAGACTCGTCGAGTGCACTCGGGTGACTCGGCGAGTCCATGCGTGTCCTCTGAATCCTCCTAAGGCCTTACTCGACTCGTCGAGTTAACCTTTCACTCGACGGGTTACCACTGATCACGAATCGCGGGGCAACCCGATCCGACTCGTCGAGTCCTCTTATGGACTCGGCGAGTTTCCTCCATGGCAACACTCATTTGAGCTTCTGAGGTCAGATCTATTTCTCTATCTTATAGATCTGGCCTTCTAGCACCCAAAAGTCACGTAAAGGTCTGAACTTGGGGCTCGTGCATGGTTTATTTTGCTCTATACACCATTATGACTCCATTGAAGCTTCATAGCTTCATGGTTCCAAAGTTACTCACTCAAAGTTACTTACTCTCTGGTTCTCTGGACCTCACAAGGTCCAGATCTACAAAACAATTAGAAAAAGGGTTTGGATGCACCCAAAACCCGATCAAAAAGGTGATACAAGCCCTAACTCAACAACCAAAGGAAATCTATTCAAACACTAGAGAGACAAGAGCTTGTACCAGATCTGAAGCTTGAATGAGGATGAAGTTGATCGATCAACTCTCCTCTGAGATCCTTGCAACACTCTTGACCTTCTTCTTCAAAGAAATGACCTCCAATTAGCCTCTTTCCTCTCTAACTCACAATAACTCTAGGGTTTCTCTCAAGGGACGAAGACACTGGTGGGGGGGGGGGGGGCAAGGAGGCTATAAGTGCCTTTGTAACATCCCAAAAATACAACCCAAAAATTTTCGTTTCAAAACCTTACTAAATCATCATATCAAATATTAAAAGATAAATCCATGGATCATGTGTCTCAAAATGTCATAATAAGTTATTAAATCATCTGATGTCAAAACATATCAAAATATCTGAATAAAACTCCCAGGATAAACTGAAGTTGTGGTGTGTGCCATGCCATCATCCCGAGCTCTTCCCCTTACTAGCGGAAGTACCTGAAACCAAAACTGAAAACTGTAAGCACAAAGCTTAGTGAGCTCCCCCAAACTACCACACACCATACAATAACATATAAAGCACATATTGGGCCTTGCCCACTGCATCGGACCGAAGCCCGGACTAACTGGGGTCTTGCCCCATGCATCGGACCGAAATCTGGACTAACTGGGGCCTTGCCCCCTGCATCGGACCGAAGTCCGGACTAACTGGGGCCTTGCCCCCTGCATCGGACCGAAGTCCGGACTAACTGGGGCCTTGCCCCCTGCATCGGACCGAAGTCCGGACTGACTGAACATAGCATAACATAATCATAACTACTAGCATAAACACATATACTGCATACTGCATCGGACCGAGGTCCGGACTAACTAACACATAAACATGCCTGAATCACAAAGACATCAAGCATACTATACTACTGCATCGGACCAAAGTCCGGAACTACTGTTATCTAAACGGGCCGACATTGTGGCTGTAGACCCGTTCCTACTGGAAGGAAACTCACCTCGTAACGCTGGCTGCTGAGGTGCTAAATCTGAGACTGTCTGACTGCTGCTCCGGAACTCCCCGGCTACAAATCCCATAAACACTAAATCAAATACTGATAACTAATCTCAGGGTAAAATGACTATTTTACCCCTGGTCAAAGTCAACTTCCAGTTGACCGGACTCGCCGAGTTAGGCCGCCAACTCGCCGAGTCCCTTTCATCCATTCTAGTCCTCTACTCGCTTCTACTCGTCGAGTTTGGCAAAGACTCGACGAGTTCTTCTTCGATACTAACATCAATTCTAACTTCATCCGACTCGCCGAGTTGAAGAACAACTCGTCGAGTCCCAAGCATGCTATTATTATACAGTCGATTCTAATCTATTTCAGTGCTTCCGAATCATAGATCTGAGCTTCTAGGACTGGTTTTACACGTAAAGTTTCCAACTTTACGTGCATGCACAAGGGTATGAGGCTAAAATACCCAAAATCATCAAATACTAGGCTCTTAGGGTTTGGAACAAGGCCAAGATTGCATAAAGGTGGCTATAATGAGCTCCTGGAGTTCAATAACGTCCAGATCTAAGGTTTCCATCCAAATGAGAGTCCATATCTCAAGTTTTGAATCATATAAGGCTCCAAAGAAGACATAACAAGCATAAAAGAGGGTTTAATGGAGGAATACACAAGGTAATAACTTTATTACCTGAATGGGAAACAGATGGAAGCTAACTCTTGGATCTCCATTCTCTTCTATGGACCTTCTTTCCTTCCTTCCCTTCCAAAGTTTCCAAACTAGCACAAACACACTCAAGTTCAACAATGGGGGCTAGGGTTTACAGGGGAAATGCTCTAAAGGTGCTGGAGGCTGGGGTGGGAGGCTATAATGACGTTTAAATAGGGTACAAACCCTTGAAATTAGGGCTTCATCCAGACAGGCAGACTCGCCGAGTCCCAACATATGGACTCGTCGAGTAGCCAACTTAAATCGCGAGCTCATCCCGCTTCTACTCGACGAGTCGGGCTACAGACTCGTTGAGTACCCCTTAAGAAATGGAGATACTTTAATTAAAATTACATACCAGAAATGGGGCGTTACAGCCTTTAAATAGGCCCGAGCCCGAAAGAATTAGGGTTTCTGCCAACAGCGCTGACTCGGCGAGTCAGCTTGTCGACTCGTCGAGTCCATTCATTTTCCACGTCACCAAGTCGCGATCCTACTCGACGAGTTAGGACGTCAACTCGTCGAGTCAATCCTCATAACTTAGAAAATAATCTCATTTTATCATACCTGGAAATTCGGATGTTACAACCGTTGTCCTCTTTCATGTCTGTTAGGCTTACTTCATATTCACGTAAACATCATTCGGGTTGTAAAACAAGGTTATTCAATTTCATTGGGATTTAGTGAGAAATAACGGGTGGCACCAATAAATGTCGGCCGTAGCCTGTAGTTATAATCAGAGTCTCCTGGAGGGAGAGCGAGAGTTTGTGTATAGATCTATACGGGGATGACTCCCCCACACCAGAGCTGTTCGCTACAGTTAGACTCGGCCAGTCTAGGGTGACAAAATCTTGATCAAAACCGGCGTTTGGATGCCAAGACAGGGGAATTAGTCATTATTATGCATGGTTATAACGACTCACATAGAGATCCATTACCATCTAAGTATTCATGGGAAATCATATTCATACACTGTGACGATGCAAAGTGATTTATACAATAATACAAAACTATCATACTATGTAAATTGGAAAACATCGGGTTTTCCGGGGAAACGACATTATTCACTTCTACATACAACAACTACAATACAAAGAACAATTATGAAGAACATTCACTTTTGCATGTTTTGAAATCACATACATCTGCATTTATGGGATCATCACATCTTTTTCGTAAACAGTTTTTGTTACAGAAAATATCGAATTTTCTGGGTTTTACAAACAATACAAACTAGTTTTATATCAAGCATGCTTATGAACTCACCAACATTATATATGTTGACCGTTTTCAAAATAACTTGTATTCTCAGAAAATCGTTAGACTGAAGAACCTCCAAGTGTGTTTCAGGAATTTCTTTTGTGAAATGTTAATCATCAAACAAATTATGTTTTGAAATATGTAATGTAAACAATGTACTTGATGTGAACAAGGTCAGTTGTAATGTATTAATGCATGGTGATGTTTATGTTATGTTTCATGTATATTCATTGTGATGATATTTCAATTTAAGTCACACAAGCCCTCGGACGTTTCCGTCGTCTGGTTCGGGGGTGTGACAATTTTGGCATTATAACACTTCTGAAATCCAACAACCCTATGCGGCCCTTCAAACCAGATTCCCCGTACCACGAGTAGTTAAAAGATATTATAATAACACTTTCTATATTATATTTTATAATATATATATATATATATATATATATATATATATATATATATATATATATATATATATATTGTTTATAAGTTCATAATAACGATATTGAACTTAAACATAAGCTATACTTAAAGTAAGGTAAGCATAACTCACTTACTACGAGGTTTGGCTAGAAACTGGACTCTGCGGGGGAAGAACTTCTTAGCCGAAAAATCTTCTTCTTGGAGCCTTCTGGCGCTCCGGGACTCACCTATAGCACTCGGGAAGTGCTAGGGAATGGGAGGGGCTAAGAGGGGTGTTTGAGAGGGAAAGAATGGGAAAAGTGTGAGTTTTTTTTAGGTTATTTTCCCTTGCTGAACGTTGGGCGTTCGTGGACATGTGTCATTATCTGGTGCCAAGCCGTGGTGAGGAAGCAGTGGCTCAGATCGCGCTACGTGTCGCTCACTGGCTACTCTAAAAAATAATTATCTTCTAAAATCCGTAGCTTTTGCATACGAGCTTTATTTTTGACATTCTTTATATCCACGCATAGGTATCGACAAGATCTACAACTTTTGTTTAGACTCCGTCGGCTAATTTTGACTTTATTTTTAAAGTTATATTTTAACAGACTTAGACAGTTAAAATCCGTTAAAAATTCATAACTTTTTCATCCGACGTCCGTTTTCGACTGTCTTTATATCGTTGAGCTCCTATTAATGAGATCTTCAATTCTCATTTAGGCTTTGTTGGTTAAAAATCGATCGATCTAAAATTTGATTTCCGGGCTGTGCACTGTTATGCTAAATCTTAAAAAAATCATAACTTCTTCAAACGATGTCAGATTTGGACGTTCTTTTTGTGTACGCTCTCGGTTTAACATATACTACGACTTTTGTTTAGATTGATAAGACTAAAAAGTAATTTATCAAAAATTCACTGTTTACGTTACGCGGAGTCGTGCCGGTTTTGTCGCAAAACTTCGACGGGTCATAACTTCTTCGTTATAACTCGGATTTCAACGTTCTTTATATGTACGGAACCCTTGTGACATATACTATAACTTGGTTAAGATTATTTATTCTAAATAATCTTCTATTAAAAAGTCATTTTTGACGATTATTGTTTCTAAATTGACTAGCCCGAATCTGCGGGTGTTACATTTGACATTGACTACAAGCGTAAATGTTGGAGATGGCTTTAACTTTTGTATGAATATATTGTTGTGAATGTGGATTGTATAAGAAAAGCCCAAGATTTTTTTTTCTATACAAGCAATTGCTTATTCTTCGAAAATCACAATGAATTCATTAGTTTTAGTCGAGTTTGTTGATTACTAAGTGTTGCATTATTTAGAATAATTTGTAATATGTCCATTATGTTGTATGTTGATATTCTTGTTGGACAATGAAATACGTGTTTGGAATAACAATTGTTAGAAAACATTGTTTAAGAACATATATTACACTTGCTTAATGTTTTTTCCAAGGATTCTAGGCTTTCGATGATGATAGTTTTGACTTGGGCGCTCGTAATGAACGTCGAACGTTTTTCGACTCAACCACAAAATCATATATTTATGACTCGTTCTCAGAACTTTCGTCTCCTTCTCTTTCTCCCCCTCTCTTTCTCTCTCCTCTCTTTCTCTCTCGCACACGTTTTGCAACACCGAACATCAACGTTAGAAAATTTTGTATAAAAAGTGTTTATTTTGGTTTTCAGTTAGAACTTCAAATTTTCAATGCTGAATAGAATGAAAAAAAAAATCATGTTGTAATAGAAAATAGAAAATTTTAAATACAATTTTACAACAAAAAAAATATAAAAGTACATTGCTATTTCTTGTGTTTATTTAAAAAAAATTGAAAGTTGAATGCGATAATAGATATCAAGTACATTTCTATATTGTATTCTATGTATTGTACCAAACAATGGAATTGATTCTTTTTCTCCAACTTAATTCCTATTTCGAGCTTAATTCTTTTTCTCTCAATTTCTATTATCTGTATCAATTATATTTTTCTATACCAAACACATTTAAAGATTCAATTAATGGATGGCCATGAAAAATATGCATGACACAATACTAAAAGTTGTTGCTTAGTAATAGTATCATCGCCAAAAGTAAGTCATCAACATCGAACCTCGCAGATATCAGGGAGCCGCAATAAACAATGGAAGACCAATTTTTATATAATAGTATGTATTTTTTTTAAATTGTATTTTCTGAACAAATTATATAAAATTAATGATAAAATATTTGAGAACAAATTTAATGATATAATATATACTAAAAATAGTTTAATTGTATAATATATACATAATAAATAGTAAAATCCACCACAATAGTTGAATATTTCAATGATTTCTTTAAATAAAAAATGAAATTTATAATCATATGCGTAAAAAGACTATAATCCCTTGACAATACATATATATAAAATATTAATGACATTTTTTATGAGGCTAATACTTTCTTTGTTACTTATTTTTCCTAATGTTTTGTTGCACAACGAAAAATTATAGTATCTGTGTTAAAAAAAAAAAAAAGCAAAAAATGACATAAAAAACGGATAATCAAGTCAAATGATACCCTGACATAACCGCCATACTCTTCCTTCTTTTCTCTTTCTTCAAACTCGACATCCCTCGTGTCGCTACTTACATCGCTCCACGTTTCCCCTTTCAATGGCCGTCTTCATCTCCATCTCCACCTCCATCTCCATCGTCATCCACCGCAACTACACAGTCAATATCCTTCATTCCTATTTCAAGAAATCAAAAACCCATTTCATACAAACAAAACCCATCTCATTTTCCAAAAAAAGTTCAATCTTTCTGCCACACAATGAGGCTCTACGTGTACGTATTAGAGGGTAGGGATTGGGTCGTTCAAGACTCTTTTGTAAAACTCAGAGTTGGAAAATTCAAATCAAGAACAAGGGTTTTAAAGAACACAAAAAACCCTATTTGGAACGAAGAGTTTGCATTCAGAGTTCATTCTTTAGACGATGATGAACTCATTGTATCTGTTTATCATCGCGATGATGAATCTATTGGTTTCTTTCACAATGGTTCTAGGGATTTGGTGGGTCGGGTTCGGATCCCTTTGTGGTCTGTTGCTGCTGAAGAGAGTCATCATTTGCCACCGACTTGGTTTTCTATTGAAACTAACAAATCCCGTAAATCAATCAAGAAAGAATGTGGTTCGTATTCCATACTTATCTCTCTGTTTTCATATATCAGGACTTAAGAATGTATCATCCTCCATGTATAGAGATAGTCAGCTTCTATCTTAAAGAGTCAAGCTTTCGACAATTTAACTTTGAAATTAAGATGGGTGTCTTATATTTCCAGCTTTAAATCATTTTATGATCTCTATATGTTGTTAATTTGTTATATGCGATGTAGTAATCATTATTCGTCTACAATCGAAGCGTTGAATTTTGAAATTAATTTCAGGGAAGATTCTTCTTGCACTTTCACTTCATGGGAGAGGCCATGACATATCAAACGTTCAACAATTCTCCTTACAACCGATCATCACCAATGGCAGTAGTGACGAACAAGATGGCAGACAAACCCCGACATACGAATCCAACACCTCAAAATCACCAAAAAAGATGATGAAAGCCATTGCAGGCCGATTCGAGAAGCTTTTCAGTAAACACGATGAATCCTCCATTAAATACGATTCATCAGATTTACCCACAACTTCATCCGACAACGGTGAGTCAACAGAAGAATCCATCTTCACTACAACCTTCGAAGAATCAATGGAAACCATGGAATCAGCAGACGAAGGAAGGGAAACTCCTGAAAATCTACATGGAGGTGTTCTAATCGATGAAACATACGTCATACCTCCAAAAGATCTAAACCATCTGCTCTTTGCTCCCGATTCACAATTCTGGAAAGATTTAGCAACATTACAGGGTACAACAGATGTTCACGAGTCCCCATGGACATGGGAATCCGATAAAATGTCATCTTTGACCCGAACAGTTACTTACACAAAAGCTGCAACAAGATTGGTCAAAGCTAACAGAGTTACAGAAGAACAAAATTACAATAAAGCAAACGGGAAAGAATTTTGCGTTCTTGTAAAAGTGAATACACCTGATGTTCCATACGGAAGTACCTTTAGAGTTGAATTACTGTATAAAATAACACAAGGGCCCCACCTCGAAGGAGAGGAAACCTCAAGGATTATAATTTCATGGGGGATTAGTTTTCATCAAAGTACAATGATGAAAGGTATGATTGAAGGTGGTGCTAAGCAAGGATTGAAAGAGAGTTTTGACCAATTTGCAGGACTACTTGGTCAAAGAGTCAAACCCGTGAATCAGTTGACTGTATTAGACAAAGATCAAACGTTGGAGGCTTTGCGGAATGACCACCAATCGGATTGGGAATTGGCGGTGGGGTATTTTTGTAATTTCACCGTGTTTTCTACTGTTTTCATGGTTGTTTATGCTTTTGTGCATATTGTACTATGTGAGCCGAATCGGATTCAAGGTTTAGAGTTTAATGGGCTTGAATTGCCTGATAGTTTTGGTGAATTTGTTACGTGTGGAGTAATTTTCTTCAACTTGGAGCGCGTTTATATCATGGTTTCCCGGTTTATCCAAGCTAGACTGAGTAGAGGTAAACTTTTCCCCTTGTCACTCGTCAAAAATTTATTGATTATGCACATGTTTATGCTCTCATTGACTGTTGACAGGAAACGATCATGGTGTCAAAGCTCAAGGTGAAGGGTGGGTGCTTACAGTAGCACTCATCGAGGGAAACAAGTTAGCTCCATTGGATTGTTCGGGTTTCTCAGATCCTTTTGTAGTGTTAACATGCAACGGGAAGACAAGAACAAGTTCTGTCAAGCTTCAAACTCTCGATCCACAATGGAATGGTTTGTTCGATGTCAAAATTTTAACTGATTTTATCAAGATTCTTGAAAATTGATGACAATTGGTTGCTAAAATTCTTGCAGAAATACTCGAGTTTGATGCTGCAGAAGAACCCCCGTCGTTATTGGATGTTGAAGTTTTTGACTTTGATGGTCCTTTTGGTCAACCGACTTCACTTGGGCATGCAGAGATTAGATTCTTGAGACATACGTCTGAAGAATTAGCGGACATGTTGGTCCCACTCGAGGGAAAACTTGCTCAGTCTTTTCAGTCGAAGTTGCATTTAAGGATTTTTTTGGATAATAATAATGGAGTTGAAACAATCAAGGAGTATTTGACAAAAGTCGAGAAAGAAGCAGGGAAAAAGGTTTTTTCTATGTTTCAAGTATTTGTCGCCCCTGATGATTCATTTTGGCAATAAATAATAGCAAAGAAGTTTATCTCAAAACAAATGACTAAATTGACCTCGAATTTCTCTTGATTTTATGCACATCACTACTAATTATGTTTACTACTTAACAGATAAACGTGAAGTCACCTCATAGGAATTCGATATTCCAGAAGCTTTTTAGCTTGCCACCAGAGGAATTTCTTATTAGTGATTTCTCATGCTCTCTGAAAAGAAAACTACCCCTTCAGGTACACCCGGACCCACCAAACAAAACCAAATCAAACCCATTACTTATTACGATAATTTTTCTAATCTCATTTTTTCAGGGTCGACTCTTTGTATCTTCAAGAATTATCGGGTTTTATGCCAATTTATTCGGACACAAAACAAGGTTTTCATTCCTTTGGGAAGATGTTGAAGACATTCATATGCTTCCACCATCATTGGCATCAGTTGGGAGCCCAATACTTGTCATTGTTCTGCATAAAGGTCGAGGTGTAGATGCTAGACATGGTGCAAAGTCTCAAGATGAAGAGGGCAGGCTCCATTTTTGTTTCCATTCTTTTGTGTCGTTTCATTCTGCAAACAGGTAAACATAATGATGACAATGTTACGTTTTATTGATTTTCTGTTGTGTGAATGAATTTTTGGATGTGGTTTTGTGTAAAATTCAGGACTATTATGGCATTGTGGAAAACAAGATCATTGAATTCGGATCAAGATGGACATGAGAAAAGCGGTTGGGAACAACATGAACAAGATGAGAAGTGTTTATACGAAGATGTTACTTCCCATTTGGTGGTTGAAGATGAAAAAATGACCAAGATTTACTCGAAAGAACTTCCTTTTAGTGTGAGTACCAAAAAAAACATTTAGGCATTGTTTGTTAACATACAGAGGACATATGACAAAATAGGTCATACAAAATTTGATATTTAATTTGTTGGGCTAATCACAAAAATAACCCAAAAGGGAAGGTAATATAAAAAAATGACTACCTTTTATTTTCAACTTTTTATCACAAAATGGCCACTTGTTTCTAGTCCCGGTGTAACAAAATAAGGCTTACAAACATACATTACCCGACTTTGACTTATAGGTGGAGTCAGTGATGGAGTTTTTTAAAGGAGGAAACTTGGAGCACAAAGTGATGGTAAAATTGTCGTGTTTGAATTACAATACAACAAATTGGGAACCTGTAACCACTGATTCCAATGTTTTTGAGCGACGTTTATGCTACAAGTTCAATAGAAGGGTGTCGAGTTTTGGAGGTGATGTCACATGCACGCAGCAAAAGTCATCCATTACCACTGATCATGGGAAAGGGTGGATTGTAACAGAGGCGATGTCTCTACATGATGTGCCATTTGGCGACCACTTTTATGTAAGTATCAATTAACACGAGACCCTACCTAGTACTTATGTTTTGTTGGTTTATATATATATTGTATAAAGGTAGTTTAAATGTAAATAAATATGCGTGTAAAATTTATTTATATAAAGGATATGAAAATGCAGGTTCAGGTTAAGTACGAGGTTAGGGATGGTAGACCGGGATGGTGCACATGTGATGTTTATGTTGGGGTTGTGTGGCTCAAAAGTTGCAAATTTGAGGAGCGAATAACTCGGAATATAGTCGTGAAGTTTGGTGATCGGGTACTTGAGATGTTCGAATTGGTTGAAAGAGAAATATTGTTGGCAATTGATGGCTTTGGTTTATAATGTTGTCTTATAAAGATGCATAAATGATTTTTTTTTCTTTCACAAAAGGTGTTTCAGTATATTGTTTAATGTAAACAACTTATGTTTTTATCATTTTATCAAAAATTGATACAAAGTGTGAAAAGTGTTTTTGTCAATTTGTATATTTTCCTATGATAGTGTATCCTCTCGTTAATCAAATATATAGGTATCGTACAATCATGGAGGCCATGGGCCGATATACATAATAATAACACAAACTACAAAATGGGCCTATACATTAAGTGGACTAAGAGCATTATAAGAATAGAATTTATCTTATAATTTGTTACTATTTTTTTTTTTGTTATTGGAGTATATATAACAAGATTGTCAAGAGGATCTTATTTATAATCGTTTTTGGTTTGCAAGATTGAGATCTTAAGATCGGGATTAGTATCCTAAGATCCCATAAAATAAAACATAATTTTAATTTATAATTTAAAACATGAAAAATATTTTAAAATATTAGTTATAAGTCACAATACAAAATGATAAACGGTAAATTAGTAAAGTATAAAAGAGATAAAGTGGTAGAAAAAAAATTTCATTTGCCAAAAAAAAAATCCATATCTTTAACGTCTTTGTGGATTTGGTGCACCTGATGCTTACTTAACAACAAACCTCAGATTTCTTAAAATAGAGATTAAACAGTGGAGATGTCATGAATACCCAAAGGAGCTGATTGAATTAAGAAAGCTAAAAGAAAGATTAGATATGCTAGATGCATATGCGGAGTCAAGGAATCTTAGTAATAGTGAAATTGATGAAATGCGTAACATATATAAGGAGCTAATTGAAGCTGAAAAGAATAATGCCCGTGATCTCAAACAAAAATCAAGAGTTAAGTGGGCTATAGACCGAGAAGAAAACACAAGATTTTTTCATGCATTTGTTAATAATAAGTGCAGAAAAAATAATATAAATGGGTTGTTAATTGACGGTGAGTGGAATACAAATCCGAGCATTATTAAAGGAGAGGCGTTTAAAATCTTCAGAAGTAAATTTAGTGAACGTTGGCCATCGAGACCAAAGCTCATTAATCAGAAATTCCAAACTATCTCTCCTGATGATGCGGAAAGATTGGAGGCTACGTTCACTTTGGAAGAAATCAAGGCGGTTGTTTAGTCTTGTGGTAGTGACAATGCCCCTGGACCAGATGGCTTTACGTTTGGCTTCATTAAATCTTGTTGGGACATAATCAAAGAAGACATATTTTCTTTCATTAAGCATTTTGAGAGGCTTGGAGTATTATCTAAGGGGTGTAGTTCTTCGTTCATAACTCTTGCCCCTAAAATTAAAGACGCTCTGAAGTTGAGTGATTATAGACCGATATGTCTGATTGGTTGTATGTACAAAATAATCTCCAAACTCTTAGCAACAAGACTCAAACACATAATTGGAAAACATATTGGTGAGGAGCAGACGGCGTATGTGGAGGGCAGAAATATTCTTGATGGACCATTGATTGTCAATGAAATTTGTTCATGGTCCGAGAAGGTGAAAAGAACAACTTTGCTTTTCAAATTAGATTTTGATAAAGCCTTTGACTCTGTCAATTGGGAATTCCTAGATTCCATATTATCCCAAATGAACTATGGTCTAAAGTGGATTCATGGATTCGGGGTTGTTAGCAATCGGCAAGGGCCTCGGTAATTGTAAATGGGACACCAACAGAAGAGTTTGATATAACTAAAGGGGTTAGACAAGGTGACCCTTTGTCACCTTTCTTGTTTATTATAGCTATGGAAGGGATGAATATGGTAATGAAAACAGCAAAACAGAAAGGCATATTCGAAGGAATCCAACTCCCTAACAATGGTCCGTTGGTGTCACATCTCTTTTATGCGGATGATGCACTCTTTATCGGGGAGTGATCTAAAAGGAATATCAGAAACTTGGCCCGAATTCTTCGATGTTTTCATGTTGCCTCAGGGCTTAAGGTTAATTTCCACAAATCTAAAGTCTTTGGCATTGGAGCTACACCGCAGGATACGGCTAGATGGGCACACATTCTCGTTGTGAACCTTCTTCCTTACTTTTTAATCATCTGGGAGTCCCAGTTGGTGCGAACATGAACCGTAAATGCAATTGGAAACCAATAATAGAGAAGTTTCAAGCCAAACTCTCGGTCTGGAAAGCCAAAAACTTATCTTTTGGAGGGCGTCTTACACTGATTAATTCGGTGTTAGGCAACCTGCCTACTTACTATCTTTCTTTGTTTGTGGCCCATGTAGGTGTTATCTCAAAATTGGAAACACTTCGAAGACGATTCCTATGGGGAGGATCGGAAGACAACAGGAAGATTAATTGGGTCTCATGGAGAAAAATTACCACTACAAAAGAAAATGGTGGGCTTGGTGTTGGATCAATTGAAGATCTAAATATTGCCTTAATATGCAAATGGTGGTGAAGACTAAAAGTGGATAAAGATTCATTATCCACTAGAAAATGGACAAAACCCTAGAAAATGGACCATGAAACACAAAACCAAAATAAAGAAGAAAGTTCTGAGCTTTTTACCTCCAAGTGAAGGTCCTTCCTCTGAAGAACTCAGATCCAAGCTTGAACTCCAAACCCTAGCCTCCACAAGCACCTCCCCTTCTTCTTCACTAACACATAAAGGCACCTTCTAGCTCAAAACACTCACACACAAGCTTTAGAACAAAGATAATGCTCTCTTAGGGTTTCTCTCTGTGAAATGGTGGCTGAGGATAAGGCCATAGCATTCCTTATATAGTGCACAAGTCTCATTTAGGGTTTGAGTCTGGGCCCACTACGCCCAGCGTAGTTCAAGGTACGCCCAACGTACCGTGAGTATTCCGCGTCCAACTTAAGCGCATGAGTACACGCAGCGTACTCTTTAGTACGCCCAGCGTACTCATTTGCCATAACTTTCATTTAAGGGCTAATCTTGACAACTTGAAGAAGAAGAAGGGTTAAATAGATATATCCAAATTCCCGGATGTTACAATTCTCCCCCACTTGAATTAGATTTCGTCGTCGAAATCGCTCCTCAAACCACATAGATCGAATCCAATAACTGAAAAACACCACCGAGAGGATCTCATACCACACAACTATCTCCCTCCCCGGACACCTAAATCCGAACAGGAGCTCCTACCCAGAAAAGGACAGACCCTGCTGCTGCTACGATAACCCTTCTGACTCTCCAGAATCTGGAAACTCTAGTGATCTGTATCTCTGCCAGACCGCCTTCTCCAGATGTCACCACGTTGCCCCTCTGATTCTCCAGTGGGGACCGATAAAACAAGTCTATGCCCAAAACTGGCTACCGATCACTCGTCCCAGACATGATAAACAATCTAGATCATATACCAAGGAATGGGAGGATCACTTCACACCAGGGACTCATCCACTGTACTGCAATCACAACCCTTCTGAACAACGAACCCTCGACACCCTGTCCTCAGACACGAATAATGACCATGCTTGTTCAGAAACGTCCTTCGACATCTGACAAACATAAACCTCAGCTCCCTTCTCAATATCTCTTTCAAGACTGAGCACCAGGTCATTTCCCGACCCAACAACTGAACCTCCAAAGGTTACCCATTGCATTTACCAAAACGTCTCACTGACTTCCTTATCAATACAACTATCTCGGCCCAGTGCGACACACAAGTCGCAAAGTTTGCTTTACCTCAAGCGAATACGGAATTCGACTCACTCTCGATCTCTGCCGTCTACTACTCATTAGTTCCATGCGTTTCGCGGTTTTCTCATACCAACGAATTGACCCACTCAGGTCTAAGGCACCAGATGGAACCAATACCCCCTTCCAAAGGAAATTCATTTCTGAATCCGGAATCTCGTTTTGCCTACTCAATACACCACTAGAATCGAACTCAACTCGAGAGTCTGGTCCGGCACAAAGTTGGAACCACTCGTCCCAATGAACCACTCAACTCATGACTCATGACCCGCAACCCATGCGTTCCTCACTTATCCACTTCCCTTTGGTTGCGACAACCACTACTCAATTCAGAATATAACGACCCCCGACAAATATGGAGACCCCAGTCTCGCCCCTGGTTTGACCCCAGGCTTTCACAACTCAAATATTAGGGCTACTCAAGCCTATAACTCTTCTGCGTCAAGCTCTGATCAGAGAGCACTTCATCACAACATTCTCTCACTGACTAATGGGTACTACGGCTCCCCGCAGTATCACAACGACCTTTATCTGAATAGTGAGTACTACGGCTCCCCGTAGCATCACCACGCCCCTCACTGAATAGTGAGTACTACGGCTCCCCGTAGCATCACCACACCCCTCACTGAATAGCGAGTACTACGGCTCCCCATAGCATCACCACAACCTCTCACTGGATAGCGAGTACTACGGCTCCCCGTAGCATCACCACAACCTCTCACTGGATAGCGAGTACTACGGCTCCCCGTAGCATCACCACAACCTCTCACTGGATAGTGAGTACTACGGCTCCCCGTAGCATCACCACAACCTCTCACTGAATAGTGAGTACTACGGCTCCCCGTAGCATCACCACAACCTCTCTGCACTGACCCATTGAAACTGCAGCTCCCCGCAGTCTTACCGCACTTACTCTTACCACTTCACAATCTCATCCTCAGGTTGACACCACACTGCGATCATTAACTCATGCTCTGTGGCCCAGCATAGATAGGTACATACACACCCATCCAGGCTAAGCATCACTGCTTCGGACGACCACCGTCGTGACAAGACCTCTTTTTCTCGTTGCAATTCACATTCTCAAATAAGTCCATTTGATGTCAATTAGTTGAAGGGTCCCCACTGGAACCATAAACACTTGATACACCACTCGTCATCTCAAACTCAAACTCAAAATAATCTGAGATTTAGGACATTAAACTCGGATACCCCCGAAATACCATCACAACGCCTCGCAGTGTCTTGACTCTACCACTGATCTCATACTCATGGCATCATACTCAGATACCGCATTGCTTCCTCGGAACCTCGCAACCGGTCTTTCTCTCGTGCCACTTGTAACTCCGGAATACTCCATCTCCCGAATTAAAACAAAGAGAAAATTGCCAACGACTTAGAACATGAAGATGACGATCCGAAACTTTCTCCTCTATTGCTCAAAACTCATGCAAGGATACTCATAACGAGCCTGAAGTTGGTTGCCCAATCAACTTCTTCCCTTCCCATACTGCATAACAGCCCAAACATTGAATCAGAATTCTTCCACCGCCGAACTAACCCTACGAGCCAACCACCTTGAAGAATTTCCTATCCATCACAAGGTCTCCGATCGATGGCCACTTGCCGTGGAGACATTCATCATTTACCAAACGTATGCCGCATGCATTATCTCTCTTTGTACCTCGCTTCAATCACCGATAACCTTGATCACATGACTCCGCACCGTAGGTCTCGATATCCAAATCTCCAACCGATCTCGAACAGACCTCTGATCCCCTCAACAAAATACCCGGTTCTCCCCCACTCAGGGTTCACACCAATTAGCGCACCAACAATCTATCTCCCAGGCTGTTTCCACCAGTAACAACCCACCTACTCTTGGAAGGTGCTACGCAACGCTCGATGATCCCCCTGACAGAGACCAAGCAACTCCAAAAACCCTGAATCTCATATGAAATCCTCAGAACTTCCAATCATGACTGCCTCTTAGTCATTCAGAATCTCACACCATTCCATCATCGGACCTCCCAACTGTCCAGTACTAACCCTGACTCTTAGTCTGGAAATAATGAACCATCATTCTCCTCGTCCTCGACTCTTCAACCAACGTTCCATCACGTGGGTTGTAGTAAGAGTGGAGTCCCCATTACCATACTCGATACTCATCATAGACAATAAGAGCCACCGCCCTAATGTCCTCTTCTTGATCGTCTGCCGCTGCAGCTAATACATGCCCTACTATGCTCAAATAGGGTGTATCTTTGTCCTTAACCATCTCAGTCCCCGCTGACAACCTGCTCAGGCTCTAACATCACCTCTCGGCAGACATACTGCCCAAATACTCTGATGAAAGATCGTAACCAAAGCTACCCCACAGGGCTCGCCCTCAACTTTGGAAATCGAAAATCTCAATACCTCTCATGTTTCCCACAGGAACAGAAATAACACCGCTCAGGTCACAGAAAATGACATCTCCACCATCGGCCGGTTGCTCAGCCCAGACCGTATTCTCCCATAACGCACCATCTCTACTCATCCCTGAGTCTTGCGACTCCAACTGGCATCTCACCAACACTCCCTTGGAGCTAACTCTATTTCCCTTTTAGGGGATGCTCGTTCATCATGGCCCTCCGTTCCCCCTATTCTTTCACATCTGATCTCAGTCTAGATAATCATAACGGAATAACTGGTAGAACCAGTAACACTAACCGCCACGGGTCATGGTACTCGAACTTTGTGGCCACCTCTCGATCTGCTATGAATCATGATACCCGAACCATGTTACCTCTTCTCAATCCGCTATGAATCATGGTACTCGAACCATGACATCACCTCTCGATCTGCTACAAATCATGGTACTCGAACCATGAAATCACCTCTTGACCTGCTACAAATCATGGTACTCGAACCATGAAATCACCTCTCGACCTGCTACAAATCATGGTACTCGAACCATGACATCGCTTCTCAATCTGCTACCAATCATGGTACTCGAACCATGACATCGCTTCTCAATCTGCTACCAATCATGGTACTCGAACCATGACATAACTTCTCAATCTGCTACCAACCATGGTACTCGAACCATGACATCACTTCTCAATCTGCTACCAATCATGGTACTCGAACCATGACATCACTTCTCAATCTGCTACTTAGAATCCTCCGGTATGCCCCCTGCATCGAGTATGGGTCCTATGCTTTCAGTAGTACGGGCCCATACTACCTGCCACATCTACCCATACTTTCCACACGAACCATCCCAGAGTTCCTAAGTAGCTGCTCAACCTTCTCGATTATAATTCTCTTTACGTGTGCTCGCTTTCCAGCGAAATGCTCTACTCTGTCAGCGCACTCATCCGACCATGATCACCCCCTAGGCTCTTCCTAGGTCCTCACACTTCTCCGCCATCAGCTGCTGAAAAACTCCTAATGATGCCAGCCATCTACCTCCTGAATATCGTCATATTCACTTAGTAGCTGACTCCCATCATCGAGAGTCCCACAAAGCACAAAGCAAGCAGCATTCGGGCATCGAATAGTCTCCACTAGCACATAAAACCTCTTCAGGTCATGATCCCACTTGCTCTCCTCATACTCGGAGGATATCACCAAACTCATGCAACTCCGCCCCATGCGGCCATCTGTCTACTCTCTCTGTAGACTCCACACGTGCTCATCTAGGTATCTCCCCTAGATTACTCCTCTACTCAGATTCCTCTCTAAAAGGATTCCTGCTGGATACTCATACTCAACACATACTCGAAGGCACATCGCATATAACAGCAACTCCTAGGCTAAGGCATCACAGATCAGGCCACTCTAGTCCTAAAATATGAAATACCTAGCCTATCTCTAGAATGCATAGCATATCACATAATATCTCATAACACATAATGTAAGGGTATTTTGGGAAATCACCGTTCGGGCGCTGGCTGATCGTACACACAGCTCCGTTCTGATTTTCTCAAAAATCTTTCTCTTTTAAAAAAAATTGTTTCTTTTATGAAAATTTCCTTAAATCCTCAGTTTGAGTTCAGATACGCCCGAAGGTGCATCCGAATCTCTCAAACCAAGGCTCTGATACCAACTTGTAACGGCGTAAATTTTTAAAACAATTTTTCATTTTTCAAACATAATAAAACTCATATAATATTCTCAAAATCTCATATATCAATGTCATCACCATAAAACATATCCCAAAATCTCAACACTTAATCTTCTGCAGTGTGTACAAATCATGTCGGCGCCTTCCCGCGACTCTCGCTGGTACCTGAAACACATATCACATAACACGGTACGCATAGATGCTTAGTGAGTTCCCCAAAATACCACATACAACACATACGCCACTCGAGGCTACAGTACGACCCTCCGGTCGATGTGTTTCAGCGGAACCCTCCAGTCCCGTAGCTCGTTGGACCCTCTGGTCCGGTCATAGCTCATTGGACCTTTCTGTCCGGTCTGTATCGTTGGACCCTTCGGTCCGGTCTATATCGTTGGACCCTCCGGTCCGGTCTATATCGTTGGACCCTCCGGTCCGGTCTATACAACACATAACATACATATATCACAATGCACATAATCTCATACATACACATAGCACACAAGACCCTCCGGTCTACACATAGATACCACTCTAGGTAATGTATAGTGAGAAGACTCACCTCGGGTAACTCAGATAATCTCGCTCACGAATATACGGATCTAGCCCCCGCCTAATCACATAAACAATATCCTCAAATAAATAATGGCTCTCAAAGGCTAGATTAAATCCTTCCTATTATCCCACAGAAGGGTAAAAGACCATTTTACCCCTCCCTGACTCAAAAGTCCACATGTTGACCAAAACCCTAAAAGTCAACGAAAGTCAACAGCAAGCAGTACGCGGGGCGTACCAACTCGTGTACGCGGGGCGTACACCGGCTAACCAGAATCGGGGACTCGACCCCCTACGCGGCGCGTTCTGAGACTTACGCCCATCGTAAGTCCTAGACTCATCCTTTCTATATTTTTGGTCTGAATAGATTAAGACAACAGTTCATATCTCAGATCTCGACATTCCTCAGTCTCCTAAACCATAAAGTCGAGACCTTTAGGCCTTTGCATGGCTGAAAAGGTTATAACTCACTCCAACCTTTTATCCCCTTTTCTCATTAAGACCAAAACTCAAGCATGAACCCATAACCACGACCAAGTTTGGATTTTTATAGATCCACAACACATCCTAAACTGAAATGGGTCAGATCAAGGCTTAGGGAGACCATTTACACCAAAAAGTCTCCATCTTGGGACAAAACCCTAGAAAATGGACCATGAAACACAAAACCAAAATAAAGAAGAAAGTTCTGAGCTTTTTACCTCCAAGTGAAGGTCCTTCCTCTGAAGAACTCAGATCCAAGCTTGAACTCCAAACCCTAGCCTCCACAAGCACCTCCCCTTCTTCTTCACTAACACACAAAGGCACCTTCTAGCTCAAAACACTCACACACAAGCTTTAGAACGAAGATAATGCTCTCTTAGGGTTTCTCTCTGTGAAATGGTGGCTGAGGATAAGGCCATAGCATTCCTTATATAGTGCACAAGTCTCATTTAGGGATTGAGTCTGGGCCCACTACGCCCAGCGTAGTTCAAGGTACGCCCAGCGTACCGTGAGTATTCCGCGTCCAACTTAAGCGCATGAGTACGCGCAGCGTACTCTTTAGTACGCCTAACGTACTCATTTGCCATAACTTTCATTTAAGGGCTAATCTTGACAACTTGAAGAAGAAGAAGGGTTAAATAGATATATCCAAATTCCCGGATGTTACATCTGGGGTATGGAACAACATTGTTAGAATACAAGGAGAATTAGTCAAGCGAGACATCCCGATGAGTAAGATTATCAAGAAAAAAGTAAACTCCGATACTGACACACTATTCTGGAGCGACGATTGGATTGGTAATGGCCCCCTGAAGCTCACTTTCCCTAAATTGTTTTCAATGGAATCACATAAACGGTGCAAAATTTCAGATCGAATATATGAAGGTGGTTACTCATGGTCCTGGTCAAGACAACCCCCCTCTAACCAGTTGAGACAACTGATTCAAATAATTGATACGTTTAGTCTCAACTCAAACAAAGATGAATGGATTTGTGGTCTAGATTCGAACGGCTTATTCACGGTTGAAGCATGTAGGCGTTTTTTGAGTTCATCAAATCCTGATCCAGCATCGCATTCCTTTGCCTGGATAACTGAAATACCTATAAAGATAGTATGTTTTGTTTGGAGAGCCAGACAAAATCGCATTCCTTTTGCGAAGGCACTTCAACAAAGGGGAATGATTTCCCTTTCGGTGACTTGTGGTGTTTGCAACATGGATGATGAGTCAACTAACCATCTATTATGGACTTGTCCATTTGAAAAGGTCACATGGGAGTGGATATTCAGATGGTGTGGTATATCAGTATCTCAATATGATAATATAAATGGAGTATTGGATTTCGTTGCAACCTGGGGAACTGTCCCAGAAAGAGAAGAATACTATTAGGAATTTGCTATGGTACGATTTGGAGTTTATGGAAAGCACGGAATGATAGAATTTTCAAAAACAACTCTTGTGATGGTAACTGATATCGTAAAGGCATCGATATTTATGTGGTTCAAACATAGGAGTAACGGTGGTAGCAACAATTTCAATTGGACTAAATGGTGCATTAATCCCTTTGCGGATTAACTTTTCAACTTAGAGTTTAATTTGTTTATATTGAACTCTAAAAGGAGGTCTTTATATTATTTATCTGTAAATGTAACTATCTATGTTTCCGTCCTCCTGCATAGATACATGCCAGAGGTTTGGGTTCTTCTTCTTAATAAAATTTGCAGGTTCAAAAAAAATGGTTTGTATAATTAATCCCTTATTCTTAAATCATATTTCAGTTAACCATTTTAAATATATTTTAGTTTTAACTATTTGTTATTTATTAATAATTAAATATTTATGTTAAATATTTAATACAATTCATTTATAAAATATAAATTTTATATCGATTGTCTAAAACTTTTATTTATTTATTTATTTTTATAAATATGACCTAGTAATTTTTTTCATATTTTGGTTTTGTAACATTTTAGATATAATGTATATTTAAAAGACACCAAGACCAACTAAATGAATGAGTTTTACAGAATATTTTAGATAAGACGCGAATACATTAGTTAAATTTTCTTAAAAAAATAACATCATTTATTTAGAGATTAAAGTTAGTGAAATGATAAATTGATATTTTTTTTAAAGTTATAACATAGCTAAATCATTGGAGATGCTCTAATAATGTTTAAGTGTTTACGTTTCATGAGTTTTTAATATGGGTTCCCGGTCGCTCACTACAACTCCCTGCTAATTTCAATGATAGGGTAAGAGAGCTCGTTATTTAAACGATATGCTAAGACACCGCAGTACGTCACATATAATCTCCTGGCCAACTCATAGTTGAACCCCATGGCTTGAACACTGTACCTCCTATATAAGAGGTGAGTGTCTTACCCGATAGACCACTAGGTATTTGGTTTTTCCTGACTTTTATTTAAAATTGATACATGTTTGTTTCATTGTTTGAGGTTGTTAAATGTTCTAAAAAATGTGTTGCATCTTTTTTGGAGTTACTCTTGGAAAATAAACACCAACTGTTTTTGCCTTTTTAGCTTGTTTGTTAGTCTGGATTGATTTTAAATCATCCATCATTAATCACTTATATAATTTTGTAACACTAACTTTATACAGTTAATTCAATTGGGATATATAAGAATTACATAATTTTGTTGATGGTCGTATAATGAGTGATCGAAATGAAATAGACTATATAAACGTGATGTGCTTAGATCTGTGATTATTTAAAAATATATTTATTAAAATTAATATATATATATATATATATATATATATATATATATATATATATATATATATATATATATATATATATATATATATTGCTTTATATTTAAATATATAATTGAAATTTACAAAATATTGCCCTCCAAGAATTTGTCCGAGATTTTGCATCACATGACTGGAATACCGTTGCGGTTCTCGTTCGGTCTTGTTGATAATCGCCCTCTCTCCGTGGATAGAAATGCATCCGAATCTAAAGCTCAGATTTATCAATCTCTGAAAATCTGCTTCAATTTGATCGATCATCACACACTGAAACAACACGTACTGCAATGGATCCGAACCCCAAAAATTTCCCAATTCTCTCCTACGTCATGAACAGGCTGCCCACCATGAAACGCCCTAACATGCAGGAGGGAGACATCGAACAACCGCCGTCGACGCCTCATTCGGCTTCCAAATTGACAGATCGTTCGTCCTTCAGTCCGCCACCATATTTCGAACTCACTGAACGGATGCCTCACCTAACAGATCCTCGGCTCCTGACTTCCATGCGTGCAGCCGTGGCCGATGTTTCTCAGACACGATCGCTACTCAAGACCCTTGGTGAGCGTCCTGATCATGAAGCTGTGGACATGGCGAAGGCCAGGCTTGCAGAGATTGATTCGACGTTGTCGAACGACCTCGACGAGATCACGTTATCCGATAAGGTCGACCCGGAGGAGGACAAACGGAAGAAGGCAATCGAGAGGGAGAGACAGATGCACAAAACTCTGATCTCGCTGGATCAAATGCATGAATCGTATGATAAAATGTTGAGCGAGGCGGAGAAGAGACTTGAGAAGATTTATGAGTCTGTTAAGGAGGGAAAAAACCCGCTTCCGGGTGGTGGTGAAGGAAGCTCCGCCGTCGCGGAGGAGTTGACGGAGGAAGTTGTTGCAATTCTGACAGATGCATTGTCCAACGGTGCTCAAAGGATTGATTTATCAGAGAGACGATTGCCGTTTCTGCCTGAAGCCTTTGGAAAGATTCATACATTGGTTCACCTTAACCTATCCTCCAATCAGCTTGAGGTTTGCCGTCTATGATTATATTTATCATCTGATATTCTTATTATCCAAATATATTGGTTAATTTAATCTTCTTCATTCAATCATTTTCAGATCTTAATTCCATGTATGACCACAGCCTGTAGAAAAACAGAAATCTAGGACCAAAATTTTGGAATTTGCACGATAACTCTCTTAACTTATGGTTTGATAATAAGATTTCTAAATATTTAGCCCTCCCCTAACTGCAACACATGTATTGATTTTGAGAAATCTAACAAATCGATGGACCTTATCCTGCTGTTTCTTTCTGCCATTGATGAACCTTGATGCATTGGAACAGGTGATTCCCGATTCCGTTGCTGGACTTGAGAACCTTGAGGAGCTTAATGTTTCTTCCAATATTTTGACGTCTCTACCAGATTCCATTGGCTGTTTGCACAAGTTGAAGATCCTTGATGTCTCTAGCAACAAACTTGATTCCTTACCTGACAGCATTTGTCACTGCAGGTATAATTCTTTTTCTTTTTCTTAGCAGAAAGAAGAATCAAGTGATAACGAAAATCTCTCTTGCATTGCATGTTCTAATTAGGTCACTGGAAGAATTTGATGGCAGTTTCAACAAGCTAACATATCTACCCACAAAGATGGGGTATGAACTCTTAAAGCTAAAGAAGCTCGCAATCGCTCTTAACAAGGTACGAAACTTCCCTACCTCTATCGGCGACATGAAATCTCTTCGGTACCTCGACGCCCACTTCAACGAGCTCCGAGGCCTCCCAGATTCCATCGGCAAGTTATCAAATCTGGAGGTACTTAACCTAGGAAGCAATTTCAGCGACCTACAAGAACTCCCGGACACAATCGGCGATCTAACCAGTCTGAGAGAACTCGACGTCAGCAACAATCAACTCCAGGAGCTTCCGTTGACCTTCGGCCGCCTTGACAAGCTGATCAAACTCAACGTCGAACAGAATCCGCTGGTGGTTCCTCCGAAAGAAGTCGTGCAGAAGGGGATCCAAGCTGTGAAGGTGTACATGGCTCAGAGGTGGTTCGATGTGTTGGTGGAGGAGGAGGAGAAGAATCGACGGGAAGCGGAGGCGTTGGCTCAGGCGAGTTGGTTGTCTCGTAGTAAGTCGTATTTGACAGGTGCCGTCGTTGGTGCTGCTGGGACGGTTTCTTTGTATCTGGGAGCCGGAGATAGCGAAGATCCTTATCTTGAAGAGGCACGATGATCAGATCGTGTGTCGTTTATTTGCTAATCAAGTAATCCAGGTTTGGTTCTTATTTTGGGTCAAAATTAATATGTGGATAAAGTATTTTGAAGGCAAGAAAATAAACTACAAATAATGGGTTCATTATGATTAAACAATGGTCGTCTGGTAGCCCCGTTTTGGGCTTGTTTTGTTGGTTTAGCAGAATAATTGGATTGGCATGTAATGTGCTGAACTTGATTCCATCACAATAAGTTCTTTCAATTTTATATTTATTAATGAATTATTTTTATTTTGTAAGTTTTTTTGTTCTATTTGAGTAGGATAACTATTTATACGTTTGTGATCATATGTTTAGGGTGGTTTTATTCTCGTTGGGCGTTTGGATTTGTGTTTGAATAAGATTATGTTGAATAATTGGGTATATATATATATATATATATATATATATATATATATATATATATATATATATATATATAGTTATTTGTTATATGGGAAAATATCATATATATAGTCATTTGCTATATGGGAAAATGGAACGATAGTCCTACAATATTTTCGGAATTGGTATAATTAGTACTTAAATTAATTTCCTTGCTTTAGGGGGCATAAGATGACTTTTGTCGGGTCTAAATACTCACTTTGGACAAAATGAATGAGTAAACCGGTTACTTCTTGTCATATTAGTACATTAATATGCCACGTAGACAACACTTCCTTTGACCCTCATCTCCTTCCATCTACATTGACTTCTCATCTTCCTCTTCCCCTTTCCTCTTCTCCATTAACTAAATACATAAGATGGATCAAGTGTATGTATTATGTGTTCGTGGTGGGTTATGATTGCAGCTAGGCTCCAACAGATGGAGACGAAAGCATCAATCGAGACATGATTGCACAACCAAATTGCCCACTTTCATATTGTGGTCAAAACCTAAATAGCGTTTGATTCCCCTTCCGGTTAATCGGTCAACAATATCAAACCTACAACTTTTTGGGCTTCGATCTTCGGTGTGTAAGAACCACTATGATGCTTATCAACATTTCCACCTCTGGCGAGTTCGCCGTCCGGAGCATCAACTACCGATCTGGTGACGAAAACAATCCGAGCATCATGACCATTATCATATCAATTTCCCTATGTACACAATTTTTGTGTTGACTTCCTTTTAACACCAAATATGAATGCCAAAATATAGAGGTCTCTAAAAAAACACCATTTTAGAGGTTGGTTGGAGTTGAATCGCCATTTTGATGTTAAACAATCATTATTTTGTGTTATGTGGTTGGAGAAGCTCTAACTGCAACAACATGTGAGGCTTGATATCTTAGGGGGTATTTGACAAAAAAAAAACTTTTTACTTATTAGCTTATAGTTTATTAGCTTATTGGTTTATAAACTAATAAGTTCGAAGGACTTAACTTATTAAAACAAATGACTTATTAGCGGGTTGTCATCGTTATAAGCAATTTTTATCCAAACAATGGTGAGCATATTAACCGAAAAACCGAACCATAACCAAATTAACCAATATAACCGAACCCTTTTAACCGAACCATTTGTTAGGGTGCAAAGTTCTCATTGGATGTGGCTTACCCTCTTGTATGTGTAAATGGGTTGATTCTTTCCAATAAATAGGAAGTGGGTGACTCCTTTTATGTGAAAGGAACCATTTGGAGAGCATTAGTTTTAGAGAGAGAAACTAGCAAACCCATTTTGTACTCTTTCTAATTCAAACTAATGAGAGCTTGAAAAGATTTATTTACTCCATGTGTTCTTGAGTTTGTATGATGATTCACTAGATCTTTCCATATTCCGCATATACCATCATAATCAACACCACTACAATTGGAATTAGAGCGGGTGTTCTTGATTTGATCAAGAATTAGTCCTTGATGGCATTCTAGATTTGGTGATTCTTCATTTTTGATCTTTGATCTTCGTGATTTAGAGAGTTTGGATTCTAGAAATCGAATTCATCTTTGATTCTATTCATAATTCGATTTTCTTCACTAGAATTCAAGTGATTTTTACTTTCTCTCTCTAGAAAACCCATTCAAAATCATTTTCTCTCTCTAGAAATTTTCGAGTTCTTGAGATCATGGTGGATTTGATGTATGATTCTTGGATTGTGATCGTTGAAGATATCAAATACAAAGTCAATGAAGATCAATTTTATGGGTTATTGTTAAGCGGGTTGATTTCATGGAGTAATAAGGTTTCTTATGGAGGTTTGAAGGATGATCATGGAAGCTTGATATTTCAATCACTTTATAGGATTGAATGGTTGATGAAAAATGCCTTGTCCATGTTAGTCCTTAGTAAAAATCAAAAGGAAGGAGAAGAAAGAGATTTGTTTAATAAGAAATACATTTCTCTAATTGAAAACCCGAATGATCTTCGTGCTCTTAAGTTTGTTGAAGTTCAAGACAATGGAGTTCAATGTGATGTTCTTGAAGTTCATGATAAGAAGATTCAAGTTGATTCTTATGAAGATAAAAAAGTTTTTTGCTCGATTGGAGTTCAAACTGATGATATTTTGTGTTCTTGTGATTCGTTTGAAGGAATGATTCCTTATCGTAAGCCGGTAATCCAAGAAATTCACAAGTATCAAACTCCAAAAGATTTGATTCAAACTCACAAAGTTAAAGTTGTGGAAAGTGGATTTGTTTATGAAATTAAATCTTCAAGATGCAAAAAGATGAGAAAGAAAAAGAAGAAGAAGATTAAACGGAAAAACAAGCGGGTTTACTCATAAAAATCATCAAATGTTGTTGTGAAGCAAATTTGGGTTCCAAAGCAACAATCTCCAAAGGCTGCATTGAATTTGAAGTCAAACCCAAAAGTGTTGGTGATTCTTTTGAAGATGTTCTTCGATCGTTGAAGAACACGAAGAACGAGTTGTACATCACGCATAGTGGGTGGTACAATGTTCAAATTGGAGATTTTCTCGTTCCAACAAAAGAACTAAGATCTTCTAAATTTGATTCGTTCGTTGAAAACGGAACTTAATTCGTCAAAAAGGTATCTCAAATCTCAAATGAATTCCAAAACATCCATGATTTCGATTCATGCGTTTCGTTTTTAATTTTTGATCGTTTTGACTCAATTGGATTGATTTCGTTTCAAACCTCTTTGAAGATCCAATTAAATTTTTTTTAGATCAAACTTCAAAATTAAAAGCATTTTCTCAAAATCACGAATTTACTGTTCATAGATCCAATTCGTAAGCCCAAATACTAGTGAAATGTACTGTTCAGCGATTAATTGTTTCAAGCCCAAAATGATAATATGATCACTATTCATATTTAGCCCAAATTTTCGAATCCATCCTTCACTGTTCATCTTATTTCATATCGTTTGAGTCTATTACTATTCGTCGCTCAGTTCTCATTGTCTTCGTCAAAAGACTCTCGTTTGATGATCAAAATCTTATTGTCTGATTAATGGAACGAGATTGAATCAAAATTAAAACTGGTTGCGATGCTGATTTCAATTTCGATTTTGGAATGTTCATATGAGATTGACTTCGAATGTTGATAATCGGATTGAATGAAAAGCGAAGTCTTGGGTTTCACAGTCGATGATAAGGTGTCGTTGTTTGAAGGCTTAAGTTGGAATTAGATGTCGAATGAAACTGAACGATCTTGTCTGTTTGTTTTGGAGTCGATTGTTGTGAAGTTTAAATCGATTTCACATCTGGAATCGAAAAGTCAACTATTAGAAAAGGTCAAAATCGAATCAACATCAGAAATTTGTATTTCAATTATTCACTGTTCAAGGGTAGATGAGTTCGTTGTTTGTGTTATCGAAACGAAAGTGATGATTCGATAGGTTTGAGAAAGACTGGAATGTAACACCCCGTTTGAAATTAAAATAAAATAAGTAAATAAATAATAAATTCTAAAACCCCGAGATGTAAATTATATTCTATTTTATATTATTGTAGCCAAAATCCGTAGTAATTCAGCAAGGCATTAGTTTTAGGAGCTAAATGCCATAACTGAGAGTTGGGGGTTAGAAAGGTAAATTATGGATTAGTTTTGCAAAAGATTCTCAAAGTTGAGGGCTGTTTGGTAAGTTTTGGACCTGAATTGGGATGGAATTTATTGCTGAGGGCTAAAAGGGTAAATTATGGTCTCATATTGGAAGAAATTGATAGGAGGGGGCTTGAAACGTAAATATGGGGGAAATGTATGTGACCGGGTATATAACCCGTTACCATGCTCTTAACCCTAACCCTAGGTGAAGGCAACAACCGCCAACCCCTAAGTATCGGCCGTCACTCTTCCTTCTTCGACTTCCGGCGCCGAAGCCACCACCACGAGACTGCTACCGCCGCTATCTCCGACCCCATGCCACCACGAGTTGCCGCCGCTGTCCGTTTCCATTTGAAGATAGGATGTCGCCGGCGAGGTTCGCAAATAACGTCTCCCCGTTGCTGTTGTTTCAGATGACGGATAACCGTCACCTCCCTGCCGTAGTGTTCTTCTTCTCCTCTTCGTTTCTATTCGGTGCCGCGACACTGCTGTGGTTCCGATGATTATCCCATCGACGTTTTTTCGTTCGATTGCTTCACGCCACCGTTGGGGTGGCCGAGACTGGTGGGTCTCGGCGATGGATATGAGTGTTTGGTGTTAATGTGCATGTTATTTCAGTTGTATATGTGTCGTGGGTGGTTTTATTTGGCCGGAAAGTCAAGAACAACCACCACCACCACCGTGAGGTGGTGGCTGCCACCATGCACCACTGTGTGTGTGTGTGTGTATCTTAGTGAGTGTGTGTGTTTATTTGAGCCTTTGCATTGTAAAATTGTACCCGTACCGGAATAATAATAAGAAAACTCAAAACCACCACCATGAGGTGGTGGCTGTCGCCTCCTGCCGCCGGGTTGGGTGGCGGTGTGCTTAGTTGTGCTTGGATTGCTTTTAGAGTGGTTGGACACGATTTGACTAGGACCATAACCGCCGCCGTGAGCCGCCGTTGACCACCACTACCCGAGGTGGTAGTGGGTGGTGCCCGACAATTGAAACCCTAGTGGGCCTAGTGAACCCTAATGGGCCAAATGAAACCCTAATGGATCTAAGGACTTAGTTATTGGGCCTATTGGGTTGGGAGTGGGTTGGAAACCCTAATTAGGGTTTAGAAAACCCTAATTTTGGACATATGGGTCTTGGACTTATCGGGGCCCACATTTGGGCCATTGGAATTGGATTATGTATTATGCCGAACTTCACCATATGATTTACCTAGTAGAGTAATGGACTTAATGGATTAAGTCCTTAATGGGTCAAGCATGAACACTTAACCCTAATCGTCATTTTATGTGAAAACCCCTAATTGGGTTTGGGTTCTTATTGGGCCATTTATTGGACTAAGTTGTTGTGGGCCTTTGTGGGCCAATTGGGAACATATTAATGGACTAAGGAAGTTATTGGGCTGTAGGATAAGACCTATTGGAGAGGCTTGGGCCCAATTTGGAAAATTGGGCCATAAGTGGGCCTTGAGGATTATTAGCTATTGGGCCATCAGAATGCCAATTGTTTGGACTGGAATAAATGGTTGGGCCTTAAGATAAGCCCATGTAGAGGTTTGGGCCTAATTAGGAAAATTGGGCCATATGTTGGGCTTTGGCCCATTACTTGTCTATTGGGCCTTTGGAGTGTGAGTTGGACCCTGGGCTTGGAACCCAATTATTAATTGGCTATTGTTTGATGTTGACAGTTTGAGAATCTGTTATCCAGCGGCTAGAGTTTTATCCGTGGGACTTCAGCAGTGCCAGGTGAGTTTCCTCACCATACCAATGGGTCAAAGGCACCAATGTCGGCCCATTTTATGATATGTGATACACTAGTTGAAGTTGTATTATGTGGCATGTTAGCTGGTTATGTGATAGGGAGTATGCTAGTGATTATGTGGTATGCTTGTATGGAAGACCATGGGAGAGCCCATGGCACCTGGATGTAAGACCATGTGGAGAGCCCATGGCTTTCCTACTATGTTGTAGTGTTAATGTAGATTCACTACTGATATGTCAGGTATGCATGTATAGGCGGTATGCTAGTGGTTATGTGGTATGCTAGTTGACTATGTGGTATGTGTTATGCTAGTTGTCTTTGTGATACTTGCATGGAAGACCATGGGAGAGCCCATGGCACCTGGATGTAAGACCATGTGGAGAGCCCATGGCTTTCCTACTAAAGACCATGTGGAAAGCCCATGGCACCTGGATGTAAGACCATGTGGAGAGCCTATGGCTTTCCTATTAAAGACCATGGGAGAGATCATGGCACTTAGGTGTAAGACCATGTGGGGAGCCCATGACATCCTGGAGTAAGACCCTGGGGACGAGCCCACGACATCCGTATATGTTTATATGCATGGCTTATGTGATTGATATGGCTTATGTGGATATGTAACTGATATAGCTAATATGGATTATGTGATTATGTGGATTGTGTGGGGTATGCTCTGGGGAACTCACTAAGCTTTGTGCTTACGGTTTACAGTTTTGGTTTCAGGTATCATCGATTTGGAAAAGGAGGGATCAGATTGATCGCAGTGCACACACCTATGATTTCTGCAATGAATGATATTGGAATAAACTCTGTTAAATGTTTTACTTAATGATGATTTGAAATGTTTGAAATAAATGGTATCAATGTTTTAGCTATATTAAAAATGAAATTTTTACCCTTGATTTTTGGGTCGTTACATGGAAATTGCTTTTGATGTCGATATGGTCGATATTGGTCGACTGTGCTGGACATTACAGTGTTCTTGAGTTCGTATGTGTGATAATCGATTTGGGTTAATTGAAATCAAAAGAAGATGAACTATATGTTCGAATCTTGTGTTGTTCATCACTTGTAAAAGCAAAGACAGATGTTCGATGGTTTGGGGACGAACAAAATTTTTGATTTTGATGACGATGTGTTAAAGCGAAGGCCATGGTTAATTTGATTCGCTTGATATCAACTGATGATTTGGATTTCAACAGCTTGGAAGTTTTTGATATCGATTGTATGTTGGGTTCTCTTTACGATTGATAGTTTTGAGTGTCGATATTGGGTTGGTGATTGATAACGAATGAGATGTCATGGTTTTGAAAACGAATGAGGGATTGATGATAGTCGATAGTTTGATGACTTGATTTCGAAGTCCAAGAATTGATTAATTTCGAAGGCTGATATAAATGTTTTGGTTTGAACACTAAAAGCGAAGATTTTATTGTTTTGATTTTGAAGGATTGGAGGATGTGAAATACTTTTGGGAAACTTGATTGATGATGGTTTCGAAGACTATTTAGGGAAGATGGTTTTGGTGTGTGGCTCAATACTGTAACATCTCGAGATTTGCAGGTATTCCGAATCATCTCTTTTATTATTATTTTGTCATTTGTTGTCCGTGGGGTTGGAAGAGTGAAGCCATTAGAAGCCTAAGGGCTAAAGTTGCAACTTTGGGGTCAAGAGACTACGCTAAGCGTACATAAGGTACGCTGAGCATACTAGGCGCGCCCTAGTACGCTGGGCGTACTCACGTCAGGTGAAAACCCTAATATTTAGGGTTTGAGTGTTATATAAACGTCATTATGAGCTCAAACCCCTTCATCACCTCAGCCTCCATAGATTTGAGCCGTATTCCCCAAACCCTAACCTCTTTCTTGAGTGTGTGAGCTAAAAGAGCGTGTTTTGAGTAGTTGGAGAAGAAGGTGTTGCATCAAGAAGTTGGAGAAGGAGGACAAGCTTATAGATCTGAAGTTTCCTTGTGCTCTAGAAGCTCCACGAGGTAAAAAGCTCCAAGCTTTATGTGTGTATGATGTAGATCTAGCCTTAGTAGCTTTGAAACCATTTCTTGTCCCAAAAGTCAAGTTGGTGCATGTTATGGTTTGAACGAAATAAGCTGTCCTTTCAGACCCTAGAAAGGGTCCTAAGTGATAAAAATGATGTCCTAATGGCTTAAAATGTGCCATGCATGTAGTAGGAAGGTCTTAATGGGTTAAGACCATGTATTAAGAACTTTCTGGACGTCCAAACTCTTAAAGTTCGAGATTTTATGGTTCAAAAACACATTTGGTCGATGGATCTGGAATTTGGGCTTAAGTGCTTAAGCTATTAAGCACTTATTAAAGTTTTGGTAAAACTCGTGTACGCCCCGCGTAAGTTCTGTACGCCCAACGTACTGAGTCAACCACTCCAATGGTGGTCAACACAAGGCGGAGTACGCCCAACGTACCAGAGGAGTACGCCCTCTGTTGCGCTTTTGACGAATTGTGGCTTCGGGATTGGGCCGCCTTTGGACTAGTTGGACTTGGGCCTTGCTGGACATTCTGAATAACATGATTTTAGGCCAGTTTTGGTAATGGATCCTAGAATAAGGCCCAATTAGGGAGTTGGGCCCAATTGGGAAAATTGTGCCATTAATGGGCTTTGGATATATGGACTTTTAAGATCATGGATTTGGCATTGGGCCTTGGCCCAAATTAGAGAAAAGGCAATAGTGGACAATTACTCTATGTGGGACGCTTGGGCAATATTGAGATCCCAATTATTGACTTAGTATTCATTATTTTGGATAGTTCGGGATTTTCGGTGAGACAGCGGTCAGAGACTTTCAGTCCAGTTCTGCACTACTTGCGAGGTGAGTTCTTTTCACTATATCAACAGGGTCTACGACACCAAGGCCGACCCTTTATGATTTGCATCCTGGTTATAGGATGGTTGCTATGTTAGATCGGTATCCTAGTTATAGGATGGTTGCTATGTTAGAAATTGGTTAGACCGGTATCCTGGTTATAGGATGGTTGCTATGTTAGTGATCTGTTAGATCGGTATCCTGGTTATAGGATGGTTGCTATGTTATCGATCGGTTGGATCGGTATCCTGGTTATAGGATGGTTGTCATGTTAGTGATCTGTTAGATCTGTATGACTATTTGTACTTGCTAGCTAGCATATGATATTAATGTGCACATGTTTGTGGGTTTGGGGAATTGGGTTGAGGCAGGTCCTGCTTTGTGGTGTAGGCCAAGATACCTAGGGCGGACCGGATAGACTGCAGACCCGGTTAGGGCATACTAGTCAGGCCAAAGGCCCGACGAGCGGTCCGGATAGGCTGACGGCCCTGAGAGGCGGTCCAGACGTGTCGATAGCTCGGAGAGAGGTCCGGATAGACTGATGGCCTGTGAGGCGTTCCAGTCAGACTGATGGCTCATTATGCATGCTGTTTTTGTTTATATGATATGGTTATATATGTATGGCGTTGGTATTTTGGAGGAAATCACTAAGCTTCGGGCTTACTGTTGTTGATTTTGTTTCAGGTACTTCTGATGACTGCGGGAAGGCGAAGGCATGATCGTACACCTCCTTATGTTTCATGATTTGATTCTGGGATACTCTGACACTAAACTATTTTGAAAACAAGTTTTGTAATAATTATTGGTTTTGAAATGTTTTAAAAAGTTTAAATTTGGCATGATTTTTATGGATGTTACAAGTTGGTATCAGAGCCTTGGTTTGAGTGAATTGGAGGAAACACTCGCCTGTCTCCAGTCTCAAACTGAGGACAAGATTTAAAAACGATTTTTTCTTAAAATGTTTTCAAAATAATAAAGGATGATGCAAGTGTACGATCAGTCGGAGCTCGCGAATAGACCCCAAAATACCTTACGGATTATTTGATTTATGTGATATGTTAGAACAACATGCTAGTACTAGGCTAGGGATCTTCAGGAATTGAATGATAGAATTGCCTGATTATATGATGCCTGATAGCCTAGGGTTTTTTCCTTATATGAAATTGACATCATTACTACAGTTGCTTAGTGTATGCATCACGGCTGTACATAATTAAGATCTTATAGCCTGAGAATGTTTGGTTTGGCCTTATTTCCTGTGAAGGGCTTAGGGTAGGATCAAGTATTCGAAAGTCTATAGGGTCCAACGTTATGTATGGTTAGCATACACTAGTGCTGTAGAGTTGGTGGAAGTTTCATGGATGGGTTGTTTGTGATTAGTCCGCCAGTTATGAGATATTTATCTTTCCTATAGGAGTGAGGATTGAGCGCATGCCATGCTTACGTATAGTTTTAGGGTGTTGTGATGATACTTGAGACAAATATGGGTAGGTGTGGAAGGTAGTATGGGCCCATACTACTAAAAGCACAGGACCCATACGCGTAGCAAGGAAGTCACAACCCCTAGGGTTTGTTGGGAGTTGGTTCCCGGATTGTTATATGGAATATCTGATATCTTCCTGGTATATTTTCAGCATGGTGGTTAGTCAAAGATTTGTGACTGGATCGGGTTCAGGATCAGGCGGCGACAGACAGGAGGCACCAACAGTGCCCGAGACTATCAGCCATATGGGGCCAGACGATATGGACGCCAGGATTCGGGAGATCCTGCATGATGAGGTGGTTGCGATGTTTCGGGCTCAATTACCGGAGATGTTTGGGTCTATCAAGACCGCCATGGTGGAGTATTTCGATGACCGCTATGCATCCCTCACTGAAGCGGCTGCCGCAGCAGCTACAACAGCTGTAACGACGGCAGGGGGAGGAGCCAGTCGGGCTTTTCAGTATCGGGACTTCGACAACACGATGCCTCCTACTTTTGATGGGACTCAGGACCCCATCAAAGCCATGAGGTGGCTATCTGACGTGGTGGGGTGTTTCTTCACATGTTCATGTCCTACTGACCAGAAGGTCAGATGTGCCCTGAACCTGCTGAGGTCTGGGGAAAAGGACTGGTGGAGGTTGATGACTGGATCGTATTCTGATGATCAGAGAGCTGCGGTTACTTGGGAGCAGTTCAGGGATATGTTTCGCGCTCGCTACATTCCACGAGTCGAGCGGGAACGGTTAGCTCTGGAGTTTCTAGATTTGAGACAAGATAGTGAGACGGTGACAGAGATCACCCGTATGTTCACGGAGAGGGCGATGTTATGCCCGGAGTTTGCTTCAGAGCAGGCTCAGATGACACGTTATCTGAGCATGCTCAAGACTGACATCTGTCAGTTTGTTGCTACCCTGCGATGTGATACTTTGCTGGAGTTACAGGAGGCCGCTAGGCGGCAGGAGCTTGAGATTGAGTTACAGCTGAGAGAGCAGAGGCAGGCCCCGACGCAGTCACAGCTGGCGCCAAAGCGGTCTAAGACCACTGATTCCAGGTCAGGGGGAAAACAGGACCGCACTTGTGGCAAGTGCGGGAAGGGTCACTCGGGGGTTTGTAGATTGGGTAGCGCGTGCCGCAAATGCGGTAATGAGGGGCATTTTGCGAGGGATTGTCGCTAGACAGCTCCGGTTCAGGATATGAGGATCTGCTACCATTTTCATCAGGTTGGTCACGTGAAGACCAACTGTCCACAACTCGCTGCCAGGCCGACGCAGGCTCCAACGCTGGCCACACTGAGGATTACTGATGGGGGTCAGGGTAGAGCAGCGCCCCCAATGGCCCAGGGACGCGCCTTCCAGCTTACAGCAGAGGAGGACAGGGCAGCACCAGACATGGTTGCTGGTATGTTTCTATCCGTTATCTTACTGATGATATATGTTTTATGCTTATATGTTTGTATCTGTGATTAGGTACGTTTTTAGTGAACTCCTTACCTGCTTTTGTATTATTTGACTCGGGGGCGAGTCGGTCGTTTGTCTCTCAAACTTTTAGTAGGGAGTTCGGTTTGCCAGTAGGAGATCTAGAGTGTCCGTTGCAAGTCTCTATCGCCAACGTACATGGGATTTCTGCTTCTTCGGTCTATCGGGGTTGCGTATTGGAGATCTTCGGGGTATCTTTCCCGATAGACCTGATTCCGATTCCCATGGGGGACGTATGTGTGATTGTGGGTATGGACTGGCTTAGTCGCTTCAGTGCCATGATTGACTGTGAGGGTCAGTGGGTGGTAGTTCGAACCCCAAGCAGGGGAGAAATGATTGTCTACGGAGAGGGCACCAGATTGGGATAGGGGTTTTGTTCGGCTGCCAGGGCTCGACAATACATTAAGCACGAGTGTGCGGGTTATCTAGCGTATGTGGTGGATACGCGGGTCAGGGATCAGACCTCGGTTTCAGAGGTTCCAGTAGTCAGGGAGTTTGCTGACGTATTCCCGGAGGAGTTACCAGGAGTGCCTCCGGAGAGGCAGGTCGAGTTCAGGATCGACCTTGTGCCAAGTGCGGCCCCTATCGCTTAGGCGCCGTACCGGTTGGCACCACCAGATATGCATGAGCTGTCATCACAGCTGTAGGAACTGTTGGGCAAGCATTTCATATTCTCTTCGTCAGGAAGAAGGATGGTTCACACCGGATGTGCACTGACTACCGGGAGTTGAACAAGTTGACGGTGAAGAACCCTTATCCACTCCCGAGGATAGATGACCTTTTTGATCAGTTGCAGGGAGCATCTTGGTTCTCCAAGATAGATCTGAGGTCTGGGTACCATCAGGTCAGGGTTAGGGAGGAGAACATGGTGAAGACCACGTCCCGGACTCGTTATGGACATTACGAGTTCGTGGTGATGCCGTTTGGGCTCACCAACGCGCCAACAGTATTTATGGACCTGATGAATCGGGTCTGCAGACCGACGCTCGATCGCTCGGTCATCGTGTTCATAGACGATATATTGGTGTACTCCAAGACCCGAGAGCAGCATGAGGAGCATCTACGGGAGTTATTGGGAGTTCTGAGGCGAGAACGGCTTTATGCCAAGTTCTCGAAGTGCGAGTTTTGGTTATGAGAGGTTCAGTTCCTTGGAAATCTCGTTAACCAGGAGGAGATTTTGGTTGATCCGGCCAAAATCAAGGCATTTATGCAGTGGGAGGTTCCGAAATCTCCCTCGGATATCAGGAGCTTCTTGGGATTGGCAGGGTACTACCGGCGATTCATACAAGATTTCTCCAAGATTGCAATACCCCTCACTCGTCTGAAGAGGAAGGGGGTGGATTTCCGTTGGGGCCCCGAGTAGCAGAGGGCGTTTGATACCCTTAGACAGCGACTATGCGAGGCTCCAGTGTTGATTCTCCCGGAGGGAGTTGTGGATTTTGTAGTGTTATGTGATGCATCCATCACGGGAGTGGGAGCGGTCCTCATGCAGAGAGGAAGGGTGATAGCCTATGCGTCGCGGCAGCTGAAGCCGCACGAGATGAGATACCCTACTCATGATCTGGAGTTGGGAGCGGTGGTATTCGCTCTCAAGATTTGGAGACATTACCTATATGGGGTCCGTTGTACCATATACACTGACCACAAGAGCCTGAGACACATCATGGATCAGTCGAACCTGAACATGAGGCAGCGCAGGTGGCTTGACGTGGTCAAGGATTATGACTGCGAGATCCTTTACCATCCTGGTATAGCGAACGTGGTTGCGGATGCTCTGAGCCGTAAGTCAGCTGGATCTTCTGCTCCAGTGACGTGTATGAGGATATCAATGGATTCTCCACTTGTAACCTTGATCAGGGAAGCTCAGGATGAGGGTATGCGACAGGAGAATTGGAAGCTTGAGAGGATTAGGGGTGAGAACACCTGGTTTGTGCAGGATAGTCGGGGATTGTTGACCCGTTGTGGTCGGGTATGGGTTCCGATATCTGGTGGGGTCAGACAGACTATATTGGAGGAGGCTCATAAGTCTCGCTTCTCTATTCACCCGGGGGCCACCAATATGTACCGGGATTTGCGTTTGAGTTATTGGTGGCCGTGCATGAAGCGAGAAGTCGCTTGGTACGTGGAGAGGTGCCTGACCTGTAGGATGGTCAAGGCCGAGCACCAGAGGCCGCATGGCAAGATGCAACCTCTAGAGGTTCCCATATGGAAGTGGGAACAGATCACGATGGATTTTATCACCAAGCTGCGGAGGACGCGCGAAGGGATTCGATGCTATTTGGGTCATCGTGGATCGATTGACCAAGAGCGCCCACTTTTTAGCGATACGGGAGAGTTCATCGGCCGAGAAGCTGGCCGACGTGTATATCCGCGAGATCGTTGCTCGCCATGGGGTGCCGATCTCTATTGTCTCAGACCGTGATGTTTGGTTCACCTCCTGTTTCTGGCAGAAGTTCCACGAGGAACTGGGCACACGGCTGCACTTCAGTACAACCTATCATCCACAGACGGATGACCAGAGTGAGCGGACCATACAGACTCTCAAGGATATTCTGAGAGCCTGTGTTATTGACTTCGGTGGGAGCTAGGTCTCCTACCCACCCCTTGCAGAGTTCTCCTATAACAACAACTTTCACTCCAGCATTGGTGCTCCACCTTATGAGTTGTTGTATGGACTTAGATGCCGCACCCCGGTCTGTTGGGGTGAGGTTGGTCACAGGGTGATGGGTCGGACCGAGATGGTCATGCAGACTACCGAGGTAATTCCGCAGATTAGATAGCGGCTGCAGACCGCTCAGAGTCCGCAGAAGAGTTACGCTGATAGACGCCGATCTGAGTTGGAGTTCCAGGTGGGTGACATGGTACTCCTGAAGGACTCAACTTGGAAGGGTGTGATTCGCTTCAGGAAGAGGGGGAAATTGGGTCCCCGATACATCGGGCCATTCAGGATCATTGCCAGGGTTGGCAAGGTGGCATATCGACTAGATCTTCCGGAGGAGCTCAGTCAGATTCAAAACACTTTTCACGTCTCGCAATTGAGAAAGTGCATATTAGATGAGGAGGCACTGGTGTCATTAGATGATATACAGGTCGATGAGCGCCTGAATTACGTGGAGAGGCCAGTGGCCGTTCTAAAGAGCAAAGTGAAGGTTCTACGGAACAAGGAGGTACCTTTGGTAAAAGTACAATGGGAGAATCGAAGAGGATCCGAGTGGACTTGGTAGTCGGAGGCCGAGATGCGGGAGCACTATCCGGAGTTTTTCACCGTAGCAGACTTCGAGGACGAAGTTTAGGTCAAGTGGGGGAGAGTTGTAACATCTCGAGATTTGTAGGTATTCCGAATCATCTCTTTTATTATTATTTTGTCATTTGTTGTTCCTGGGGTTGGAAGAGTGAAGCCATTAGAAGCCTAAGGGCTAAAGTTGCAACTTTGGGGTCAAGAGAGTACGCTAAGCGTACATAAGGTATACTGAGCGTACTAGGCGTGCCCTAGTACGCTGGGCGTACTTACGTCAGGTGAAAACCCTAATATTTAGGGTTTGAGTGCTCTATAAACGTCCTTATGAGCTCAAAACCCTCCATCACCTCAGCCTCCATAGATTTGAGCCGTTTTCCACAAACCCTAACCTCTTTCTTGAGTGTGTGAGCTAAAAGAGTGTGTTTTGAGTAGTTGAAGAAGAAGGTGTTGCATCAAGAAGTTGGAGAAGGAGGACAAGCTTGTAGATCTGAAGTTTCCTTGTGCTCTAGAAGCTCCAGGAGGTAAAAAGCTCCAACCTTTATGTGTGTGTGATGTAGATCTCGCCTTAGTAGCTTTATGAAACCATTTCTTGTCCCAAAAGTCCCAAGTTGGTACATGTTATGGTTTGAACGAAATAAGTTGTCCTTTCAGACCCTAGAAAGGGTCCTAAGTGATAAAAATGATGTCCCAATGGCTTAAAATGTCCCATGCATGTAGTAGGAAGGTCTTAATGGGTTAAGACCATGTATTAAGAACTTTCTGGAGGTCCAAAGTCTTAAAGTTTGAGACTTTATGGTTCAAAGAAACATTTGGTGGATGGATCTGGAATTTGGGCTTAAGTGCTTAAGCCCTTAAGCACTTATTAGAGTTTTGGTAAAACTCGTGTACGCCCCGCGTAAGTTCTGTAGGCCCAGCGTACTGAGTCAACCACCCCGATGGTGGTCAACGTAAGGCGGAGTACGCCCAGCGTACCAGAGGAGTACGCCCCATGTCGGGCTTTTGACGAATTGGGCTTCGGGATTGGGCCGCCTTTGGACTAGTTGGACTTGGGCCTTGCTGTACATTCTGAATAACTGGATTTTGGGCCAGTTTTTGTAATGGATCCTAGAATAAGGCCTAATTAGGGAGTTGGGCCTAATTGGGAAAATTGGACCATTAATGGGCTTTGGATATATGGGCTTTTAAGGTCATGGATTTGGCATTAGGCCTTGCCCCAAATTAGAGAAAAGGCAATAGTGGACAATTACTCAATGCGGGACCCTTGGGCAATATTGAGATCCCAATTATTGACTTAGTATTCTTTATTTTGGATAGTTCGGGATTTTCAGTGAGACGGCGGTCGGAGACTTTCAGTCCAGTTCTGCAATACTTGTGAGGTAAGTTCTTCTCACTATATCAACATGGTCTACGGCACCAAGGACGACCCTTTATGATTTGCATCCTGGTTATAGGATGGTTGCGATGTTAGATCGGTATCCTGGTTATAGGATGGTTGCTATGTTAGAGATCGGTTAGATCGGTATCCTTGTTATAGGATGGTTGCTATGTTAGTGATCTGTTAGATATGTATCCTGGTTATAGGATGATTGTTATGTTATTGATCGGTTAGATCGGTATCCTGGTTATAGGATGGTTGCCATGTTAGTGATCTGTTAGATCTGTATGACTATTTGTACTTTCTAGCTAGCGTATGATATTTATGTGCACATGTTTGTGGGTTTGGGGAATTAGGTTGAGGCAGGTCCTACTTTGTGGTGTAGACCAAGATACCCAGGGCAGGCAGACCAAATAGACTGCAGACCCGGTTAGGGCATACTAGTCAGGCCGAAGGCCTGGCGAGCGGTCCGGATAGGCTGAAGGCCTTGAGAGGCGGTCCAGATGTGCCGATGGCTCGGAGAGCGGTCAAGATAGACTGATGGCCTGTGAGGCGGTCTAGTCAGACTGATGGCTCATTATGCATGCTATATTTGTTTATATGATATGGTTATATATGTATGGCGTTGGTATTTTGGGGGAACTCACTAAGCTTCGGGTTACAGTTGTTGATTTTGTTTCAGGTACTTCTGATGACCGTGGGAAGGCGAAGGCGTGATCGTACACCTCTTTATGTTTCATGATTTGATTCTAGGATACTCTGACACTAAACTATTTTGAAAACAAGTTTTGTAATAATTATTGGTTTTGAAGTGTTTTTAAAAAGTTTAAATTTGGCATGATTTTTATGGATGTTACAAATACTTTCATGTCGATGCCTGTAATCTGATTTCGAAGGCTTTGGGTGCGAATGGACGGGAAGTCGATAGTCGAAGATTGTTATCAAGCGTCGATAGTTGATGTCGATAGTCGACTGGTAAAAGAATTTTGGGGAAGAACACACAAGTTTCGAATATCACCCTTAATGTTTCGAAGAAGTGGCAAAATTGGTCCAATTTCGACATTAGAGAAAAAAGTTGTGAAGAATGGCAGAATTTCTCTTTTAGCCCCTGGAATTTTGAAATGTTGGCAGAAAATACCCAACTTCGAAAATGGGCTAACAAAGCTGAGAAATTGAAGAATTTACAAGTTCAGTCCCTGCAGTTTGTGCGAATTTACACTTTATGCCCAGTTTCGCAAATGGGGTAGAGTGTAACGACCCAAAAATCAAGGATAAAAATTTCATTTTTATTATAGTCAAATACAGTTGTTACTTAATCCAACCATTCAAAAACATTTCTTAATTAAAACATTTATCAGAGTTACTTCCCAAAATCACATAATACGGAAAACACGGGTGTGTGCGCTGCGATGAAGTCGGGCCCTTCCTTTCCACACCGATGATACCTGAAACCATAAACAAATCTGTAAGCACGAAGCTTAGTGAGTTCCCCAAAGCATACCCCACACAATGCACATAACCACATAATCCATATTAGCTATATTAGCTACATAAACCATATCAATCATATAAGCCATATAAGCTACATACAAGGATGCCATGGAAACCCTCCAAGGTCTTACACCGGGTGCCATGGGAACACCCGCATGGTCTTAGCCCACTACCATATAAACCATACATACAACATACAAACATATAAGGATGCCCTGGAAACCCTCCAGGGTCTTACTCTGGGTGCCTCGGGAACCCCTGAAGGTCGTAGCCCAAGGATGCCCTGCAAACCCTCCAAGGTCTTACACCCAAGTGCCTCGGGAACCCCCCGAGGTCTTAGCCTAAGGATGCCCTGTAAACCCTCCAAGGTCTTACACCCTAGTGCCTGGGAACCCCCAAGGTCTTTACTAAGAATGCCATGGAAACCCTCTAAGGTCTTACACCCTAGTGCCTCGGGAACCCCCACCCCCCGAGGTCTTTCATGCAAGTATCACAAAGACAAATAGCATACCACATACCACAAAATCAACTAGCATATCACATACTCAACTAGCATTCCACATAACACATAATGGGCCGGCCTTGGTGTCTTCGACCCATTGGTATGGTGAGGAGACTCACCTCGCACTGCTGAAGTCCCGCGGATAAAACTCTAGCTGTTGGTTGACAGATTCCCGAACTGTCGACATCAAAACAACACCCAATTAATAATTGGATTCCAATACATAAACATAAGTCCATGCTTGGGGTAAAAGGACCCTTTTTTACCCCCTAACCTAGCTTGGTTCAAAACCAAGGCCCAAACCCACACTCTGAAGGCCCAAAAGCCAAATAATCAACCAAGGCCCAACATATGGCCCAATTTTCCAAATTGGGCCCAAACCTCTACATGGTCTTATCTTAAGGCCCAACCATTTATTCTAGTAAAAACATTTGGCATTTCGATGGTCCAATATCTCATAATCATCAAGGCCCAATTATGGCCTAATTTTCCATATTGGGCCCAAGCCTTTCTAATGGGCCTTATCCTAAAGCCCAATAATTTCCTTAGTCCATAAACTTGTTCCCAATTGGCCTACGAAGGCCCACAACAACTTAGTCCAAGAAATGGCCCAACAAGAACCCAAACCTAATTAGGGTGTTCACATAAAATGACGATTAGGGTTAAGTGTTCCTACTTAACCCATTAAGGACTTGATCCATTAAGGACTTAATTCATTAAGTCCATTACTCCACTATACCAAACATACAATGTGGTCGGGCGTAATTCGAAATTCCAATTCCAACCGTCCAACACGGGTCCTGACAAATCCAAACTCACATTCCCAAAATTAGGGTTTTCTAAACCCTAATTAGGGTTTCCAACCAAATTACAAACCAATTAATCCAATAATTAAGTTTTTACATTAATTAAAGTCTAACAAGTCGGGTACCACCCACTATCACCTCGGGCAGTGGTGGTTGGCGGTGGTTCACGGCGGTAGCCACCACCTCGCGGTGGTGGTGGTTATGTTCTTAGGCCAAAGCAACACCAAAAGCACTCCAAACATCAATACAAACACACCCGAAAGCCCACACCTACCGGAGATTGTGGCTAGTAGTGGCGGAATGGCAGCAGAAGATGGCGGCCACCACCTCACGGTGGTGGTGATGAGTTTCCTTCCGTTTCCTGGCCAAGAGAGATCCATACAACATTAAGCCCATGAGATACATCCATATACACACTAATTCATGCACACAGCCACCTCCTCACGGTGGCTGGTGGCAGCGAGAGAAAGAGACTTAGCGGCTGCCACCATGGTTGGCTGCCATGGTGGTTCGCCTCACCTCCGGCCAAAATGTCGTCTACTCCGCAAGCTTCACGGTTCTAGCAACAAACAAACATAACACGACATGAGACCACAACCCTCAACCACCAACTTAGCGGCTGGCGACATCGGAGCTAACAGAAACGGCGGCTGAGGCCGGCAGCAACAGCGAGGACGTGATCCACGTCACACTTACCAGAAAGAGCAAGGAAAGGAGAGAAGGAGGTGGAAGAAGGCCTTACCCGAGGCTTCCCAGTCGCTAACGACCACACAACAACAATTATGGTCCGTTCGTCGGCCTCCGGTGGTCATCCGAGCTGCTCACAGCGTCTCCGGTAGCGGCACTGTGGCGGCGGCGTTCATCGGCAAAGCAACGGCGGGAGAGGGCGATCCAAAGGTAGTGGCGGCTGGGGAAATGACGCTCTAGGGTTAGGGTTACCGATGCTAAATCTTGAAGCGGGAATGGAAGGGTGGTCCGAGTCTAAAGTCGTGCTCTTTTCAAACATCCATCCATTTTTACAAGTTTGGCCCCTCCTTCGCCAGAACTTTTCAACATGGCCCCAATATTTACCATTTAGCCCTTAGCCTCCAAATCTTATTCAATATAAGTCCAATATTTGACTAAACACCCCCTAACTTCTGAAAATCTTCACAAAATAAATCCTGGAATTACACTTTAACCCCCGAAAGTCTAAATTATATCATTTGGCTCCCCGAAACCAACACTCTGCTAAATATTATTGATTTGGCTATAAAATAATAATAAAAATTACATCTCGGGGCTTTAGAGTTTATTATTTATTTAATTAATTTTAAACAAAATGTTACATAGAGTTTCACATCTTAAGCTGTTTTTAGCGCAACGGATCCTTACAGAATTCAGAAAGTGATAGTTTTTATATGGATTTTGGAAAATCTTGCAACTCTCACCCAAAAGTCGAAAATTTTCATAAATTGGAAATTTTTTCAAGGCTTTTTCGTTACGGTTTTTCCGTGCAAATTTTTTGGGAGTTTCATTTTTGGTACACATCAAGGGGGAGTATTGTGAAGATTAATCCTCAAGCGCTTCTCACCCTTAATGGGTTTTATAATCATTTTTTGATTATAAAAAGGGGGAGAATGAAGAGTGGATATTCGGTGAGGGTTTTTCGGGTATTCATTTGCGGATTTGAAGACCGCTGTTACTTCGAGGGGGAGTTTGGTCTTGATCGCACGAGCTCGTTGGATATTGAAGCCGAGACATCCAATCCTAACTTTGAGGGGGAGAATGTTAGGGTGCAAAGTTCTCCTTGGATGTGGCTTACCCTCTTGTATGTGTAAATGGGTTGAGTCTTTCCTATAAATAGGAAGTGAGTGACTCCCATTATGTGAAAGGAACCATTTGGAGAGCATTAGTTTTAGAGAGAGAAACTAGCAAACCCATTTTGTACTCTTTCTAATTCAAACTAATGAGAGCTTGTAAAGATTTATTTACTCCATGTGTTCTTTAGTTTGTATGATGATTCACTAGTGCTTTTCATATTTTGCACATGCCATCATAATCAACACCACTACACCATTACTAAAAGATATGGTTCGGTTTCTAATTTTGATTAACCAAATACATATGGTTTGGTTATGGTTTTAATTAAAAACCTAATCGTTATAAACCGAACCGAATTAATAATATTAACAATGGTTTTGATATAATATAATATTAAATATATGGTATATAATTACATTGAGAATTGAAAATTTAAAGAGTAATTATTTGGAGTTAGATAAGATAAGTAATATTCTATCAATACAATTATATATACACAACCATCTACTTTTTATAACGTAGATTTGTGTTTTTCAATTTTTATAGAGGGTATTTTTATTTTTATTTCATCTTTGACCATTTTGGTTAACCGATATTAACCATTAACCATAACCAGTATTAACCGCTACCCAACGGTTATCGAAAATACATTAACCAATTGTAATGGTTATGTGTAACATCCAAAAATACGGTCCAAAAAATTTCGTTTTAAAATAGATAAAAATAGTATTTTCAAACATCATTCATATATTTCATCTAATCAATATATCCAATGTGTCAAAATTAGAGTGAATAATAAACGCGGAATCTCTGTGGTTTGTGCGATGCGGTCAGCCCGAGCTCTTCCCCTTAGAACCGGAAGTACCTGAAACATAAATTGAAAACCGTAAGCACAAAGCTTAGCGAGTTCCCCCAAAATACCACATACCATACATATCATGCAATAATGAGATACGGGCCCCGCCCACACTCAGATAATAGTGAGATACGGGCCCCGCCCTGTAACGCCGGGTTCCTGGTATGTATTTAATTAAAATTTATTCATTTTTACAGAGCAACTCGACGAGTTGGAAGCCCCAAACTCGTCGAGTAGAGATCAGATGAGATGCGGGTTTTAAGTAACCTACTTGACGAGTTGAGAGCCCTCAACTCGACCAGTAGGACTGGCAAAATGAAACCCTAATTTTAAGGGTTTTGCACCCTATTTAAACACCTTAACCTCCATAAGCTGGCCACATTTATAGCCTCCATTGTCCCAAACCCTAGCCACGAAACCCTAATTCACTTTTGAGAGTTTTGAGCCATTTTTGTGCATTCCTTGTGATTTTGAAGAAGGAGATACTTGAAGAAGGAGCAAGGACGTGTAGGAGGAGAGTAGATCCAGAAGTTGAGCTTCATTTCCGGTTCATCTGAGGTATAAAGCTCCTATCTTGCCTATAGTATGCTTAGATCTAGTTTTAGGATGTTTTCTCCATGTTTTGGTTCAAGAATGTTGGTCTTTGGGATTTGGACATCCCATGTGGGCAAACCCTTCAGATCTAGGGTCTTTAGGGGACTTCATGGCATAAAGGTGTCAACTTTATGGCCATGGAAGTCCCATGCAACTTGTAGACCATCTTTTTGGTCTTTTGAGCCAAATAGACCATGCATGCAAGTAAAGATGGGAACTTTACGTAGCCAAATCGTCCCTAGAGTCCAGATCTATGACCCCATGGCTTATATTGAAGTTTTGATGATTTTTCAAGTGGGAACTAAGCCATTTTGAGTTAGGGTTAGGGCTCATTTCTTCTAGGATGGGTCTTAATGGGTAAAGTCGGAAACTTTACCCTCCTAGAGGTGTATTCGGCCCAAGACTGGAGTATGGGACTTAGACTTGAAGAATAATGACTTAATACATTAAGAAAGCTTAACAGACTGAAGAAATCGACAAGTTGGGTCGAAGTGTCCTGATTCTGAAAAAGGAAAGACTCGACGAGTTCAAGGACGGACTCAACGAGCTGAGTGGGAAAGTCTCGATTTTGTTGATAGGAGGAACTCGACGAGTTCGTGAAAGAACTCGACGAGTTGGATCATGATTTAAGGGTTTTATGATTTATGGAACTCGACGAGTTGATGGACCAACTCGGCGAGTTGATTCAACCCATAATGTTGACTTTGACTTGGACTTTGACCAGAGTTTACCCTTAAGGCGTCATGAGTATGAAAGGATAATTAAGGAAATCTTTTATGTATAGGAGCTTGATTTGGGTGGATTGTCGGAGCCGAGGATTTTCAGTTACTTTCCGATATTCGAGGTGAGTTACCTTCCAATAGAAGTGGGTCGAAGACACCAATTTTGGCCCACTAGTAGTTGATTATAATTGAGATAATTGTCTGGTATGCCACTATCTTTTATGCTTTATGTGCTAGTATGCTATGATATTATGTGATAGTGGTAGGAGGGGTGAAATAGTCCCCGTAACCGGTCGAAAGGACCGAAAGGGTAGGCCGGCACCCATATGCTAGGCAGTATGTGATTTATGTGTATATACAAGGGTATTATGTGGTAGTGGTAGGGGTGAAATAGTCCCCGGTTACCGGTTGAAAGAGACCAAAGGGGTAAGCCAGCACCCAAATATGCTAGGCGGTTACCGGTTGAAAGAGACCGAAGGGGTAGGCCAGCACCCATATATGCTAGGCGGTTACCGGTTAAAAGAGACCAAAGGGGTAGGTCGGGCACCCAGATATGCCTGAAAGTATGTTACTTGTATGGTATCTGGTATGATGGGGGAACTCACTAAGCTTTGTGCTTACGGTTTTCAGTTTTGGTTTCAGGTACTTCTTCTTCGAAAGGAAAGGAGCCGACATGATTGCAGCGCATCACACCATGATTTCCGCACATGAGATTCTTGGGAGTTATACTCTGATGTTATTTTATCGTGACATGTTTTGACTATTGATACACTGGTTTTGTTATGAGTTGATACTATGGATGTTTTTGGACAAATGGTTTTATAATATTTAAATTAAAAATAAAATATTTAGCCTTAATTTTTGGAACGTTACACGCCCACACTCGGATAACGGGCCCCGCCCACACTCATATAACGGGCCCCGCCCAATAGACATACATATAAAGCACATACAAGTATCACACAGACAACAAGTATAGTATTATAACCAAACGAGGGTCGGCCTTGGTGCCTTCGACCCGCTAAACCCGGTAAGGAAACTCACCTCAAATGCAGAAAGGTAGCTGAACGGATCTCGTCTCCGAATAACGACTCTACTCAACCCCTAAACGTAAAAGATTTCCTTAAGAATAACAAAAAATACCCAAAAGGCCCATATAGCTCAAACTTGGTCAAACACTAAAGTCAAAGTCAAAGTCAACGATCCGAGTTGACCCAACTCGTCGAGTTTATCCATTAGTCTGCAAAGTCGGGAAGAAACCGATCCAACTCGCCGAGTTCACCCATAAACTCGTCGACTTCGCTAGTAAACCAACGTCTTAATTCATTAAGCCGACCTTAACGAAACTAAGAGATTCAAGGCTCAGATCTTAACTGAAATGGCCTCAAGAAGGGTAAAGTTTCTAACTTTACCCCTAAGAACCACCAAAATGGGTTCAAAACCCAAACCCTAGGCTTAAAAGGGTAAGGACTTAATCATTAAGCACTTAATTCACTAAAGCCATAGGAAGGACTTAATGAGTGCATGAAGCCTTTAAGACCATAAAGTTGGCACCTTTATGCCGAAAGAGCTCATGAGAATCGTAGATCTGGAAGATTAACACTTGGGACGACCTACAACCCCATCAACCACCCAAACATGGCTAAAAGCATAAAAACTAACCAAAAAAGAGATCTAAGCAAATACTAAGCAAGGTTAGAACTTTATACCCGAAATGTGTTGGAAATGGTGCAAAGAATCGAGATCTAAAAGCTCCTACTTGAACCACCACCTTGAACCAAGATTTTCTTCCTTCAAGGAGCTTCAAACACACCAAAACACACTCACAATAAGCTCACAACACTCAAGAAGGCTCTAGGGTTTCGAGATTAGGGTTAGGTGCTATGGAGGCTGGAAATGAGGCCAACACCTGGGACTTAAGGTGTTTAAAAAGGGTGCAAAACCCTTAAAATTAGGGTTTCCTTTTAGCTACCAAGTCGTCGAGTTGACCCGCTAAACTCCGCAGCCAAAACATCTTCGACACGTCGATTTGAGGCTTACAGCTCAACGAGTCCTCCAATAAAATGCAAATAATTTGGAAATAAATTCATACCAGAACCCAGGCGTTACAATTCTCCCCCACTTAAATCAGACTTCGTCCTCAAAGTCCGTTGCCTCGAACATTCTTAGGTAATGCTCTCTCATCTCCTCCTCGGGCTCCGAAGTCTACTCTGACCCCTTGTGGTGCAGCCACTGCACCTTCACTAGCTCCACTACCTTGTTCCTCAAGGTTTTCGTCTTCCGATCTAATATTTCCACTGGTTTCTCGACATAATTCAGGCGGTCATCCACCTGAATATCCTCCAAGGGTACAACTACGGAATCATCCACCAAACACTTCTGCAGCTGAGAGACATGGAATGTTGTAACATCCAAAAATCGTGACCAAAAATTTCATTTTTAAAACATTTCTTGAACCATATTTGTCAATTTCTAACATAAACCATCACATAAGATCAGAGTGTTAATTCAAAACATATTCTTATTCCTAGAGTAAAACGTCCCAGGCTGACTAAACAATGGTGTGTGCCATGCGATCACCCCGAGCTCTTCCCTCCGCTACCGGAAGTACCTGAAACCAAAACTGAAAACCGTAAGCACGAGGCTTAGTGAGTTCCCCAACCTACCACATACCATACACATAATCACATACTGGGCCTCGCCCCTGCTGCATCGAGACTAGCCCGACATCGGACTCGCTCCGGCATCGGGCCCCGCCCGACATCAGGCCTCGCCTGGCATCAAGCGCCGCTCGGTATACAGATCTGTCTCACTTAGGCCTCGCCTGTCTCTGGGCCTCGCCCGTTAAACATATACAAACATATAACATATCGCATAACACATAAGCTATAGTACTCTCCTGTATTACTGATCTAAGTCCTCGCCTGTCTTGGGCCCCGCCCCTGTCTACTACTGACGAGTCATGGAACCCCGTCCACACTCCTACTGATAATGAGATACGGTCCCCAGCCCACACTCACTCTTTCTCTAACTCGGGCCTTGCACCTGCTCTCCTACTAATGAGATACGGAACCCCGTCTATACTCTGCTGATGGTAAGATACGGTACCTCGCCCACACTTACCTCCCTACCAGGCACATACAAGTATCACACAGAAAACGAGTATAATCTAACATGCAACTTTCCTCGGGCTTACCTCGGCATCGGATCTTGATCCGGAATAACAAACACATAAACCTTCCTTAGGCACCCGCCCGGCATCGGACCTTGGTCCGGAATAACATACTAGCATACAATGCCTAGGGCTAACCCCCGGGTTTTCCTACTCATAACTACATGGGCCGGCATTATGGCCGTAGACCCATACACACAAAGGGAAACTCACCTCGTACTGCTGAAACTGCTGATAACCCTCTGGCTGCTATCCGACAACTCTCCGAACTGCTGCTCCTCTAGCTCCCCGAGCTACCAATACCAATAATAGTAACACTTAGCCTAACTGTCCTCAAGAAGTCAACTAAGTCAACTCTGGTCAAAGTCCTTCCCAAGGTCAAAGTCAACCTTCCAGTTGACTCGACTCGTCGAGTTGTTCTGCCAACTCGCCGAGTTCATGCTCCTCAAATCCCAAAACAACCCGACTCCACTTGTCGAGTCTAGCGAGAACTCGAGGAGTTCTCCTTCATCTAACACTTCGGGACTATCTTCAACCGACTCGCCGAGTTCATCCTTGAACTCGTCGAGTTCATCATCATCGTATGAATGTCTAGACCATGACTCGCCGAGTTGTATGAACAACTCGTCGAGTTCATCTTCATAACTAAGTAGATTGTCTTGGACTCGCCGAGTTCCTCCTCGAACTCGTCGAGTACTATGATCTTCATGTCCATTACGGACCCAGTCTGGCTGAATCCTTCACTAACTCTACTCACTGATCCGAATCATAACAGAAGGATTTGGGTTTGCGACCCGACTCGCCGAGTCCATGAACGGACTCGTCGAGTCCACCTTGTGACATCTCTATTCTGTCGATTACAGTCCATTCCAACACTTCCAACTCATAGATCTGGACTCCTGATGCCAGATTTGCACGTAAAGTGGCTAACTTTACGTGCATGCAAGGTGTTATGAGGCTAAAACACTTAATCCAAGCTACAATGATGGTCTAGGTCATGAAATGGGACCTTAGCTGGATAAAGCCAACAACTTTGAGCTTCTAAAGCTCAAGAGTGTCCAGATCTGTTGTCCAATCCATCCTCAAAGGCTTAATACTCGGATTCTACTTGGAAATGGTCCAATTGTGACAAAAGGCAAGCTAGAAAGGGGATCTATCAATTGAAAGCTCAAGGTTCAGACTTTTTACCTCCTAACAGTTGCCAAGTCGATATGGAGGCTGGATCTACTCTTCCTTGCTTGCTCCTTTCTCTCCAAGCTTCCAAGATGCACTCTAAAGACCCTTAATATTCTCAAAAGCTCAAACAATGGAGTTGGGTGGCTAGGGTTTTAGGTTCTGGACGAGAGAGGCTGTAAATGAACCCTAGGGAAGAGAATAAGATGCTTAAATAGGGTACCAAGTCCCAGAATTAGGGCTTCCTAACCCAGACCTGACTCGCCGACTCGTCGAGTCGGTCACTTAATCTTGCACACGGATCCCGTTCCGACTCGTCGAGTTCTTCCTTAGACTCGACGAGTTGACCCCCTTTGACTTAGGGTTTTCCTTTCCTTTCTTGGCCTTTCTGATACTGGGTGTTACAAATGCTATGAATCTGGTTGAGCTTGGCTGGAAGATCTAGACGATACGCAACCCGGCCCACCCGAGCCAAAACCCTAAGGGACCGATATACCTGGGGCCCAGCTTGCCCCCTTTCTTGAACAGGATGACACCTTTTCAAGGTGACACCTTCACGAGAACCATATCTCCCACCTGGAACTCCAAGTCTGACCTGTTCTTGTCGGCATAGCTCTTCTGCCGACTCCAAGTTGTCTGGAGCCTGCTCCGAACCTGCTGAATCAACTTAGTAGTCTTGAGTACCACCCCATGACTCGCTGACCGACCTCGCCCCAACAAATCGGGGTCCTGCATTTCCTCCCGTGGAGCATCTTAAAAGGAGGTCGATCAATGCTAGCGTGATAACTATTGTTATACGAAAATTTCGCTAACGGAAGATACGTATCCCAACTCCCACCAAAATCCAATATGCACGTACGCAGCATATCCTCAAGAGTAGGAATCGTCCGCTCACTCTGTCCATCGGTCTGTGGATGAAAGGCTGTACTGAAGTGGAGACGAGTTCCCATCTCGTCATGAAACCACTTACAAAATCTAGAAGTAAAACGAACATCCCGGTCTGAAACCACCGATACCGACATCCCATGACACGCCACCACTTCACGAACATAGATCTCAGCTAGCTTCTCTGCAAAAATTCTCTCCTGGATTGGAATGAAATTCACGATCTTGGCCACTCCACAAACCATGCTATATCCCGCTTCATGTAGGGCCACCAATAATCAGGGCGAGGATCCCTATACATCTTCATCGCCCCGGGACGAATGGAGAATCTCGACTTGTGAGCCTCCTCCATCAGAATTTGGCGCACCCTGCCCCAAAATGGAACCCAAACCCTCCTATGCAAAGTCAACAATCTGCGGCTATCATAATCGAAGGAAGCCCCCTGACCCACAATCTGCTCACACTTCCGGCGCTCTTCCTTCATAGCCTCAACCTGTGCCTCCCGAATCCATTCCAGCAACAGAGTAATCACTGTGATCCTCAAGCATATATCTTGAATTGGAGCCGCGACCGCCTTGCGGCTCAGAGCATCGGCCACCACATTGTCCTTCCCCGGGTGATAAAGGATCTCACAATCGTAATTCTTCACCACATCCAACCAACGACGCTGTCTCATATTCAGGTTCGGCTGATCCATCAATACCTTAGGCTCTTGTGGTCCGTGTAAATAGTACAACGAACCCCATAGAGGTAATGCCACCAAATATTGAGGGCGAAAACCACAACCCCCAGCTCTAAATCATGCGTTGGATAATTCGCTTCATGAGGCTTCAACTGCCTCGAAGCATATGTGATCACGCGACCCCGCTGCATCGATAGTACACCCAATCATGTGATCGATGCATCACAATAGACCAAGAAATCATCGACACCCTCTAGCAAGGTTAGAATCGGTGCCTCACACAACCGCTGCCTAAGAGTCTCAAAAGCTACCTGTTGCTCAGGCCCCCAGCAAAATGTCACTAACTTCTTGGTCAGTCGGGTCAATGGAACAACAATCCTGGAGTAATCCTGGATGAGTCTCCGATAATACCCAACCAAACCAAGAAAACTCCGAATCTTAGATGGAGATCTCAGAACCTCCCACTGCATCACGGCCTCGACCTTGGCCGGATCGACCAGAATACCCTTCTGATTGACAAGGTGTCCTAAGAACTGCACCTCGTGCAACCAAAACTCGCACTTGGAGAACTTCGCAAAAAGTCTCTCCCTCCTTAAGGTCTCAAGCACCTCCATCAAGTGCTCCTCATGCTGCTCCTGAGTCTTGGAATAGACCAAGATGTCAACAATAAAGACTATCACAGACCGATCCAGCATCGGTCTGCACACACGGTTCATGAGATCCATGAACGCGGCTGGAGCATTGGTGAGCCCGAAAGGCATCACCACGAACTCATAATGGCCATATCGAGACCGAAACGCTGTCTTCTGCACATCCTCGTCTCTAACTCGCATCTGATGATAACCCGGTCGCAGATCAATCATGGAGAACCAAGATGCACCCTGAAGCTGGTCAAAAAGATCATTAATCCTCGGGAGGGGATAACGGTTCTTCACCGTTACCTTATTCAACTCCCGGTAGTCGATACACATCCGATGAGACCCATCCTTCTTCCTCACAAACAGAATCGGGGCTCCCCAAGGCGAACTGCTCGGCCTGATAAATCCCTTGTCTAACAGCTCCTACAGCTGTGTAGACAACTCCTGCATCTCGAGAGGAGCCAATCGATACGGTGCTTTGGCTATCGGAGCCGCACCTGGAACTAAATCGATCCTGAACTCTACCTGTCTCTCCGAAGGTACCCCAGAAAAATCCTCTGGGAACACATCCGGATACTCCCGCACAATCGTCACGTCATCCATGGTTGCCTTACCCTTATCCCGGGTATCCATGACATAGGCGACAAAACCCGCACAACCCTGATGAAGGTAGCGTTTGGCTCTCGCTGCAGAACACAAAACCGGCCCACGTTGCGGCCTCTCACCATGAATCACCAACTCTCCCCCACTTGGGGTCTGAACCCGAACCAACTACTGCTCACAGTCAATCACCGTCCCATTAGGTCTCAACCAATCCATGCTTACGATGACCTTGTTCCCACGCAAAGGAATGGGAACCAGATCAACCGGATACCGCTCACTGAACAACTGAAGGGTACAATCCCGATGAACCCTCACGACCCTGACCGTCCTACTATCAACAATCTCTACATCAAGAGGATGATCTAGCTCCCCTGGAGCTCCAGCAAATCTCTTGCTAAGCGCAAGAGATGCAAAAGATCTGGTAGCCCCCGAATCAAATAACACCAAGGAAGAGATACCGTTCACAAGGAACGATCCCGTCACAACGTCAGGAGCTGCTCGCGCCTCCTCTGCCGTTAGCTAGAATGCCTTGCTCTTCTTTGCTGGCGCATCTGCCCGGTCCTGGCGGCCGTCAATAATCCTCAATGTCGCAGGAGCGGGTACTGACACTGATCCTGCTGCAGCCAAACTCGGACATTGGGCCCTCTTGTGGCCCCCCTGATTGCGCTGAAAGCAAAGCAGATCAGATATCGGGGTTATGGTGGTAGTAGCAGTACAATCCCTACTGACATGACTAGTCCGGCCGCACTTGAAGCAGCCAGGACCACCAACCCTGCACGACCCCTTGTGCGACTTGTCGCACTTGCTGTAGCAGCCTGCGCTCTGCTGGCCCTTCCCTCTCAAATCTACCACCTTGGGCCTCTTGCCCGAACTCTCAACACTGGACACAGAATCTGGCTTCCTCTTCTTTTCCATCTCCCGATCAATCTCCCTCTCCCTAGCCCTCGCTATCATGTCTTCCAACGTCTTTCAGCTGGATCGGCTCACAAACTGCCGAATATCGCTCCTCAGCATCTCATGGTATCGGACCTTCTTCATCTCCTCGTCCGCCACATACTGCGGAACCAGAAGTTCCTTCTCTCTGAACATAGCGGTGATCTCAGTCACCGTTTCAGTAGTCTGACGGAGATCCTGGAACTCTCGCGCCAGCTGTTGCACCTCAATCACTAGTGCAAACTCGGCTCGGAACCTGGTCGAGAAATCACTCCAGGTCATCGAATCAATAGCATCATCTCCTACAACATGCCCTACTTCCTCCCACCAATCACGAGCCATGTTCTTCAGGAGGCAGGAAGCTAGTCCGACCTTGTCCCCCTCGGGACAAGGGCTAGTACGAAAGGCGTTGACAACATCTTCGAACCACCTACTGCTCGCAATGGGGTCTCTGGCCCCATGGTAGTCTGGCGCTCTACACGCCCGAAACTCCCTAAAGGTCAGAGAGCGCGTCCCGATCAAGGCCACCATCTCGGCGCGAAAGGAGCTCAATCTTTCATCAAAAATCTCCAGAATACCCTCCTTGACCGTGCCAAAGATCACATGAGTCTGATCAAGGATACTGCATGTAATCTTAGACGAGATGAACTCCCTCGTCTGGTCATCAAGTTAACCGGCTCCAGAACCTAATGCCTGAACCCTCCCCGACACCGGAACTGCCCACTAGCCTGCCTCGTAATACCACCATACTGAAAATAGACCATAAAACTATCAGAATAAGCATCAATGCGCATATCGGGGAATCATAACTACACAAGCTTTCTGGTTTCATTGCAGCCCTCCTTGAATCGAGTACGGATCCTCTGCTTCCTGTAGTACAGGCCCATACTAACTTCCACATCTATCCATACTTTCCTCAAGAAGTGCCATAACTCAGCCAGATTTCTCTATAACCAACAGATCCCTCACAGCTAAGGCTCCCAGCACTAAATCTCATCCTAGGCTTTCCTAGGGCAAACTCCACCACTATCCGCCATCAGCTGCAGAAGGAACTCATGCTAACCTTCTCTAACTAGATCACGAATATAATTACATATTACAAAGACTAGATAATTCTTCGAATGAGAGGTCTCTCCCTACAACGGTTGGTCTCAAACAAGAGTTGCGCAATAGATCTAAACCTAACCTTTTGAAATTATTTAGTTTTCATAATATGTAACTTAGCATATTCGCTTACTAACTAGCTGAGATTAGCAAGAACTCTTAAAAGTACAAAGCAAGCAGCATTCGCGCATCAAGTAATCAGAACAAAGTATAACCTAATCATGCCATCCTATCACTGAATGATCAGTACTAGCATGCAAATCTATAAGCTCATATAACAGGCATACAAAGGCATCTCTACTAGATCCTTAGCCCTAATCTAGCATGCGATTCACAACGTCACAATTCATATCATATATAAACATGTATGGGTATTTTGGGATAACTTACTTGAGCTCGGCTGATTGCACGCACCACACCATTTTCTCTTTTAGAAATCCTTTTTTAAATGCTTTTCTTTTGAAAATTTCTACCAAATCCTTAGTTTGAGTTCAGACACACCCGAGAGTGTGCCTGAATCCCTTAAACCAAGGCTCTGATACCAACTTGTAACATCCAAAAATACGGTCCCAAAAATTTCGTTTTAAAATAGATAAAAATAGTGCTTTCAAACATCATTCATACATTTCATCTAATCAATATATCCAATGTATCAAAATCAGAGTGAATAATAAACGCGGAATCTCTATGGTGTGTGCGATGCGGTCAACCCGAGCTCTTCCCCTTAGAACCGGAAGTACCTGAAACATAAACTGAAAACCGTAAGCACAAAGCTTAGCGAGTTCCCCCAAAATACCACATACCATATATATCATGCAATAATAAGATATAGGCCCCACCCATACTTAGATAATAGCGAGATACGGGCCCCGCCCACACTCGGATAACGGGCCCCACCCAATGAGATACGGGCCTGCACACTCGGATAGGAATGAAATACGGGCCCCGCCCACACTCATATAACGGGCCCCGCCCAATAGACATACATATACAAGCACATATAAGTATCACACAGACAACAAGTATAGTATCTGATGATATATGGTCCATTGGCATGGCCTAGACCGCTCTAGCGCGCCACCTTGGCCTGGCGCGCTCCTGCCAGCCTTGCTGGGGACTCCCTTGCCAGCCCTGCTGGGGACTCTCCTGCCGGCTCGGCCAGGCACTCCCTCGCCTGGCACTCCCTTGCCATCCTCTCCTGGTGCGTGCCCGCCAGCCTTGCCTGGGGTGCGCCCGCCAGCCCCGTCCGGCGCCTCCGGGCGGCCTTGCCCAGCTCCTTGCTAGTTGGGCCTGAATTGGGCTGGCCCAAGGCCTGACCCAATTCCCCTTGACCTAATTGTCCACTATAAATAGAATAGTGCCTCCTCCATGAAGGGGGACCCCTTTTCCCTAGGACTCTTCCCCAAGTGGCTCTCAGCCACCACTAGACCCCATGGCTCAGTCACCACTATACTCCGGCCGGGTGGCTCAGCCGCCACCCGCCGCCGTCAACCACCATACACCACCACCAGCACCAAGATGGTTCTCTCCAGCTATGGAGGACCATCTCAGATCTTCTAGCTGATCTAACTTGACTGTCGGAGCCCGCTCCCGGAGCACAGTCCCTGGGTCGGCTCTAACGACTTTGCACTGTGATATCCACATCTCTGCCGCAGCAGAAGACCAGTAGACCCGCCGGAGGTCGATGTCGCATCATTTGGCGCCATCCCGGATTCGAGCAAGTAGCAAAAGCCTCAGTTAGTCTCAAACTCGTTTTTGCTTAGATCTGTTCAGATCTGATGTGTTTTCATCTAAGGTTTGATCAGATCTGTTCATTTCTACACTCCTTAGTTCAGATCCGTTTGGATCTTGGCAAAGATCTATCCAGATCTGATTAGCTATGTTTCAGATTTTTTGATCTGATGCACTTTTTGTTCAAGATCTGTAGATGTACTTCATTTTTAGCTCAGATCGTTAGATCTGACCGTTTTTTGTTCACTTAATCACCTCTCAAGTTCAAAAACATCAACTTAGACCCGTTTTTACTTGTATTTTCGGGCAGAGAAGAGGTTCTTAGGAGCTCTTCTCCATCTTTGTTCATATTTTGGTGTTTTATCCAAGCAACTTGAGGGTTGAAGAACTTTTTGTTTACTTTATTCTCAGTTTATGTTGTGGAGAAATCATCTTCATTTTATGGTTTCTTTGCAAAACTCTTTCAAAGCTGTTTATTTTCTTTAAAAGCTTAGAACATGAGACAAAATTTTTCAGATCTGTTTGTTTCTCACATTTTGATAGCTTGTTGAGCAAGTTGTAGAGGAAAAAGGTTTTATGAGAAGAAAACCTCATCAGATCCGTTTGGCCTTTGCCAAGATCTGTTTAAGATCCATTTGGTTCTTGCCAAGATCTTTTCAGATCTGTCTTAGCATCATTTTCTCTTCCAAACATTCTCTAACTTTGCAAAAACCTTATCAGATGTGTTTTCATCTAAGCTTGGCGGTTTGATCAGCAAAGGAGAAAGAAAATAATTTTTATGAGTTTTTTATTTCATTTCAACACACTCATTACCAGAAAATCGTTCTTCAGATTGAACATTTTTCATCATTTGAAAAGTTGTTTGTAAACAAAGCTTTGATGCTTGTACATTTCATACAACCTTCCAAAAAAAAAAAAACTTGCTAAATCCCGTTTTTTATTTATATCTTGGGGTTTCTTCAGTGAGGGTGAGAAGAAAAGAAAATTTCTTGTTGCTTATTTGATGTTTTCCTTCAGAAGTTTGAAAAAAGAGAAGAGAGAGGTTTTTCATGGGCTTTCACCCCACTTCACTTCGTGACTTTTCAGAAATCTCATCTAATTAATGATTTTCCATGTACAAGTTTATCCTACTTGTTTAGAAGTTGGAAGAAGTTTTCCACCTCATTATTTCCATGTATATTTGCAAAAAAAAAAAAAACCCCTCTTAGAGATGTCTTGTTTTACGCTTTGAAGTTGGTTTAATAAATTCGAGGAAAAAAGAAGCTTGTTTAAGTCAAAAAACAAATGAAAATTACCTTTATCTCTACAATACTTACCAGTGAGTGATTTTCAAAAAAAAAAAAGAAAAAAAAAGAAAGAAATACAGGAGTTATCATTTTTAGAGGAAAAAAATGAGGAAGACAGCTAGTAGACAGTTGGCAGAAAGAACAAAAGCAACAATAAAAATCTTTACAGCGTACAAAAATGAACTGTCACTCTAAGTTTGTATAAGCCTACGAACGACAAAAACAAAAAAAGGGGGAAGAGATAGTATATACAGAGTATACTAGTATGCTAAACTAGAAGACAAAATCCCAGACCCACCTGGTCTAATGCCCTATGTACAGAAAAGATAAAAGAACCAGGACCCACCCGGTCATCTTATTGAGCAGTCAAAGACTTTCCCAAATCCCCACCTCTCTCACCGGAGTCACACCACCATCGGGCCCCTGTTTTCCTTGATCCATCGCTGGGAATCGATGCTAGAGCTCCACCGGTTGTACAATTTTCCCAACGTAGGCAACCTAGCACCTGTGGAGCTTCGACCGCTGGCCATCCGTTGATTGCCTGCAATAACCACTCAAACACAGTCACATCGCCATCCAGCCACCGGCCCCCGACTAATCTTTCACCAGGACGACCCTGGTAGCCGACTTCACCGGTCGAAAACCCAACGACTGTAGGCCCTTGGTTATTAGTTAACCTCCATTACTCTGCCACCAGACAACCTGTGACCACATCGCCACCAATGAACCAATGTATCCGAAACCGCAAGGACCATTCGTCGATCCCAGGGTTCTTCACACACAATCGCCGGCGGCCGGAGTTACAGCACCACCGACCATCATCATCTCCGTCGGACCTGCAGCACAAATAACCCAGCAAGACATCTCAATCAACCACCGGTCAACCGTGTCTTAGAGCACCCAGTCGGTCTCCACCTGCTGCTCCATCACCGCCCAAACGATCCCCTCCAGCCGACGATTGGCGAAGCATCCCTTCCCAGCAGCATCGTCGGACCCCATCTCTTGATTTGGCGCCGACAATCGGATACACAACATCACCATCGTCACCAGTGGCTGACTTCAGCATCGACGACCCAACATAATAGTACCGTTTCTCCGATCTCCTTTAATAGTAACTGATGAACCTCTAGAGAAATCGCAGTCCTGGTCTCCGCCATTAACGCACCATAATACCTAACCTCTGTTCCTTCTTATAAATCACCAACGTTCGCCGCCCATTGCTACAAGATCACTCGCCGACCCCTACAGTCAAAGAGCTCCATATCCATTGGCCAGCATCTTCGTTTATGGATATTGGGATTTGAGAACGAGGCGTGCTGGAGACCTTTTTTCTCGAAAGTCAAAATTGAAATTGAAAAGAGGGATAAGCCCCACAGATGATTCTTGGGCTAACTTGTATTATAATAATAATTTGGGCTACAACTTGCTATGGACTACCAGCCACAAATGCCATTTGGGCTCCCACACACGTCTAGCAACTTCGCATTGGGCTGATTATTTTTTAAGTGGGCTTATAACTCGAACATGGGCCATTATTCCTCAGTTCGGCTGATTAATAGATAAATGGGTGATATATGGGACTCGTATATCTGGGACTCGTATATTTATTTTGGGCTCCCTTCAAGTTTATTCCTTCATAATTTAAGGCTATTCCAAAAAATAAAAATAAAAAGCGCCCCAACTTAGCAAGACAAAAACCAGTAATTTTTTACTCGTGCGCCGCAAGCCTCGCTCAGTAAATACGCTTTCAGAACACGCATTGCGGTCCGGACCACTCGACATTTTCAAAAAAAAAAAAGAACATGGGAAAAGAAATTGGGCTTATGGATTCGCAATTGGGCTATTACATTCATATTGGGCTCATACACATTTATTTAGGGCTCCTTATGATTTATTATGGGCTTCTTCCAAAACAATTTTGCCAATGATCCATTCAGCGACTGTGTATTGCATTGTTGTCCAACAAAATTCAGAAGATGTGTTGTGACCTGGTCCAACTATGCATTCCAAAAGAGAGAGAGAGAGAGAGAGAGAGAGAGAGAGAAGGAGGGAGCAGAGTAGTATGCTACTACTACTCGTGACGCATTTCGAAATAACTCTCAACAACTGCACCGCCCAGCTCTTAGTAGTCGCGTAGCTCGACCTTCAGCAACGACACGACCTAGCTCAGCAGCTGCAAAGCCCAACCATCAGCAACTACTTTGTCTGACTCCCAGCAGCCGCGCTGCTTAGCTCTCGCCAGCCTTGCTACCCAGTTTTGTTAGTACTTGGGTTCCTAACTCTCTCCAGCAGCTATGTATCTCGCCTTTCAGCGGCTATAAATCCGACTTTCCCTTTCTTCGCCTCCTTTTTAAAGAAAAAAAAAATAGGGGGGGGGGGAATAGGTTTGGTACGAAACTACGAAGAAGTGATTTTTATTCCCAAGGGGAAGAGTTAAAGTACATAAAAGAGCTGACACCATGAATGATGGTGTATCCCCGAGGTGACATTGGTATTCCGGATTGAAAGAGTAGTCTCGTGGTCTAGCTCTCGGCAGTCTCGTTGCCCAGCCCTCAGTGGTCGTGCTGCTCATTTATCGCTAGCAGCTCGATGCTCAGTTCTCAGCGGCCCTGCTGACCAGTTCCTGACAGCAGTTTCGCTACGCATCTCCTAACAACAGCTACACTATCAAGCTCTAAGTAGCACCGCCACATAGCTCTCCGCAAACAGCCAAGGCACCGAGGCATCAATTATTAGTACGACTAGCGATGCAGCAAAGCATCAGGTACCATTTTGCTTTAACCCAGACTGATCATACAATCTAGACACATAGATTGTAGGGTGCCACGCCCAATCATGCGAGGTTCAGCACCCTCGTCTCGAGTCGTCTGGCTTCCCAGCCTGACTCGATTATAGCGGCAAGCTCTGCATGCGAGGTTCAGTACCCTCGCCTCGAGTCGCTGGGCTTCTCAGCCCGACTCCATTATAGCGGCAAGCTCTACATGCGAGGTTCAGTACCCTCGCCTCGAGTCGCCTGGCTTCTCAGCCCGACTCCATTATAGCGGCAAGCTCCGCATGCGAGGTTCAGTACCCTCGCCTCGAGTCGCCTGGCTTCTCAGCCCGACTGCATTATAGCGGCAAGCTCCGCATGCGAGGTTCAGTACCCTCGCCTCGAGTCGCCTAGCTTCTCAGCCCGACTCCATTATAGCGACAAGCTCTGCATGCGAGGTTCAGTACCCTCGCCGCGTATCCCACATCATCTCTGTTTCCTGGCTCTCGGAAACGGTCTTGCTATGCAACCTTACCTGTAGCCTCGCCGTGTATCCCACAACATCTCTGTTTACTGGCTCTCGGAAACGGTCTTGCTATGCAACCTTACCTGTAGCCTCGCCGCGTATCCCACAACATCACTATTTCCTGGCTCTCGGAAACGGTCTTGCTATGCAACCTTACCTGTAGCCTCGCTGCGTATCCCACAACATCACGGTTTCCTGGCTCTCGGAAACGGTCTTGCTATGCAACCTTACCTGTAGCCTCGCTGCGTATCCCTCAGCAACACTGTTGCCTGGCTCTCGGCAACAGTCTCACTGCATGTTTCCTACCTACAGCCTCACTACGTGTCCCTCAACAATTCTGTTGTCTGGCTATGGACAATAGTCTCGCTATGTGACCCTCGCTAGCAACCTAGTCGCACAGCTCTTGGAATCTCTTCCACTTATATTATGGTCAACAACCTTACGGTTTATTGGTTTGATAACATAGTCTGACACGGCTACCTAAGCTACCCACATCAGACTGGGGGGAATCCAGCTAGGGGTAGCCCGAGCAAGAAAGACCCTCTAGACGGTTATTAATGCAGACTATGTAGATGGTTACTGGTGACATCCCATCTGTGCATGGATACCACAACAATCACATCGGATAACAGTCTCAGGGACTGTATGGCAACGTTAGGGTTCTTAGCTACCCCGGCCCGACATTCCATCGACATCAGTGTCGTGTAACACTCTTTAGCAGCCTCGGTATGCATGATCGCAGCAACAGTTACGTTGCATCGCACCGATCGGCTCGCGCTCCTCTCAATGAAGGAGTATCAAGTCATCTCAAGCTACATAAGCAATGCTTGGCTCATCGCACAACCCCACGACTCTCGTGGGCGAGGTTCGGACATTTCTCTTTATTATTTATTGTATTGGTGCTTTATCTAGTCTGATCCGATTGTCAGCAACCCAATCGCATCAGACTAGGGGGACTTAACGACGCACAGTTTATATGACTAGTTCCAGTCCGATGTCATTGGCCGCGTACCAATAACACCAGACTGGGGGGACTTGATGATACATGGTCCAGTAGCACGGCCCAGACTGCTCTAGCGTGCCAGCCTGGCCTAACGCGCTCTTGCCAGCCTTGCCTGGCGTTCTCCTGCCAACCTTGCTGGGGACTCCCTTGCCAGCCTCGCTGGGGACTCTCCTGTTGGTTTATATGACTAGTTCCAGTCTGATGTCATTGGCCGCGTACCAATAACACCATACTAGGGGGACTTGATGATATATGGTCCATTGGCATGGCCTAGACCGCTCTAGCACGCTAGCTTGGCCTGGCGCGCTCTTGCCAGCCTTGCTGGGGACTCCCTTGCCAGCCTTGCTGGGGACTCTCCTGCCGGCTCGGCCAGGCGCTCCCTCGCCTGGCACTCCCTTGCCATCCTCTTTTGGTGCGCGCCCGCCAGCCCTGCCTAGGGAGCGCCCGCCAGCCCCGCCCGGCGCCTCCGGGCGGCCTTGCCCAGCTCCTTGCTAGTTGGGCCTGAATTGGGCTGGCCCAAGGCCTGACCCAATTCCCCTTGACCTAATTTTCCACTATAAATAGAATAGTGCCTCCTCCATGAAGGGGGACCCCTTTTCCCTAGGACTCTTCCCCAAGTGGCTCTCAGCCACCACTAGACCCAATGCTCAGCCGCCACTATACTCCGGCCGGGTGGCTCCGCCGTCAGCCACCATACACCACCACCAGCACCAAGATGGTTCTCTCCAGCTATGGAGGACCATCTCAGATCTTCTAGCTGATCTAACTTGACCGTCGGAGCGCGCTCCCGGGGCACAGTCCTTGGGTCGGCTCTAACGACTTTGCACTGTGATATCCAGATCTCCGCCGCAGCAAAAGACCAGTAGACTCGCCGGAGGTGGATGTCGCATCAGTATCATAACCAAACGAAGGTCAGACTTGGTTCCTTCGACCCGCTAAACCCGGTAAGGAAACTCACCACGAATGCAGAAAGGTAGCTAAATGGATCTCGGCTCTGAATAACGACTCTACTCATCCCCTAAACATAAAAGATTTCCTTAAGAATAACACAAAATACCCAAAAGGCCCTTATAGCTCAAACTTGGTCAAAGACTAAAGTCAAAGTTAAAGTCAACGATCCAAGTTGACCCAACTCGCCGAGTTTATCCATTAGTCTCTAAAGTCAGGAAGAAACCGATCCAAGTCGCCGAGTTCACCCATAAACTCGTCGAGTTCGCAAACCAACATATTAATTCATTAAGCTGACCTTAACGAAACTAAGAGCTTTAAGGCTCAGATCTTAACTGAAATGGCCTCAAGAAGGGTAAAGTTTCCAACTTTACCCCTAAGAACCACCAAAATGGGTTCAAAACCCAAACCCTTGGCTTAAAAGGGTAAGGACTCAATCATTAAGCACTAAATCATTAAAGGCATAACCCCAAACGGCAGATCTGGTCCTAAAAGCTGAAAGGCTACGCAAAGTTTCCAACTTTACACTCATACATGAGTAAAAGAAGTTCAAAAGCTCAAAAGAAGCCATAGGAAGGACTTAATGAGTGCATGAAGCCTTTAAGACAATAAAGTTGGCACCCTTATGCCAAAAGAGCTCATAAGAATCATAGATCTGGAAGAATCATACTTGGGACGACCTACAATGCCATCAACCACCCAAACATGGCTAAAAGCATAAAAACTAACCCAAAAAGAGATCTAAGCAAATACTAAGCAAGGTTAGAACTTTATACCCAAAATGTGCTGGAAATGGTGCAAAGAATCAAGATCTGAAAGCTCCTACTTGAACCACCACCTTGCACCAAGCTTTTCTTCCTTCAAGGAGCTTCAAACATACCAAAACACACTCACAATAAGCTCACAACACTCAAGGAGGCTCTAGGGTTTTGAGATTAGGGGATATGGAGGCTGGAAATGAGGCCAACACCTGGGACTTAAGGTGTTTAAATAGGGTGCAAAACCATTAAAATTAAGGTTTCCTTTTAGCTGCCAACAAGTCGAGTTGAGGCACCTCAACTCGTCGAGTTGACCCGCTAAACTCTGCGGCCAAAAGAACTTCGACACGTCAAGTTGAGGCTTCCAACTCGATGAGTCCTCCAATAAAATGAAAATAATTTAGAAATAAATTCATACCAAAACCCAGACGTTACATTATGGTTCGGTTTAAACTTTTTAAAACATTTCAAAACCTATAATTATTACAAAACTTGTTTTCAAAATAGTTTAGTGTTAGAGTATCCTACAATCAAATCATGAAACATAACGAGGTGTACGATCATGCCTTTGCCTTCCCACGATCATCAGAAGTACCTGAAACAAAATCAAGAACTGTAAGCCCGAAGCTTAGTGAGTTCCCCCAAAATACCAACGCCATACAAATATAACCATATCATATAAACAATCACAGCATGCATAATGAGCCATCAGCCTGACTGGACTGCCTCACGTACCATCAGTCTATGTGGACCGCTCTCCGAGCCTTTGGCACGTCTGGAACTCCTCGCGGGCCTTCAGCCTATACGGACCGCTCGCCGGGCCTTCAGCCTGACTAGTATCCCCTAACTGGGCTTGCAGTGTATCCGGTCCGCCTTGGGTATCTTGGCCTACATCACAAAGCAGGACCTGCCTCAACCAATTACCCAAACCAACAAACATGTGCACATAAATATCATACACTAGCTAGCAAGTACAGGTAGTCATACAGATCTAACAGATCACTAACATGGCAACCATCCTATAACCAGGATACCGATCTAACCGTTCTCTAACATAACAACCATCCTATAACCAGGATACCGATCTAACAGATCACTAACACAGCAACCATCCTATAACCAGGATACCGATCTAACCGATCACTAACATAGCAACCATCCTATAACAAGGATACCGATCTAACAGATCACTAACATCACAACCATCATATAATTAGGATACAAATTATAAAGGGCCGGCCTTGGTGCCGTAGACCATGTTGATATAGTGAGAAGAACTCACCTCATAAATGTCGAACTGTAGTGATAAGATCAAACTCCCGAATCACTGTCACGAACTCAACCACCTATAACCACCATAGGGCCAAGTCCATCAGAATCCCAAATTATCAAAATACCCTCAAAAGTCCAACTGGTCAACCCTTGGTTAAAGTCAAAGTCAACAGTCCATGTTGACCCGACTCGTCGAGTGCAGCTTAGCGACTCATCGAGTTCCTTAAGAACTCAGGAATCCCCAAAACCCTAATTGACTCGCCGAGTTTCTAACCAACTCGTCGAGTCTATGTGTGTCCAAATGTCGGGGAAAACCCTAACTGACTCGTCGAGTCCTCTTACTGACTCGCCAAGTTCATGCAGAATCAAATACAGGCAATCTTCATCCGACTCGCCGAGTCGGCTATGTGAATCGTCGAGTTCATGCAGTCCATTTCTTATCCAGACGTTTTTAAGCCACCCCAAACCTCCATATTACAGATCTAACCTCCTAGGGCATGGTTTCCACGTAAAGTTGCAAACTTTACGTACATGCATGGACCTAAATGCCAAAACCAAGCTAAGGGAAATGTTTAACCCAAAGAGAAAGGCCCAAGCTTGCTAAATCAGATAACTTTATGGCTATAGGGATCAAGAGGAGTCTAGATCTGAAGTTACAACTTTAGATTATGGCCAATACCCGAAATGACTCCCAAATATACTAAAAATGGCCCTAAACCTAAGCATGAAGAGATCTAGCTAAAGATAAGCTAAGGTAACGACTTGTTACCTTCAAAATGATGCCAAGATGAAGTAGAGTCGGATCCACAAGCTCTCCTTTGCTCCAAGCTCCTTGTACTTCAAGCCCTCTTCACAAAATGCACCAAAAGCACTCTTTAATCCTCACAAACACTCAAGAACAAGGTCTAAGCTGTTTAGGGTTTCTACTGGCCGTCAAGAGGTGGTAAGGGGATGGAAGAAAGGACTTAAGGTCCTTTAAATAGGGTGCAAACTTTAAAAATTAGGGTTTCATTTCCAGATTCTACTCGTCGAGTCGGAATCCTCCGACTCGTCGAGTAGACCTCATAAAATATGCGATCTGAATCGCTTCTACACTACGATTTAGGGGCAACCAACTCGTCGAGTATGTCCAAGAATATGACTTTTAGCTTTTATATTTTATACCTGGGAGTCGGGGTGTTACAATTCTCCCCCACTTGAACTAGACTTCGTCCTCGAAGTCTGCTGCGGGGAACAATTCTGGATAGTGCTCCCGCATCTCTGCCTTTGGCTCCCATGTCCACTCAGATCCCCTCATGTGCTCCCACTGTACCTTTACCAAGGGTACTTCCTTTTTTGGTAGAACCTTCACCTTCCTCTCAAAAACAGCCAATGTCCTCTCCACATAATTCAGGCGCTCATCGAACTGAATATCATCTAGTGACACTATTGCCTCTTCATCCAGAATGCACTTTCGCAACTGTGAAACATGGAATGTGTTGTGGATCTGACTAAGCTCCTCGGGGAGATCTAGTCTATAAGCCACCTTCCCAACCCTGTCAGTGATCCTGAATGGTCCAATATATCGGGGGCCCAACTTTCCCTTCTTCCTGAAGCGAATCACACCCTTCCAGGGTGAGACCTTCAGGAGTACCATGTCACTGACCTGAAACTCCAACTCAGATCGGCGCCGGTCGGCGTAACTCTTCTGCCGACTCTGTGCGGTCTGCAACCGCTGTCTGATCTGCTGAATCATATCGGTAGTCTGCAGAACTACCTTGGTCCGACCCATCACCCTGTGACCAACCTTGCCCCAACAGACTGGGGTGTGGCATCTCTGTCCATACAACAGCTCATAAGGTGGAGCACCAATACTGGAATGAAAGTTGTTGTTATAGGAGAACTCTGCAAGGGGTAGGTAGGAGTCCCAGCTCCCACCGAAGTCAATAACACAGGCTCTCAGCATATCCTCGAGAGTCTGTATGGTCCGCTCACTCTGTTCGTCCTTCTGTGGATGATAGGTTGTACTGAAGTGCAGCCGTGTGCCCAGTTCCTAGTGGAACTTCTGCCAGAAACAGGAGGTAAACCTAACATCGCGGTTTGAGACAATAGAGACCGGCACCCCATGGTGAGCAACGATCTCGCAGATATACACGTCGGCCAGCTTCTCGGCCGATGAACTCTCCTGTATCGCTAAAAAGTGGGCGCTCTTGGTCAATCAATCCACAATGACCCAAATAACGTTGAAGCCCTTCACCGTTCTCGACAGCTTGGTGATAAAATCCATCGTGATCTGTTCCTATTTCCACATGGGAACCTCTAGAGGCTGCAGCTTGCCATGCGGCCTCTGGTGCTCGGCCTTGACCATCCTGCAGGTCAGGCACCTCTCCACGTACCAAGCGATTTCTCGCTACATGCACGACCACCGATAACTCAATGGTAAATCCCGATATATCTTGGTGGCCCCCGGGTGAATAGAGAAGCGAGACTTATGAGCATCCTCCAATATAGTCGTCTGACCCCACCTGACATCGGAACCCAGACCCGACCGCAACGGGTCAATAATCCCCGGCTATCCTGCACAAACTGGGTGTTCTCACCCCTAATCCTCTCAAGCTTCTAATTCTCCTGTCGCATACCCTCAGCCTGAGCTTCCCTTATCAAACTCACTAGTGGAGAATCCAATGATATCCTCATACACGTCACTAGAGTAGAAGATCCAGCTGACTTGCGACTCAGAGCGTCTGCAACCACGTTCGCTTTACCAGGATGGTAAAGGATCTCGCAGTCATAATCCAACTGACTTGTGACTCAGAGCGTCTGCAACCACGTTCGACTCAGAGCGACACAAGCCACCTGTGATGCCTCATGTTCAAGTTCAGCAGATTCATGATGTGCCTCAGACTCTTGTGGTCCGTGTATATGGTATAGCGGACCCCATAGAGGTAATGTCTCCAAATCTTGAGAGCGAATACCACCGCTCCTAACTCTAGATCATGAGTAGGGTATCTCGCCTCATGCAGCTTCAACTGCCTCGATGCGTAGGCTATCACTCGTCCTCTCTGAATGAGGACCGCACCCAATCCCGTCATGGATGAATCACAAAACACTACAAAATCCTCAACTCCCTCCGAGAGAGTCAAGACTGGAGCCTCGCATAGTCGCTGTCTGAGGGTCTCATACGCCCTCTGCTGCTCGGGGCCCCACCGGAAATCCACCCCCTTCCTCTTCAGACGAGGTAGGGGTACTGCAATCTTGGAGAAATCCTGAATGAATCTCCGGTAGTACCCTGCCAATCCCAAGAAGCTCCTGATATCCGAGGGAGATTTCAGAACCTCCCACTGCATAATCGCCTCGATTTTGGCCGGATCGACCAAATTCCCCTCCTGGTTAACGAGATATCCAAGGAACTGAACCTCTCGTAACCAAAACTCGCACTTCGAGAACTTGGCATAAATCCGTTCTTGCCTCAAGACTCCCAATAGCTCCCGAAGATGCTCCTCGTGCTGCTCTCTGGTCTTGGAGTACACCAAGATATCATCTATAAACACGATGACCGAGCGATCAAGCATCAGTCTGCAGACCCGATTCATCAGGTCCATAAATACTGCTGGCACGTTGGTGAGCCCAAACGGCATCACCACGAACTCGTAATGTCCATAACGAGTCCGGAACGCGGTTTTCTCCACGTCCTCCTCCCTAACCCTGACCTGATGGTACCCGGACATCAGATCTCTCTTGGAGAACCAAAATGCTCCCTGAAACTGATCGAAAAGATCATCTATCCTCGGGAGTGGATAACGGTTCTTCACCGTCAACTTCTTCAGCTCCCGGTAGTCAATGAACATCCGGTGTGAACCATCCTTCTTCCTGACGAAGAGGATAGGCACTCCCCACGAAGAACTGCTTGCCCAACAGTTCCTGCAGCTGTGATGACAGCTCATGCATCTCTGGTGGTTCCAATCGGTACGACGCCTTGGCTTCAGGGGCCGCACATGGCACTATGTCGATCCTAAACTCGACCTGCCTCTCCGGAGGCACTCCGGGTAACTCCTTCGAGAACACGTCAGCAAACTCCCTGACTACTGGAACCTCAGAAACTGAAATCTGATCCCTGGCCCTCGTATCTACCACATATGCTAAATAACCCGCACACCCGTGTTGAATGTACTGCCGAGCCCTAGAAACCGAACAAAACCTTGATCCCAATCTGGTGCCCTCGCCGTAGACAATCAGCTCTCCCTTACTTAGGGTTCGAACCACTACCCGCTGACCCTCGCAGTCGATCATGGCACTGAAGCGACTAAGCCAGTCCATACCCACAATCACACATACGTCCCCCATGGGAATCAGAATCATGTCTATCGGGAAAGATACCCCAAAGATCTCCAATACGCAACCCCAATAGACCGAAGAAGCGAAAATTTCGTGTTCGTTGGCAATAAAGACTCGCAACAGACACTCTAGCTCTCCTACTGGCAAACCGAACTCCCTACTGAAAGTCTGAGAGACAAACGACCGACTCGCCCCCAAGTCAAATAGTACCAAAGTAGGTAATGAGTTCACTAAAAACGTACCTAATCATAGGTACAAACATATAAGCATAAAATAGATATCATCAGTAAGATAAGGGATAGAAACATACCAGCAACCGTGTCTGGTGCTGCCCTGGCCTCCTCTGCTGTAAGTTGGAAGGCGCGTCCCTGGGCCCTCGGGGGCGCTGCTCTACCCTGACCCCCGTCAGTGATCCTGACTGGAGCCGGCGCAGGAGCCTGTGCCGGACTGGCAGCAAGTTGTGGACTGTTGGTCTTCACGTGACCAACCTGATGGCAATGGTAGCAGATCCTCATATCCTGAACTGGGGCTGTCTGGCGACAATACCGTGTGAAGTGACCCTCCTTGCCACATTTGCGACTCAGATTGTCTGCAACCACGTTCGACTCAGAGCGACTCAAGCCACCTGTGATGCCTCATGTTCAAGTTCAGCTGATCCATGATGTGCCTCAGACTCTTGTGGTCCGTGTATATGGTACAGCGGACCCCATAGAGGTAATGTCTCCAAATCTTGAGAGCGAATACCACCGCTCCCAACTCTAGATCATGGGTAGGGTATCTCGCCTCATGCAGCTTCAACTGCAGCGATGCGTAGGCTATCACTCGTCCTCTCTGAATGAGGACCGCTCCCAATCCCGTCATGGATGCATCACAAAACACTACAAAATCCTTAACTCCCTCTGAGAGAGTCAAGACTGGAGCCTCGCATAGTCGCTGTCTGAGGGTCTCAAACGCCCTCTGCAGCTCGGGGCCCCACTGGAAATCCACCCACTTCCTCTTCAGACGAGGTAGGGGTACTGCAATCTTGGAGAAATCCTGAATGAATCTCCGGTAGTACCGTGCCAATCCCAAGAAGCTCCTAATATCCTAGGGAGATTTCGGAACCTCCTACTGCATAATCGCCTCGATTTTGGCCGGATCGACCAAATTCCCCTCCTGGTTAACGAGATGTCCAAGGAACTGAACCTCTCGTAACCAAAACTCGCACTTCGAGAACTTGGCATAAATCCGTTCTTGCCTCAAGACTCCCAATAGCTCCCGAAGATGCTCCTCGTGCTGCTCTCTGGTCTTGGAGTACACCAAGATATCATCTATAAACACGATGACCGAGCGATCAAGCATCAGTCTGCAGACCCGATTCATCAGGTCCATAAATACTGCTGACACGTTGGTGAGCCCAAACGGCATCACCACGAACTCGTAATGTCCATAACGAGTCTCGAACGCGGTTTTCTCCACGTCCTCCTCCCTAACCCTGACCTGATGGTACTCGGACATCAGATCTATCTTGCAGAACCAAGATGCTCCCTGAAACTGATCGAAAAGATCATCTATCCTCGGGAGTGGATAACGGTTCTTCACCTTCAACTTGTTCAGCTCCCGGTAGTCAATGCACATCCGGTGTGAACCATCCTTCTTCCTGACGAAGAGGATCGGAACTCCCCATGAAGAACTGCTTGCCCAACAGTTCCTGCAGCTGTGATGACAGCTCATGCATCTCTGGTGGTTCCAATCGGTACGACGCCTTGGCTTCAGGGGCCGCACATGGCACTATGTCGATCCTAAACTCGACTTGCCACTCCAGAGGCACTCCAGGAAACTCCTTCGAGAACACGTCAGCAAACTCCCTGACTACTGGAACCTCAGAAACTGAAATCTGATCCCTGGCCCGCGTATCTACCACATACTCTAAATAACCCGCACACCCGTACTGAATGTACTGTCGAGCCCTAGAAACCGAACAAAACCTTGATCCCAATCTGGTGCCCTCGCCGTAGACAATCAACTCTCCGTTACTTAGGGTTCGAACCACTACCCGCTGACCCTCGCAGTCGATCTTGGCACTGAAGCGACTAAGCCAGTCCATACGCACAATCACACATACGTCCCCCATGGGAATCAGAATCAGGTCTATCGGGAAAGATACCCCAAAGATCTCCAATACGCAACCCCGATTAACCGAAGAAGCGAAAATTTCATGTTCGTTGGCGATAAAGACTCGCAACAGACACTCTAGCGCTCCTACTGGCAAACCGAACTCCTTACTGAAAGTCTGAGAGACAAACGACCGACTCGCCCCCGAGTCAAATAATACCAAAGTAGGTAAGGAGTTCACTAAAAACGTACCTAATCATAGGTACAAACATATAAGCATAAAATAGATATCATCAGTAAGATAAGGGATAGAAACATACCAGCAACCACGTCTGGTGCAGCCCTGGCCTCCTCTGCTGTAAGCTGGAAGGCGCGTCCCTGGGCCCTCGGGGGCGCTGCTCTACCCTGACCCCCGTCAGTGATCCTGAGTGGAGCCGGCGCAGGAGCCTGTGCCGGACTGGCAGCAAGTTGTGGACTGTTGGTCTTCACGTGACCAACCTGATGGCAATGGTAGCAGATCCTCATATCCTGAACTGGGGCTGTCTGGCGACAATACCGCGTGAAGTGCCCCTCCTTGCCACATTTGTGGCATGTGCTACCCGATCTGCGAACCCCCGAGTGACCCTTCCCGCACTTGCCACAAGTGCGGCCTTCCTGTCCTCCTGACCTAGAATCAACGGTCTTAGACCACTTTGGTGCCGAGTGAGACTGTGTCGGGGCCTGCCGCTGCTCCCTCAGTTGCAGCTCAATATCTAACTCACGCCGCCTAGCGGCCTCCTGTAAATCCAGAAGCGTATCTGATGTGTTAAATTCACTCTAGTCTTAAATTTATAAGGTTGAAATTACCGATACTAGAATTTACTATCGACTTAGGCAAGTGTACCTAATTGAATTTGTAATATAGCAATGGTAAGAACGGATGTCGAACACTTGGGGAAACGAGTATGATTTAATATTAGACTATTTGTCGCTAATTAACTTAAAAGATAAGTAACTTGGGGGAATTTCTAGTAACAAGACAATAATGAGAATTTTAACAATTAAAGTGTAGAATAAATATAGAACAAGAATTGGTTTTTAAAAATCAAGAATGATAAGGATGCTTTCACTTAGATTTAATTCCACCTTTAGTAATGAATGATTTATATTAAGTGCAATGGATATTATTAGTTATTTACCGATTTCTAAAATTGGTTAAAAATCATGATCTAGATTTTTTTACCGTTTTGATAATAAAAATAATTAAAAACAATTGTCATGCAATTAACAATTTTTATTAACAATAATTAATTCGTATCATGCAAACATTTGATCAAACTATTAATTTTAGTGGTAGTAAAACTAATAGGAATCGTAAGTTGGTCATACGATATAAAATATACATGTTAAATTTTTAGTATTTTATTTTGCCTAATCCTAGTATTTTGTTCATTACTAGTCATAAATATCAATGGTCATGAAAAATTTATGATTCAAGATAATATATTTAAAGTGATCGTTTAAAAATATTAACTTAGTTATAGGAAAATTAATTACAAAAAAATTCAACATGTAAAATAAATGATCAAATATGCATGATAAAATAAATAACAATTAATATCCGAATAATATAAATCAAATCATATTTTCAAGGTTTCATTATCCAAGTGAAAGCAAAAGGAATTTAGCCCATAATTAAAGTTACAACATACATAGAAAACATATTGAGAATGTTAAACATTTCGATAAAACAAACCCGATGTAGTCCCTAATGCCACTGCAATCTTCAATTCCTTAGCTCGTTGACTCTTGAATCCCCAATTGTAGAAATGTGGTTCAAAGGTTGGAAGAAATTTGTGTATCAAAGTGTATAATTTTATCTCCTCTCTTTTCTTTTGTGGTGAAAAATGGTGGTATTTATAGTAAAAATTGGAAGAATTAAATACCAAAAAGAAATAAATTGAGATTGGATCTAATGAAAAAGAATTCAAAAGAATTAAAAAGATGGGAATAAATGGTTGGAAAGTTTAAAGGTGGTGAATTATTGAGTATTGGTTGGAAAGGAATGGGTTTAAAATAGGAAAAAGTGGAGAAAAAATGGTTAAAAATGGAATGGAATCGGAATTGGCAAATCTGGAGCATAAAACGACGTCGTTTTAAGCTGAATAGTTCCGAATCGGATTTTGGGTCGGAATCGGGTCGACACGCGGATCTTCATGTGAGAGAAAACGAATTGGAGCTCGGGTCGGAGCTGGGTCGAAGCCGGACATGGATCGGATCCGAGTGACGTCGTCGATGACGTCATAATCGGAAAAAAGCGCGGATCCTAAACCCGGGTCGGATCGGGGTCGGGTCGGCAATATCGGATCTTTCTGTGAGGGAATTTGGACGCGGGGCGGACGGGTCGGATTCGGTTCGGGTTTTCCGGATCTGGGTCGCGAGAATGGATCAGGGCTTCGGGTTTGGGCTCCTGGTTTGGGCTCCGGGTTTTGGGCTCCAGGTTTTGGGCTCCGAATTTTGTTTTTTTTCTATTTTTTTTTCTTTTTCCAATTTAAATTAAATTAAATTAATTTAATTAATATAAATTATTTAGAAATTAAATAATTAATTCCCAATAATTTATTTTAATTAAACCTCATTAATTAATTTAAATTCTTTTTTTATATATTTTTATTTTGTTTTCTCGTCTTTCCAACGCGTCTATTTTTGAATTCTTTGACTTTTTGATCTCGTTTTTCTTCGTGTAATTTCTTTCACTTCGTTTTGCGGATTTTTGCACATTTTCTTCTCCTTTTTCTTCAGAAATGATTTTTAGCTGTAAAATGGAATTTCAAACTTTATAAGTACCTTTTATCTTAAATCATACCAAAATATAGCTAAAAATACATAAATATCGCTCGAAATATATGTATAATTATTGCGATATCAAAATACCCCACACTTGAACTTTGCTTGTCCTCAAGCAAAACTGACTTTAGCATGTCATAAAAACTTTCATCACCAACATCGCACAAGACAATCCGTCTTGAACCCAGCCATTACATCGAAACCTCAATGCATACATTTGTGTCTAATGATTCCTAAAACTTCCCCAATCCTAAATACTCACAATCTTCAAAAACACTTGCCCACTTCTTTTGAACAACATTCATTTTATGCATCCCTCCGAATATATCCTCAGAAATCTTTCTTAACCTCAAAGTATTTTTACTAAGTCCCCAAGCATACATATGGAAAAATAACCTAGAAATAAAAATTACAATAACTAATAACTTGGCAAATTGCCTTTATTCTAGAGTCTTCATTGATTTTTGGAATTTTTCTTCATGATATTTCTTGATCTTCATAGCTTTGTAGACTCTTATTCTCAAACTTTGTAACTTTTTTTTTTTTTTTAACAATTATAAAAATCCTAAAAATAAAAACATATGCTTAAGCAAGGGAACTTAACTTCATTTCTTATTGGTTAGAGATATTAGTCTAGAGTGCAATGACTACATAAGCTCTCCTGGATATATTTCTGGTACACGATGCTAAACATATTATGGCCCTCAAACTAAGCAAGGTTGTGTTTTTGTTCCATGATTTCACTAGGATAGGGAAGCCACAAATGTACTATAACATACTATTGGTTCAATTAAACATTTGAGTTCGCATTGAATCATCCCACACAACGTTAACAACTTAAGTTTCAACACAATAAAACTTTTTAATTTTTTATCAAAAATGCTTGGTTTCCTTATTCGACCCCCTACCCCACACTTAAATCATACAATGTCCCCATTGTATGTAAAATTAAAGCATATAAAAGTAAAAAGGGAGAAAAAGGAACAGACTCCCCTAGGGTGTTGTAGTGGCAAGGTCGAAATCCTGAATTGCGTGGGACAAGTGTTGAGTGCATTTTTCTGTTTGTGATGTTGAAGTGCATGTAAATCTTTTCTTTTTGAACCAGCTGGAGATTTAGGTAAGTGTGGCATCTGAATCTTTTTCCGCACAATTTCTCTGAACAGGTGCATTTACGTGTCGCGTATAAGATTTGGATACGTCGCGTAATGCAATTATTTGGATTCTCTTCGCGATTCTTGAATTTAACGCTTTGTATACTGGCCAAGTACACATTACGTTATTAGATCAATTACTCCTTTTCGCTGAGTGAATTGGATTTGACTTGTGTCGGCCGAACACTTGCTTCATCCTTCGAATAATGCTCTCCCGTTGGTCAGTATCAGCTTCAGTTCTCCATCCTGCTCTTTGTGGGGAATCACCCCACACTTATGTGATGCCATTGCTCCAATTGTAATTTGCACTTCAGAAATTTACTTTACACCATTCTGACCATCACCTGTTTCTAAGCTGAAAAGTAACTTTCACAGAAAAATAAAACCATTAAAAAGCACTTTTATTGAAAACACAAACTAAAAAGAAAATTCACACCAAACATACAGAAAATAAACACACCAAATTTAAAAATCAAAACAAACATCGGGTTGCCTCCCGCAAGCGCTTCTTTTTAACTGAGTCATGAGCCAGACTCTACCCCTCACTTAATTGTTTTCAGTGAGTTGGAGGGGTATATCCTCTTTCTCTTCTTCTTCTAACATTCCTTCCTGGTAATGCTTCACTCGATGTCCATTTACCTTAAAGCTTTCTCCATCTTTTCCAATTAGTTCGATTGCACCATGTGAAAAGACTTCTTTTATTGTGAATGGACCGTACCAACGCGTCTTCAGTTTACCTGGAAAAAGTTTCAACCTGGAATTGAATAGCAATACTTTTTCTCCAGGGGTAAACTTTTTGTCTCTGCTTAATCTTTTATCATGCCATTTCTTTGATTTCTCTTTGTAGATTTGAGAGTTTCCATAAGCTTCATCCCTTAATTCTTCCAGAGCATTCATCTGCATAAGACGGTTAGTTTTAATTTCCACAGGATCAAAGTTGCATGATTTCAATGCCCAAAATGCTTTATGTTCGATTTCGACTGGCAAATGACATGCTTTTCCAAAGACCATCCTATATGGTGTACTACCAATAGGTGTTTTGTATGCAGTTCGAAATGCCCACAGCGCATCATTAAGTTTATCTGCCCATTCCTTCTTGTTACTTCCCACTGATCGTTCCAGAATTCTTTTTAAAGCTCGATTTGTGACTTCAGTTTGCCCACTGGTTTGTGGATGATAGGCCGTTGCGATTCTATGGTGAACACCATATTTTTGCAAAACCTTTTCTAGTTGGGTATTGCAGAAGTGTGTACCCCTGTCACTGATCAGAGCTTTAGGGAAACCAAAACGTGAAAACAGATTCTTTAAAAACTTGACTACTACACGAGCATTGTTAGTGGGTAAAGCTTTCGCTTCAGCCCATTTTGATACGTAGTCAACAGCTACCAAAATATATTTGTTTCCTCGTGAGGAAGGAAATGGTCCCATAAAATCGATTCCCCAAACGTCAAAAATTTCACATACTTGGATGCTGTTTTGGGGCATCTCATTTCGGGAAGAGATGTTACCGGCCCTTTGACATGCATCACATTCTTTCACGAAGATGTGAGCATCTTTGAAAATCGTAGGCCAGTAAAATCCAGCATCAAAGATTTTTCTTGCTGTGTAATTAGCACCATGATGCCCCCCAGTCGGTCCAGCGTGACATCCTTTCATGATCTCACGACTTTCTTTTCCGAATACGCATCTCCTTACTACATTATCCGCGCAACTTCGGAATAAGTAAGGGTCATCCCAATAATAGTGCTTGAGGTCCGAAAAAAATTTCTTCTTCTGTTGATGTGTCATTCCTTTAAAAAGAAATCCTGCAGCCAAGTAGTTTACAATGTCTGCATACCAAGGTACCTCTTCACCTATCATCATCAAGGATTCATCTGAAAATTTGTCATTTATTTCAGACTCCTTGAGTTCTTCGATGTTGGGATTCTCTAATCTGGACAAATGATCAGCAGCCACATTTTCCATGCCTTTCTTGTCTTTAATCTCGATGTCAAATTCTTGGAGTAACATGATCCAACGAATTAATCGTTGCTTAGAGTCTTCTTTCCTGAATAAATACTTCAAGGCAGCATGATCAGTAAAGACAATAGTTTTTGACAGGATCAAGTAAGAGCGAAATTTCTCAAAAGCATAAACCACAGCAAGCTATTCTTTTTCAGTTGTGGTGTAATTTGCTTGAGCGGGGTTTAACGTCTTGCTGGCATAGTAGATTGGCTGAAAATGTTTCTCAATTCTTTGTCCCATAACTGCTCCCACTGCAAAATCACTAGCATCACACATTAATTCAAATGGCAAATTCCAATTTGGAGCAACCATTATCGGGGCTGTTGTTAATTTTTCTTTTAAATTGTTGAAAGCATTTAAACAATCTGAAGAAAAATTAAACTTTGCTTCCTTTAACAGAAGTTGAGTCAAAGGGCGCGTGATTTTTGAAAAATCTTTTATGAACCTTCTGTAAAATCCTGCATGACCTAGAAAACTTCTGACCCCTTTGACGTTGGTTGGAGGTGGCAATTTTGATATTGTCTCTATTTTCGCTTTGTCCACCTCAATCCCCTCCTTGGAGATTTTATGCCCTAGTACAATGCCTTCTTGCACCATGAAATGACATTTCTCCCAGTTCAAAACCAGATTTGATTCTTCGCATCTAGCAAGCATTTTGTCTAGATTAGCTAAACATGTATCAAAGGAATCTCCAAACACTAAAAAATCATCCATAAACACTTCCATGAAGTTTTCCACCATGTCGTGGAAAATGGCTGTCATGCATCTTTGGAAGGTTGCAGGAGCATTGCAAAGTCCGAATGGCATTCGTCTGTATGCAAAAGTTCCGTATGGGCAAGTGAATGTTGTCTTTTCTTGATCTTCAGGAACGATAGGAATCTGAAAGTATCCTGAGAAACCATCTAGGAAACAATAGTAAGCATTTCCTGAAAGACGTTCTAGCATCTGATCGATAAAAGGAAGGGGGAAATGGTCTTTGCGGGATGCATCATTTAACTTTCGATAATCGATGCACACTCGCCACCCTGTAACTGTTCTTGTTGGTATCAGCTCATTCTTTTCATTGATTATTATGGTCATTCCTCCCTTCTTTGGGACAATGTGAATGGGGCTTACCCATGGACTGTCTGAAATAGGGTAGATCATTCCCGAATCTAAGAGTTTTACGATCTCTTTTCTCACAACTTCTTGCATTTTCGGGTTCAATCGCCTTTGTGGTTGGACTGCTGGTTTTGATCCTTCTTCCATCAAAATTTTGTGAGAACAATAGGATGGATTTATTCCTTTGATATCAGAAATATTCCATGCTATAGCTTGCTTTCTCTTTTTCAAAACTTCAATCAACCTCTCTTTTTCATGCGGTGAGAGATTTGCAGCGATGATCACAGGGAATTGCTCATTATTTCCTAGGTATGCGTACTCTAAATGATCAGGTAAAACTTTCAACTCACTTTTGACATCGGAGTCAAAAGGTGTTTCTTTGTGGTGTGCTTCCTCTTTTTCTGATTTACTATCCGTGTAGTCTTCTTTTTGATTAATCTCCTCCAGCAGCTTTTCCAGTTCTTCCAGATCTTTTTCAGCATCAAACGTATCTTCTCCAAGTTGCATCATGCTTTCAATGTCTTTATCTTTTACTTCCAATATCTCATTTTCCAATAAGTTATCAAAAACATCAGCAAAGAAAACTTCATCATCACTCACCTTGGAGTGCTTCATTGCTCTATCAAGACTGAAGGTGATAGCATCAGTTCCGACTCTTAGTTTCAACTTTGATCCATGAATGTCAACTAATGCTCTTGCAGTGCTTAAGAATGGTCTTCCCAAAATAATAGGAACTTCATTGTCTTCTTCCATATCAAGCACTACAAAATCTGCAGGAAATACGAACTTGTCAACTTTCACCAGTAAGTCCTCCACTATCCCTTTTGGATACGTCACTGATTTGTTTGCCAGATGGATTGCCATTCGAATTGGTTTTGGTTCAGGTAAATCAAGTTTCTTGTAAAACGAATATGGCATAAGATTTATACTTGCTCCTGAATCAGCCAGAGCATGGCTGAGACCCAAATTACCAAATTGGCATGGTAAAGTCAGACTTCCTGGATCTCTCATTTTCTGAGGAAGTTTGTTCAACATGGCTGCTGAACATTGTTCATTTAATACTACACTTGAAGCTTCCTCCATTTTCTTTCGGTTAACAAGCAAATCTTTCAGAAATTTTGCATATTTGGGCATTTGAGCCATAGCTTCAATGAATGGGATGTTGATATGCAAGGATTTGATATGATCGATGAATTTGCGATAGTCCTCCTCCTCTTTTTCCTTCCTCAAGCGTTGAGGGAAAGGAATTGGTGGCCTATATGGTTTGACAACTGGAGTGGATGTAATTGTCTCAACCGGAACTGGTTCTTTTTCCTTCTCTTGGGATTGTGAAATAGTAGAAGGTTCGTTAGTATGAACTGGAACTAACGGCTCAAGATTTTTTTCCAGTTCGAGTTGTTATTGCTTTGACATGAGCAGTCGGATTTGTCTCAGTGTTACTTGGTAATGTTCCAGGAAATCGCTCTTGTAGTACTCTCGAAATTTGCCCGATTTGGTTTTCGATGTTCAACATCGAAGCTTGCTGATTTCTTAGAGCAGTTTCAGTTGTTGATCCGATTCTTTTCACCAACTCTTCTGTATCTCGATGTCTTTTATCAGATGCTTCTGCAAATCTGGCCATCATTTCTTCGAAAGTTGGCTTCTTTTCTTGCACAATTTGCTCCAATGGTGGGTTTTTTTGGTAGAAACCTTGACCGCTTTGTCTCCATTTCCCTTGCATCTCCATTTCCTTCTTGTATTCATCGAATGGTTTCCAGTTGTTCCGAGGCTTCCTTTCATCGTATCTATCTCCAGATGAGTAGCATACATCAACCTTTTGATTCCCATCTTGATCTAATGGACAATCTTTTCCAAGATGTGGTCCACTACAGTTGTCACGGCCGACTTGGATAGCATGAATTGTCTGATTGACCTTTTTCATGTCTCTTCCTAATGCATCCAAGTTTGCATTTAATGCTGCCAAGCCATCTGAGCTCTCTCCTGTTGATCTTTTTCGGAAAGATGAATCTCGTGAAGAATGCCACTGATGTGAGTGTTGGGCGAGTTCCTCGATTATTGCTTTCCCGTCAGCTGGATTTTTCTTAGGAATGGGTCCTTGAGAGTCAACTAACTGACGGGTACAAACATCGATCCCATTATAGAAAGTCTGCACGACCTGATGTGGATTTAGATCATGTTGTGGACAATTTTGCAGCATTTCTTTATAACGGTCCCAAGCATCATACAGTGTCTCATCTTCAAGCTGCTGAAAATTTTGAATTTTCATTTTCATCTTCGCAATTTTGCATGGTGGGCTAAATTGTTTTGTAAATTTTGATCTTAAACCTTCCCATGTGGTAATCGTAGGTTCAGATTTTATCCAACGTTTTGCAGCTCCTTGTAGTGTTATTGGAAACACTCTAAGCATGACTGCATCTTTGCTTACTCCAACAATGTTAAAGTAGTCAGCTATTTCGAGCACAGCTTCGACATGTTGGTTCGCATCTTCATCTTCTCTTCCGGCAAAAGGAGTTTCTCGTAGAAGGTGAAGAAATTGTCCTTTTAATTCGAAATTTGTTTGGGCTGGTATCGCTGGACGAATGACTCCATGATCATCTCCGTCTCTAGTACGGCTTGTATATTCCTCTAATGAAAGGAGGGCTAGATCGGTCATTGTTTGGTTTTCTCGGATTAGTTGATGAAACGTGCGTTCGGGCTCTTCTAAAGGTGGAACGAAAGTGAAATTTGAACTTCGGGTCATATATTAGGGAAATTCTATCTTAAATTGAATTGATTATATTGCATAAATTATTTATTTAATTTTTGTGTAATACTTTGACTATCAAATAGAGAACAGACAGAGAGAGGCAGCCGGGAGGCAGGATCATTTCGGTGTATATTATAAATATAACTTTTCTGAAATCCAGCAACCAAAACCAACGTACCAATTCCAAACTCTGTTCTGGTAAGTAGAATTACTCGTATTACACGCGAATTAAATAAGGTTATTCATGCAATATAAACATGGCTCTGATACCATTTTTTTTATATATTTTTTTTTATTATTATTATTTTTTAAAAATTTTTTTTTTTTTTTAAATATAATTTTTTTTATATATTTTTAAAATTTTTTTTTATTAGTAAATTTAACAATCTATAATTAACTAAGGAAATTCAACAACCTATAATTAACTTAACTAAGGAAATTTATGCAATACTAAATTAAAAGATAAAAAAAAATATAAAATTTATTTATTTATTTATTTTTTTAAAAAAAAAAATTTTTTTTTTAATTTTTAGTAAGTAAGCTTTAATATTTTAAATAAATTTCGTCCTTTTTTTTTTATTAATTTGTTTTTAATATATACTTTTTTTTTTTAAAATTAAATTTTTTTTTTTTTTTTTTTTAAATTTTTTTTTTTTTACGTTAACTAACAAACAATAAGACTAAACCAAATAAAACCGTTTCCTCGGCAACGGCGCCAAAAACTTGATGTGTTAAATTCACTCTAGTCTTAAATTTATAAGGTTGAAATTACCGATACTAGAATTTACTATCGACTTAGGCAAGTGTACCTAATTGAATTTGTAATATAGCAATGGTAAGAACGGATGTCGAACACTTGGGGAAACGAGTATGATTTAATATTAGACTATTTGTCGCTAATTAACTTAAAAGATAAGTAACTTGGGGGAATTTCTAGTAACAAGACAATAATGAGAATTTTAACAATTAAAGTGTAGAATAAATATAGAACAAGAATTGGTTTTTAAAAATCAAGAATGATAAGGATGCTTTCACTTAGATTTAATTCCACCTTTAGTAATGAATGATTTATATTAAGTGCAATGGATATTATTAGTTATTTACCGATTTCTAAAATTGGTTAAAAATCATGATCTAGATTTTTTTACCGTTTTGATAATAAAAATAATTAAAAACAATTGTCATGCAATTAACAATTTTTATTAACAATAATTAATTCGTATCATGCAAACATTTGATCAAACTATTAATTTTAGTGGTAGTAAAACTAATAGGAATCGTAAGTTGGTCATACGATATAAAATATACATGTTAAATTTTTAGTATTTTATTTTGCCTAATCCTAGTATTTTGTTCATTACTAGTCATAAATATCAATGGTCATGAAAAATTTATGATTCAAGATAATATATTTAAAGTGATCGTTTAAAAATATTAACTTAGTTATAGGAAAATTAATTACAAAAAAATTCAACATGTAAAATAAATGATCAAATATGCATGATAAAATAAATAACAATTAATATCCGAATAATATAAATCAAATCATATTTTCAAGGTTTCATTATCCAAGTGAAAGCAAAAGGAATTTAGCCTATAATTAAAGTTACAACATACATAGAAAACATATTGAGAATGTTAAACATTTCGATAAAACAAACCCGATGTAGTCCCTAATGCCACTGCAATCTTCAATTCCTTAGCTCGTTGACTCTTGAATCCCCAATTGTAGAAATGTGGTTCAAAGGTTGGAAGAAATTTGTGTATCAAAGTGTATAATTTTATCTCCTCTCTTTTCTTTTGTGGTGAAAAATGGTGGTATTTATAGTAAAAATTGGAAGAATTAAATACCAAAAAGAAATAAATTGAGATTGGATCTAATGAAAAAGAATTCAAAAGAATTAAAAAGATGGGAATAAATGGTTGGAAAGTTTAAAGGTGGTGAATTATTGAGTATTGGTTGGAAAGGAATGGGTTTAAAATAGGAAAAAGTGGAGAAAAAATGGTTAAAAATGGAATGGAATCGGAATTGGCAAATCTGGAGCATAAAACGACGTCGTTTTAAGCTGAATAGTTCCGAATCGGATTTTGGGTCGGAATCGGGTCGACACGCGGATCTTCATGTGAGAGAAAACGAATCGGAGCTCGGGTCGGAGCTGGGTCGAAGCCGGACATGGATCGGATCCGAGTGACGTCGTCGATGACGTCATAATCGGAAAAAAGCGCGGATCCTAAACCCGGGTCGGATCGGGGTCGGGTCGGTAATATCGGATCTTTCTGTGAGGGAATTTGAACGCGGGGCGGACGGGTCGGATTCGGTTCGGGTTTTCCGGATCTGGGTCGCGAGAATGGATCAGGGCTTCGGGTTTGGGCTCCTGGTTTGGGCTCCGGGTTTTGGGCTCCAGGTTTTGGGCTCCGAATTTTGTTTTTTTTCTATTTTTTTTTCTTTTTCCAATTTAAATTAAATTAAATTAATTTAATTAATATAAATTATTTAGAAATTAAATAATTAATTCCCAATAATTTATTTTAATTAAACCTCATTAATTAATTTAAATTCTTTTTTTTTATATATATTTATTTTGTTTTCTCGTCTTTCCAACGCGGCTATTTTTGAATTGTTTGACTTTTTGATCTCGTTTTTCTTCGTGTAATTTCTTTCACTTCTTTTTGCGGATTTTTGCACATTTTCTTCTCCTTTTTCTTCAGAAATGATTTTTAGCTGTAAAATGGAATTTCAAACTTTATAAGTACCTTTTATCTTAAATCATACCAAAATATAGCTAAAAATACATAAATATCGCTCGAAATATATGTATAATTATTGCGATGTCAGTATCACAACGTTGGGTCGCCACAAACTGTCGTATGTCCGTCTTGATCATGCTCAGATAACGTGTCATCTGAGCCTGCTCAGAAGCAAACTCCGAGAAGAACATCGCCCTCTCCGTGAACATACGGGTGATCTCCGTCACCGTCTCACTATCCTGTCTCAAATCCATAAACTCCTGAGCTAACCGTTCCCGCTCGACTCGTGGAATGTAGTGAGCGCGGAACATATCCCCGAACTGCTCCCAAGTAACCGCAGCTCTCTGATCATTAAAATATGATCCAGTCATCAACATCCACCAGTCCTTTGCCCCAGACCTCAACAGGTTTAGGGCACATCTGACCTTCTAGTCATTAGGACATGAACACGTGAAGAAAAACCCCTCCACGTCATATAGCCACCTCATGGCTTTGATGGGGTCCTGAGTCCCATTAAAAGTAGGGGGCTTCGTGTTGTCGAAGTCCCGATACTGAAAAGCCCGACTGGCTCCTCCCCCTGCCACTGTTACAACTGTTGTAGCTGTTGCGGCAGTCGCCTCAGTGAGGGCTGCATAGTGGTCATCGAAATACTCCACCATGGTAGTCTTGATAGACCCAAACATCTCCGGTAACTAAGCCCGAAACATCGCAGCCACCTCATCATGCAGGATCTCCCGGATCCTGGCGTCCATCTCGTCTGGCCCCATATGGCCGATAGTCTCGGGCACTGCTGGTGCCTCCTGTCTGCCGCCTCCTGATCCTGACCCGGATCCAGTCACAAATCGTCGAGTAACCACCATGCTGAAAATATACCAGGAAGATATCAGATATTCCATATAACAATCCGTGAACCAACTCTCAACAAAACCCTAGGGGTTGCGACTTCCTTCTACGTGTATGGGTCATGTACTTTCAGTAGTACGAGCCCATACTACCTTCCACACCTACCCATATTTGTCTCAAGTATCATCACAACGCCCTAAAACTATACGTAAGCATGGTGTGCTCTCAATCCTCACCCTTAGAGGAAGGCAAAGTATCTCATAACTGGCGTACTAATCCCAAACAACTCATCCATGAAACTTCCACCAACTCTGTAGTACTAGTGTATGCTAACCATACATAACGCTGGACCCTATAAACTTTCGAATACCGGATCCTACCCTAAGCCCTTCATCAGACAAGAACAGGAAATAAGGCCAAACCAAACATTCTCAGGCTATAAGATCTTAATTATGTACAGTCGTGATGCATACACTAAGCAACTATAGTAATGATGTCAATTTCATGTAAAAAAACCCTAGGCTATCAGGCATCATATAATCAGGCAATTCTATCATGCAATTCCTGAAGATCCCTAGCCTAGTACTAGCATGCTGTTCTAACATATCACAAAATCAAATAATCTGTAAGGTATTTTAGGGTCTATTCACGAGCTCCGGCTAATCGTACACTTGCATCCTCCTTTATTATTTTGAAAACCATTTGAAAATCATTTTAAAAATCCTATCCTCAGTTTGAGACTGGAGACACGCGAGTGTTTCCTGCAATTCACTCAAACCAAGGCTCTGATACCAACCTGTAACATCCATAAAAATCATGCCAAATTTAAACTTTTTAAAACATTTCAAAACCAATAATTATTACAAAACTTGTTTTCAAAATAGTTCAGTGTATCCCAGAATCAAATCTTGAAACATAAGGAGGTGTACGATCACGCCTTCGCCTTCCTGCGATCATCAGAAGTACCTGAAACAAAATCAACAACTGTAAGCCCGAAGCTTAGTGATTTCCCCCAAAATACCAACGCCATATAGATATAAACATATCATATAAACAATCACAGCATGCATAATGAGCCATCAGCCTGACTGGACCGCCTCGTAGGCCATCAGTCTATCTGGATCACTCTCCGAGCCATCGGCACGTCTGGACCGCCTCGTGGTTTTTCAGCCTATCCGGACTGCTCGACGGGCCTTCATCCTGACTAGTATGCCCTAACCGGGTCTACAGTCTATCCAGTCTGCCCTGGGTATCTTGGCCTACAGCACAAAGTAAGACCTGCGTCAACCCAATTCCCCAAACCAACAAACATGTGCACATAAATATCATACGCTAGCTAGCAAGTACATATAGTCATACAGATCTAACAGATCACTAACATGGCAACCATCCTATAACCAGGATACCGATCTATCCGATCTCTAACATAGTAACCATCTTATAACCAAGATACCGATCTAACAGATCACTAACATAACAACCATCCTATAACCAGGATACCGATCTAACCGATCACTAACATAACAACCATCCAATAACCAGGATACCGATCTAACATATCACTAACATAGCAACCATCCTATAACCAGGATACAAATCATAAATGGCAGACCTTGGTGCCGTAGACCCTGTTGATATAGTGAGAAGTACTCACCTCACAAATGTCGAGCTGTAGTGATAAGATCAAACTCCCGAATCACTGCCACGAACTCAACCACCTATAACCACCATAGGGCCAAGTCCATCAGAATCCCAAATTATCAAAATACCCTACTGGTCAACCCTTGGTCAAATTCAAAGTCAACACTCAAAGTCAATAGTCCATGTTCACCCGACTCATCGAGTGCAGCTTAGCGACTCGTCGAATTCCTTAAGAACTCAGGAATCGCTAAAACCCTAATTGACTCGATGAGTTTCCAACCAACTCGTCAAGTCCATGCATGTCCAAATGTCGAAGAAAACCCTAACTGACTCGTCGAGTCCTCTTATTGACTCGCCGAGTTCATGCAGAATCAAATACAGGCAATCTTCATCCGACTCGCCTAGTCGGCTATGCGACTCATCGAGTTCATGCAGTCCATTTCTTATCCACACGTTTTTAAGCCACCCCAAAGCTCCATATTGCAGATCTAACCTCCTAGGTCATGGTTTCCACGTAAAGTTGCAAACTTTACGTACATGCATGGTCCTAAATGCCAAAACCAAGCTAAGGGAAATGTTCAACCCAAAGAGAAAGGCCCAAGCTTGCTAAATCAGATAACTTTATGGCTATAGGGATTAAGAGGAGTCTAGATCTGAAGTTACAACTTCAGATCATGGCCAATACACGAAATGACTCCCAAATATACTAAAGATGGACCTAAACCTAAGCATGAAGAGATGTAGCTAAAGATAAGCCAAGGTAACGACTTGTTACCTTCAAAATGATGCCAAGATGAAGTAGAGTCAGATCCATAAGCTCTCCTTTGCTCGAAGCTCCTTGTACTTCAAGCCTTCTTCACAAAATGCACCAAAAGCACTCTTTAATCCTCACAGACACTCAAGAACAAGGTCTAAGTTGTTTAGGATTTCTACTGGCCGTCAAGAGGCGGTAAGGGGATGGAAGAAAGGACTTAAGGTCCTTTAAATAGGGTGCAAACCCTAACAATTAGGGTTTCATGTCCAGCTCCTGCTCGTCGAGTCGGGGTCCAACGACTCGTCGAGTAGACCTCATAAAATACGCGGCCTGATCCGCTTCTACACGACGAGTTGGGGGAAACCAACTCGTGAAGTAGGTCCTAGAATATGACTTTTAGCTTTTATATTTTATACATGAGAGTCGGGGTGTTACACCTACCAAACATTTTTGTAGCTTATAACAGTGTAGAACCGTTAATAAGTTGTTTTGCCAAACCTCTCATAGTCAGAAACATACATATGATATTCATAAATTTACATATAAGATTAACAAATTTGCACATGAAATTCACTAAAATTCATACATATACACATGAGATTCACAAAATTATACAAACTTATATTGGAAATTCATATTGCATATATGTGTTGGATTAATCAGCTAGTTAATAAGGAAAGTAGTTTTATATTAGGATAACTTTGATTAAATAATTTTTTTTTCCTAGTTTTAGTATTAGATGAGGATTCTATATTATTAGTATAAATAGAGGGTATTTGTAGGTTATTTTTCAATCAAGTTATAAGTCTCGTTTTCAGATACTCTTTTGCATTCCAAGTTCTTTTTCTTTTCCTGTCACTATTTGGAGTTCAAATTTGCAACATCAAATTGCTTTATTATTTTTATTATATATTTAAACTTGGTATCAGAGCCTAGTGCTCGTGAATACATAGGGCGGCCGGTGTGAGAGTCCGTTTCAATAAAACTTTAGCCTTTTGTTGTAGGACAGACGCAACGAGACTTGAGTTACATTGAAGGGGGTGTGATTCGGTTTTGATCGCAAGCAGCCCCAATTTCTCTTGATTGGGCTTGTTCAAAGGTAACAAGAGAATAATTGGAGGCACGGAATAAACGGACGGGAATACATCAAAGTGGGTGGCTTTGATTTGGTTCGTTTTGTGATGACGAAAGACGGTAAAGGTGGTTGTGACCTTGTCTTGTTTTTCATTGGAATAGTGTTCTAGGAACAAGCTTGATTAAAGAGGTTGTTGGATTAGGTGTCTAAGCCCATAACTATGTTTGGTATGTACTTGACCCGGTCGTAGCATGGTCCTTTTGGGTTGCCTTCACCAAAGCAACTTGACTGGAAGCATAATTGAAAGAGAGGATAAAGTAATTTATTAATATATTATATGAATAATATATTAAAAGAGAAATCATATTATTTAATTAACAATGGTCAAGAATTAATTTTGTGGTCAAAAGAGATTAATTAAATCAAGGGGACTGATGATGTAATTATAAGATAGTTACAAAGTTGGGCTTAGGATCCATAAGGAAGCAATGGACGAATTCTATGTGGGAGTCCACATAGGAATCGTCCAAGGGCCTTCTGGAAGGATCCTTTGGGCTGTTTAAGGACTAAGCAACTGGATTAGGGTTTTGACTGAAACCCTAACTACTCAGCTATATAAGGAACTCTTGGGATAGCCCAAATTGGCCACTGAATCCTAAGAAGGATAGCCAACCGACTTTTAAGCCTCCTCCCTCTCTCTCTAAGATTCACCAATTGCTTTTGGTGTTTGTGATCCATTAGAGGCATCACATTTGAGGTGCTAGGTTCTCAAAGGTTCAAGATCATCAAGCTACAATCATAGGTAATATCCTAAATCTTCATTAGATGTAGATGTCGATTTTTTTGTATGCTAGATTAGGGTTTACAAGCTTTGGATGATTATTGCATGTACAAATAGAAAAACTAGATCCAAAGCTTTAGGGTTTGCATGTGCACCATAGGATTGATGTTTTGCTCATAACCCAACAGTGGTATCAGAGACTAGGTCGTTTTTCTATTGTATTTGATGCATAGCGAAATTGTTCAAAGCTTGGAAAGTCGAAAAAACTGCTTCTGCCTAATGAACTCGTCGAGTCCCCTGATGAAATCGACGAGCCAGGGCTACTCGACGAGTCCAGTCAGTGACTCGGCGAGTCGGCTCATCTGTTAGCATATTTTTCAGGATTTTCACTAGAATTGGGTTGGGATAATTACCATAAACGTTTTTAATTGATAAAATCCGATTTTTTTTTCAACATGGTATTGATTATCCTCATTCAATTAGAAGATAATAGTTAAATAATAAGATAATTACTTGTTTATATGATTAAATAAATTATTTGTATTATTTAATATGAATTATCTTGCCATAAATTGAATTAGGGCAAATTTAGATAATCACAAATTATTTGATTAATTAAATTATTTGAAATTTGATCTAGAAGGTTTTGAAAAGTTTCAAAACTTGCCCTCAAGTTTTGGAATTTAAATGTTGATTAAAAAGCTTAATATTTAATTCTAAACCCTAGAGTTTTAAAAGTTTAAAATTTTGACCCTTATACTATTGTATTATAATAAGATTAATAATTATATATATGTATAAGACAAGTCAGTCTTACTATTAGTAGGCCTCATTCACGAAGCCGATCTATAAGGGGGTATAAGGTTACTACCTATAAAATGATGGTTTAATGGGTGTCCACTCTCACCTACCGCTTCCTTTATTGGTGGAGGGTCGTTAGTCGAACAGGTAGGATATGACAACTAATTCCTCATTAATAAGTATAATGATTTAATAAAGTAACTAAATGTTTTTATAAATTCCCAATCTTAGTTACTTTAGGAAAAATGTGAAAATATATGTTATTCCATGAAATTACACTTTGCACCTTGCCAAGTCGTTAGTGGAGCGTGTGTGGTTAACCGACACACTAATTTGGGACTAGCAAGGGTGGAAAAGGGTAGCTCGATGTTTATCATAGATCAATGGAGTGTGTGTGGTTAACAGGCACATTGATTAGGTGGTAAATGACATCGAGAGTACCAAGTACATTTGCATGGTTATTCACACCTTGTTTGTGATCCTCGGTATCCCAGTCACAAACTTGAAGGGCATAATCGAGATTTAAACATGTCATTGTAAAGTTCAATGAATCTCAAAAGAATCTAGGAATTTCAATTCATTTAAAACTTAAAATCCTTTTTCGTTTTTCATGGTGGAAATTGATAAATCGTCATTTACCTGCCTTCATATTATTTGCAATTAGATTACGACATCCCTCTTCTAAATTGTAAATAATTATGTTGGGTCCTAGCCGTAATTTCTCATTTGGGTGTTTAATTGGGGATTATTATCTAATCTAAACTTTGTTCCTTTTCTATTTCAGATGTCTACTCAAAACAACAACGCTTCTGGCTCGACCCCTTCTGGCTCATTCTCAATCATGAACTTGTGTGGGAGGGTGATCTTTGATGGAACCAATTTCAATGATTAAATCCACAATATTTGCATGGTCACCCACTATGAGGACAAAGAGTATGTTCTCGACAAGGAGCTAAAGGAGGTTAACGTGAACACTGCTACTCCCGAGGAAATCGTTGCATACGAAACTCATGAGCGAGATGCTACGAAGCTTCATTGCATCATGCTCACAATAATGACTGTTGAACTTCAAAAGTCCTACGAGGACTACTATCCTTACGAGATGCACCAAGATTTGATGGAAAGGTACCATGAAAGTGCTAGGCAGGAAAGGTACAAGATCATCGCCTCGATGATCACTACCAAAATGAAGGATGAAGAGTCAATCACAGCCCACTTGTAGAAAATGCAAAGGTTTGTGGACCGCTTGCTAATGTTGAATGTGAACTTCGACGAGGAGCTGGCCATAGATATCATTCTACACTCGTTGCCTCCTTGTTACGACCATTTTCATATGACCTATCATATGAACAAGGAGGAGGTCACTGTGAGCAAGCTTCAAGGCCTGCTAAGGCCTGCTGAGTAGTCCGAAAGGCAAATCTGTTGCATCTACTCCTACTACTGCTGCCCCTATCTTGGCTATTGGGCAAGGAAAAGGGAAGAGAGGAAGGCTCCTTCTAAGAGCCACAAGGGTAAACCCCATGATGGATCCTCTTCTAGTGGGACCAAAGATGGTTCTGCTACCCCCTCTTCCAACCCAAAAGAAGCAAAGTACTTTTATTGTCACGACAAAGGGCATTAGAAACGAAGTTGCCCGAAGTATCTGCAGGACATCAAGGATGGGAAGATAAAGCCCTCCTTCGCAGGTATTTATACTATTTAATCTAACAACTCATCACATGCTATTTCTTGGGTGCTTGATACAGGATGTGGTTTTCACATTTGTTCTGATTTGCAGGGTCTTAGAAGAAGTAGGGATGTGGAGCATGGGAAGATGAACCTGATCATGGGGAATAGGAAAGCGTCGCCTGTCACCAAGATTGGAGTTTACTCTTTAGTGCTTAGTAGTGGGTTAGGTTTAGATTTAAATGATTGTTGCTACTCGTCACAAATGGCGAGAAACATTATTTCTTTTCATGGTTTGTACAGACAAGGTTTTAGATTTTCGTTTAATAATGAAATTGGTTCTATTAATGCTTTCTTGAATGGTACTTTCTATTTTGAAGCATTGCCTTGTAATGGAGTATATGAAACTGTGAATGTTGTAGATAGCTTAGGAAATAATGTATTGCACATTGATTCGTCCAATGGTTTGGACAAAGCATGCTTGTGGCATTGTCATCTTGGACAAGTCAACAAGAAGAGCATAGCCCAACTCCAAAAGGATGGAGTGTTGGATTCATTCGACCTCAAGTCGGATGACACGTGTGAATCTTGTTTACTTGGAAAGATGACCAAGTCACCCTTCACTGGTACTTGTGATAGGGGTGAGGGTTTATTGGATCTCATACATACCGATGTATGTGGGCCCTTTAGATCCACCACAAGGGATGCAAACGCTTCTATGTGACTTTTACCGATGATTATAGTAGATATGGGTATATCTACTTAATCAAGCACAAGTCAGAAACCTTTGAAAAGTTCAAAGAGTTTAAGCAAGAAGTGGAGAATCAGCTGGGCAGGAAAATTAAGATGCTCCGATCTGATCGAGGAGGTGAGTACCTTAGAATAGAATTCCATGACTACCTCAAGGAATGTGTAATTGTTTCGCAATTGACGCCACCTAGGACACCGCAGTTGAATGGTGTGGCTGAGAGGCGCAATCGAACCTTGTAGGACATGGTTCGTTCCATGATGAGTCGAGCTTCATTACCTATCTCATTCTGGGGGTATGCGTTAGAGACTTCCGCCCATATCCTTAATCTAGTCCCAACTAAGAAGGTTTCCAAAACATCTCACGAGATGTGGACAGGGAAAGTTCCCTTGTTGGCACATATCAATGTTTGGGGTTGCGAGGCTTTCGTAAGACGAGAGACTCACGAAAAGCTCAAGCCTTGTAGTGAGCGGTGTATTTTCATCGGCTATCCGTAAAAGTCCTTTGTATATCTCTTCTATAGACCAAGTGACAATGTGGTCTTCATTGCGAGGAGATGGGTCTTTCTTGAGAGAGAACTCATATGCCAAGAGGACAGTAGGAGGCAAATTGATCGTGAAGAGCTTCAAGAATCAAACGATGAAGGAACCTCTAACACTGGCACTCAACCCGAGGAGGAAACTCCTATTGAACAGATTGATGAGTCCTTACTTCTTAGACGTTCCAGTAGGGTTAGTGTTTGTGACAACCTGAACCTTTTTCCGTTACCGTTAGCCGATTTCCGTTAATAAAATCTGAATTTTATTGAGTTCTGTCAAATTCCTTTAGTTTGGAAAATCATTTAGTTATATATAATTAAATTCTATGTAAGAGTCGGAACCAAAATCACGCGAAAAACCCTAGCTTCCTTTGAAAAATCAATAGTTTTCGGCCTGAGAGGTGTTCACGGTCGTAAACCCATTTACGGCCGTAAACCCGTTTACGGCCAGTGCCAGGTGGCCCCCACCACCGAGCATACCCCCAACCTATATATACGGGACTCCCACCTTCATTTGAACTTTCTTAGCCGAAAACTCTCTCATTCTCTCTCTCTACCTCTCGACCGTAAACACCAAAACACCCTCATTTCTTCCGAAAATCATCAAGAATCACCTCTGGGGGTTGTTTTGGAGAATCTAAAGCACGTTTTTCATCGAATCTAACATCGTTGTTATTGAGTTTACAGTCGTACACCCTTCAAATCTTCAAATCTTCAAAGACTGTAAACCGTTTACGGTCGTACACCCTTCAAATCTTCAAATATTCAAAGACCGCAAACTGTTTACGGCCGTAGACCCTTCAAATCTTCAAATCTTCAAAGACCGGAAACCGTTTACGGTCGTACACCCTTCAAATCTTCATAGATTCTCCAAGAACACCGTTCACGGCCGTAAACCCTTCAAGGGGCTGTTCATGGCCGAGAACAGTTCACGGCCGTAAACCCTTCACGGCCACAAACTCCTTCACACCATGAATCTTGGCTGCAAACCCACTTTTCCGATTCAATCGAGTCCCGGTAACATTCCTAAACTGAAAGCAAGTGTTTTTACAACATTATAAATAATGGTTTCGCTAATAAAATACATATATGTATTAATTGTATTAGGATCCCGTTGAGTGCCGCGTACATCAACTCGAGGGTCTTCACTCCCAGTTCTCGTTGTCCGACTATTCACACGACTAACAGTGAGTTCATAACCCTATACTTTTATGATTTTAAATGTTTTCAGGGGGAGAGTACAAGCCAAACACAAATGATTTGTGCATTTATACAAAAGGATTTCAACACATTTAAAACTGATGCAATTGATACCATCTTACAGTTCCACATGTTTATAAAATATTTAGATATTTTATCCTTTTTGTAACGTGCTGAGCATAAGGGACTTTTTCAATCTACAGTCAACATTGCATAGTTTTCAGATCAATACGTAAACCAAGTACACATTATACATGCAAACTATAATAGGTATAGTTTGGGTTTTCAATACACAGTTTTACGAATTCAGAGTTTTACATAGCAAAACATATAAACTATGACAGATTTAGTTTATGATATACATTACTACAAGAGTACTACATCTAATAATTATTTAAGTATAATTATTACCTTATACAGTATACACACGGGTTTAAATACAGTAGATCAATACAAAACTACATGTAAACTAGTTAATACAGGATTGTGAGACAACACTTCAATTGTGCCTTTCAGGGTACAGGTTAAATCCTATCATAGTATAACCAGAGTCTCCTGGAGGGAGAGCGTGATATTTATGAATAGATCTATTCGGGACTGACAGTCCCACACCTGAACTGCTAACTACAGTTAGGCAGGAATGCCTGGGGTGACAAATGTCATTTATCCGACACTTGAAGAACGTCGTAAAGGTCACTAGGTCACATCAAGCATGGTTATACGACTCACAATAGTATAAACTAACCTTATTGTTTACGGGACTTCATTATTCTTTAGTTTTATTTTATTAATAAAACTAGTTCATAATACAACTGGAGGATTCTAGGGATTTCGACACATAGTTTTATTTTAAGTAATGAAACTACTATACATACCGGTGGTAACCAGGGTTTTCAAACAGAACGTCTTATACATTACCGGTGATAACCAGGGTTTTCAAACATAACATTTTATACATTACTGGTGATAACCAGGGTTTTCAAACAGAACATCGTATACATTACTGGTGATAGTCAGGGTTTTCATACAAAGGGTTTTCATTCAAAACAATGTTATACAATACAGTTGGTGGTTACCAGACGTACAAACTAATACATTATACACTACTACAGAACACAATAATAAACATATATGTTAGAAAATATTGGATTTTCTTGGGAAGCATACACACATTTTATAGATTTAATGACAGGGTTTTCATTACAAAAACATGCTTATGAACTCACCAGCTTTATGCTGATACTCTTTCAAAACTGCTTGTATTCTCAGGAAATCAGTAGACAGGTACCTCGCTCAGATTTTTGAGAAGACGAAGCGTATAGAGTCACGTCTTTTACTTTTATTTATGCTTTTGATGTATAAAAACAAGAATCAAACAAATGTAAATACCTTTTTATATATATTCAATGTAATGGTTGTGTTTACTTTGATTACTATGATGCAATTGTTGTGATACTACATATGACGTCATCCACCCCCGAACGTTTTCGCCGTTCCGGTTTGGGGGTGTGACAGTGTTCCGCCTGTGTTGTATGGTTTCCATATAACAGCTGAAGGTGATACATTTATTAGTGATAGTATACTAATAAATTTGGATGAACCTAACAACTACAAGGAATCCATGGCAGGCCCGGAGTCTGCGAAATGGAAAGAGGCTATGGACAGCGAGATTCCGTCCATGTATGACAATCAAGTTTGGAACTTGGTTGAGAATGTGCCACATCATAAGACGGTCGGGTGACAATGGATCTTCAAGAAGAAGACCGACATGGATGGGAAAGTACACACATATAAGGCACGATTGATTGCGAAGGGCTTTACTCAAACTCCCAGAGTTGACTATGATGAGACCTTCTCACTAGTAGCGAAGATTAAATCTATAAGGGTTATGCTATCCATAGCTGCCTTTCATGACTATGAAATATGGCAAATAGATGTCAAAACCGCTTTCCTTAATGGGAAGTTAGCTGAAGATGTTTACATGAGTCAGCCAGAGGGTTTTGTCAGTGAAGAGCACCCTAATAGAGTGTGTAAGCTTGAGAAATCCATTTATGGATTGAAACAGGCATCTCGCAGATGGAATCTTTCTTTCGATGAGAAAGTCAAAGAGTTTGGTTTTTCGAGAAGTGAGGATAAGTCCTGTGTATATGTCAAATCCAGTGGGAGTATAGTTAGCTTTCTCGTTTTGTATGTGGATGACATACTACTCATAGGAAATTACATCCCAACCTTGCAGGAAGTTAAGTCCTGGCTTGGGAAGTGCTTCGCTATGAAGGACCTCGGAGAAGCTGCTTATATTCTAGGGATAAGGATATTCAGAAATAGGAGTAAGAGACTAATAGGACTTAGTCAAAGTACTTACTTGGATAAAGTGTTAAAACGTTTTAGCATGGAAAATTCCAAGAAAGGGGATTTACCAATCCAAAGCAATACCAAGTTGAGTAAGACTCAAAGCCCGAGTACCGATGTCGAGATAGCATAAATGAGCAGAGTACCTTATGCTTCCGCAATTGGCTCAATCATGTATGCTATGACATGTACTTGCCCTGATGTGGCCTTCGCTTTGAGCATGGTCAGCAGATATCAAGGGAATCCTGGTAGAGCTCATTGGACTGCGATAAAGAACATTCTTAAGTACTTGCGGAGGACTAAGGACTGGTTTCTTATCCTCGGTGGGAGTGATGACTTGAGAGTGCGAGGGTATAGTGACGCCAGTTTTCAGACCGACCGATATAATTTCCGCTCTCAGTCGGGCTGGGTCTTTACCCTGAATGGAGGAGCAGTGACATGGAAAAGTTCCAACCAGGAGACCGTAGCTGATTCAACATGCGAATCAGAGTACATAGCATCGACCGAAGCGTCGAAGGAGGCAATATGGCTAAAGAAGTTCATCGGAGACCTTGGAGTTGTACCTGCCATAAAGGAGCCTATGGAGATTTTCTGCGATAACAAAGGTGTGGTTGCCTTAACCAAGGAACCGAGGGATCATGGCAGATCCAGAAATATCGACAGAAAATATCATTTCATTAGACATCGGGTAGAAAAGGGACTCCTCGTAGTGAAGAGGGTATCATCAGAGGATAACCCAGCAGATCCCCTTATGAAGGGACTGAGTAGGGTTAAGCACTTGCAGCACGCTATGAGCATTGGGCTGACGGACGATATTAGTTTTAGTGATTAGATAGCTTTTAGAAACTTGTAATAGATAAATTGTAACTAACATTTGATGATTAAATAAAGGAGTTTTAGTTATAAGTAAAGTTACTGTCTTGTGTTAATTATTTACTATTGTTTCACTTTGCATGTTTTGAATTCCTAAATAATAAGATTATTTAAACTATCCACAGTCGATCATACGTTGGAAGTAAGTATGAAAGAAGACTATCATGAATTGGCTTGTAGATTGTCTAAGCGTTTAGACATAGCAAAGGTTTGTTGCAACGTTCATGAGTGCTCCTGAAATAAGATCTGAGTATTGGATTAAACTCGCGCTCACATGAATCACTTCATGGAATTTAATCACGAGTGATTGTGAGACGATAATATCATATAGTCTTTAAACCTAGATATATGAGTTCTTGTTTATGAGTCGGTTGTGCATTGATAATGCGTAAACGCATCAGTAACTTGATGTTATAAAACACATTGTTGTGTATAATTTGATGAGTAAATAGTACAAGCATATAAGTCGAAGTTTATCTGCTCCTTTTATCCTACGAGGTTAAAAGCGATATCTTGGGCCCTCGATGATTTTGTTTTAACTTATGTGTCGGGCCCGGTCAGGACTGAATTGATGTGTTCAATTAAGTTCTATGTCAGACAAATCAGAGATCGAGAAACAAATTGGTGGACAATAAGTCTGATTATGTTCCATGTGATTGTCCACACGATATCTTGAGAACAGAGGACTATACGATCCCTTATCTATAGGACGTGTCAGAGTTCGACAACGGCTTTTGAGAGCTACGATTGCTAATCAGTTTTTGAAGTCGTACTTGCATTTATAGTTATTAGACTTATCCAAGTGGGAGACTGTTGGATTAGGTGGCTAAGCCCATAACTATGTTTGGTATGTACTTGACCCGGTTGTAGCATGGTCCTTTTGGGTTGCCTTCACCAAAGCAACTTGACTGGAAGAATAATTGAGAAAGAGGATAAAAGTAATTTATTAATATATTATATGAATAATATATTAAAAGAGAAATCATATTATTTAATTAACATTGGTCAAGAATTAATTTAGAATAAATTTTGTGGTCAAAAGAGATTAATTAATCAAGGGGACTGATACTGTAATTATCAAATAGTTACAAAGTTGGGCTTAGGATCCAAAAGGAAGCAATGGACGAATTCTATGTGGACGTCCACATAGAAATTGTCCAAGGGGCCTTCTGGAAGGATCCTTTGGGCTGCTTAAGGACTAAGCAACTGGATTAGGGTTTTGATTGAAACCCTAACTGCTCAGCTATATAAGGAACCCTTGGGATAGCTAAAATCGGCCACTGAATCCTAAGAAGGATAGCCGGCCAACTTTGAGCCTCCTCCCTCTCTCTCTAAGATTCTACAATTGCTTTTGGTGTTTGTGATCCAGTAGAGGCATCACATTTGAGGTGCTAGATTCTCAAAGGTTCAAGATCATCAAGCTACAACCAAAGGTAATATCCTAACTCTTCGTTAGATGTAGATTTCGATTTTGTTGTATGCTAGATTAGGGTTTACAAGCTTTGGATGATTATTTCATGTACAAATAGAAAAACTAGATCCAAAGCTTTAGGGTTTGCATGTGCACCATAGGATTGATGTTTTGCTCATAACCCAATAGAGGTCGGGGTTGTCAAAGGAGAGAATAGGATGTCGATGGTTAAAGAAGGAGGTTCGATGATCTATTAAGTTCCGATTTTGACTCCAACGAATTATCCGATGTGGCAGTCAAAGTCAAGTCGATTTTAGATGCACACGATGTAACATCCCACTCTGGCACGTATCACAATATTGTTCGCTTTGGGTCCCAACATGAAAACTTCCCAGGAGGTCACCCATCTCGGTACTACTCTCGTCCGAGCACGCTTAACTACAGAGTTCTTATGGGATCTGTTGTCCTCACGGTTTTAAAACGCGTTGTGAAAAGGAAGGTGTCCACATCCCTTATAAGGAAATGTTTCGTTCTCCTTCCAAGCCAATGTGGGATCAGGTGCAACCCACCTTCACCGCCCATTATAGGGTTCGACGTCCCTGTCGAACACATCAACCCGTGCCCTAGCTCTGATACCATTTGTAACATCCCGGGATTTACAGGTATTTCTGAATCCTCCATTTTATTATTATTTTGTTATTTTTAGTCCTTGGGGATGGAAGGGTGTAGCCATGAGATGCCCTAATGGCTAATATTGTAATTTTGGATCAGGAGGAGTACGCTGAGCGTACATAAGGGTACGCTGAGCGTGCTAGGCGCACCCTAGTACGCTGGGCGTACTCACGTTAGGTGAATACCCTAATATTTAGGGTTTGGGTGGTATATAAGTATCCTTATAGCTCATTTCTCCCAACACTTTCAGCCTCCATACCTTTGAGACGTTTTCCAAACCCTAGCCTTGTGTATGTGAGTTTGAGTGTGTGAGAGTTCTTTGGGTTGAGAAGAAGAAGAAGAAGAGGAGACTCCTTGAAGAGCCTTGCTGTGAATTCAAGCTTTGGAACTGTGATCTTCATCCCTTGGGGAAGCTCCTGAAGGTAAAACTCCTTTACCTTTACTTGTATTTCCCCATAGATCTTGCATGGAAGTTTTATGAGTAAATGAGTCCCTTTTCTTGGTCTTGATGAGTTAAGCTACTCTAAGGCCAAAGGATCCGTCCTTTCAGAAGATTCAGAGTGTTTTGGACCATAAAAATGCTATCTTGTCGCATTTAGTGGTTTCATGCAAGCTATAAAGGTCTTAAATGGTTAAGACAAACAAGGGTTTTGAGTTTATGGACTTATAGGGCGTGCATAACCATAAAGTTGGAAACTTTATTGTTTGGGACATCTTTTTAAGTGTAGATCTAACTTGAGACGTCTGGAAGAGGTGTACTAAGAACTTAATGAAGTTTTAAAAGGCCACAACGTACGCTGGGCGTACCAAGGCGTACGCCAGTCGTAGATGGTCAGCATACTGTTTTTCGGTCAAGGCGTTTTCGCCGAGCGTACAACTGAGTACGACCCGCATACTCAGCCTGTTGGGCTTAGCTATTTTGGGCTTCGGGTATTGGGCTATCTGTTGGGCCTTGATGCTTGGGCACTACTAGATCATTTGGATAAGTGTAATTGTGGGCTAGTTAGAGGACCGAATCTTTAGGGTAAGGCCCAATAAGGGATTTAGGCCCAATTTGGAAATTGGGTCAATTATGGGCCTTGTATATTTGGGCCTTTGGATCAAGAAATTGGAATTGGGCCTTGGCCCAAATTAGGGAAAAAGTAAAATGGACTATCACCCTATGTTTGGACCCTTAGTCAAGATTGGTATTCAACTGTTGACTTAGTGTTCATTTATTATGATAGTTTGGGATTCTCGGTGAGTCAGCAGTCGGAGATTTCAGTACAGTTCGACATTGTGAGGTGAGTTCTTTTCACTATTTCAACAGGGTCTAAGGCACCAAGGACGGCCCTTTTTGGATTGTATCCTGGTTATAGGATGATGATATGTTTGGTGATCTGTTAGATCTGTATCCTGGTATATAGGATGATGTTAAGTTTAGTGATCTTATAGATCAGTATCCTGGCATATAGGATGATGCTATGATTAGTGATCTGTTAGATTTGTATGACTGTCTATACATGCTAGCTAGCATATGATATTTATGTGTTGATTGTGGGTGGGTTGAGGCGGTCCTACTTTGTTCTCTAGGCCAACAGACCCAGGGCGGCCCGGATAGGCTGAAGGCCTATCGGGGCATACCAGTCAGGCCGAAGGCCCGAAGAACAGTCCAGACAGGCTGAAGGCCCGTACTACTGAAAGCACAGGACCCATATGCGTAGCAAGGAAGTCACAACCCCTAGGGCTTTGTTGGGAGTTGGTTCCCCATTATTATATGGAATATCTGATATCTTCCTGGTATATTTTCAGCATGGTAGTTACAAGGCAATTTGTGACCGGATCCTGGTCGGGATCAGGAGATGGCAGTCAGGGTGGACCAGTAGTGCCCGAGACCATTGGCCAGATGAGACCAGATGAGTTGGATGCCAGGATTAGGGAGATCCTTCATGATGAGGTTGCTACACTTTTCCGGGCTCAGTTGCCGGAGATGTTTGGGTCTATCAAGACCGCTATGGTAGAGTATTTTGATGAGCGTTATGCAGCCATTGCGGAGACGGCTGCCGCTGCAGCTTCCGCAGCCGTAGCAGCTGTAGGTGGTGGGGCCAGTTGGGCTTTCCAATACCGGGACTTCGATAAGACGAAGCCCCCGACTTTCGATGGGATTCAGTACCCGATCATAGCCATGAGGTGGCTATCTGACGTTGAGGGATGCTTTTTCACATGCTCATGTCCTTCTGACCAGAAGGTCAGGTGTGCTCTGAACCTGCTGAGGTCCGAAGCGAAGGACTGGTGGAGATTGATGACGGAGTCGTATTTTGATGAGCAGAGATCTGTGGTTACTTGGGATCAGTTCAGGGAAATGTTCCGCACTCGCTACATTCCGCGGGTTGAGCAAGAGCAGATGGCACAGGAGTTTTTGGATTTGAGACAGGGTACGGAGTCGGTGATGGAAATCACCCGGATGTTTTACTGAGAGGGCGATGTTTTGCCAGGAGTTTGCTTCCGAGCAGGCTCATATAACTCGTTATCTGAGCATGCTCAAGACTGACATTAGACAGTTCGTTGCTACCCATCGTTGTGATACATTACTGGATTTACAGGAGGCTGCTATGCAGCGTGAGCTTGAGATTGAGCTGCAGTTGAGAGAGTAGAGACAGGCCCCGGCGCAGTCGCAGCCGCCGCCGAAGCAGTCCAAGACCGCCGATTCTAGGTTAGGAGGCTAGCACGGCCGCACTTGTGGGAAGTGCGGGAAGGGTCATTCTGGAGTTTGTCGATCCAGTGGTGTGTGCCGCAAGTGCGGCAAGGAGTGGCACTTTGCGAGGGATTGCCGCCAGTTATCCCCGGTTCAGGATATGAGGATCTGTTACCACTGCGATCAGATTGGTCATGTGAAGACCAATTGCCCGTTGCTCGCCGCTAAGTCGGCACAGGCCCCCACGCCAGCTACCTTGAGGATTACTGATGGGAGTCAGGGTAGAGCAGAGCCCCCGAGGGCTCGAGGACGCGCCTTCCATCTCACAGCCGAGGAGGCCAGGACAGCACCGGATGTGGTGGCTGGTATGTTTCTATCCTTTATCTTATTGATTATATCTGTTTTATGCTTATGTGTTTGTACCTATGTTAGATACGTTCTTAGTGAACTCTCTGCCTGCTCTTGTATTGTTTGACTCTGGAGCAAGTCGGTCGTTCGTCTCCCGGTCTTTTAGTAGGGAGTTTGGTTTGCCCTTAGGAGAGCTAGAGTGTCCGTTGCGAGTCTCCATCACCAACGAACACGAGATTTCTGCTTCATCAGTATATCTGGGTTGCGTTCTGGAGATCTTCGGGGTATCCTTCCCGATTGACTTGATTTCGATTCCCATGAGGGATGTTTGTGTGATAGTGGGAATGGATTGGCTGAGTCGTTTCGGTGCCATGATCGACTGCGAGGGTCAGTGATATTGCCATATATATATATATATATATATATATATATATATATATATATATATATATATATATATGTATATATATATAGGCAATATTTACTTACATTTTTATTAACATTTTGGTTATTTGCATAGAATTAAGGTACTTATAAGGATAAATTGTTATTTGTAGCCAAAGTGAAGCATTTTCGAAGAAAGGGACCAAAATTGACAATACTTGGAACATTGGAGACTTGGAGTACAAAAGATGAAGAAATTCACGAATTCAACCGAAGTCACGATGTGGACGAGAAGAACACGACGTGGCACGAGTATTCTAGAAGATAAGCTTACGTGAAGAAGGAATCCTTGCCCGATACGGATAATTCTCGGATCACGACGTGGAGCTTCCTGCCACGACGTGGATCACGACTTTTCAGAAAACTATAAATTCCCTTGCCCATAACGACTTGGGAAGTTTTTGGCGCCGTTGTCGGGGAACGGCTTAGTTATAAATTATTTATTTGCTTTTGATTAATCGATCCTTTTTGTGGGATAAAACCTGCAAAAAGTTATTTTACCAATCATAGTATAATTTATTTTTTTTATTATTATTTTCTTTTAGTTACAGGATTCACGACGTGAACCCATAGGCTCGCGACGTGAAAACTGTGAATTCTAGTTTTCTTTGATTTTTAGTTTATTTTTCTATTTTAGTTTAGTTTGACGTTTTTATTTTTGTTTTATTTCAGGAGTTCATGACCAGAGGCTCTAACACACCTTTGGTGCCACCTATTGAAGACCCAGAGTCCGCCCTTCACAAAAAGAAAGATAAGAACGTAAAAGAAGATCAAACACCAAAGAAGACGCCCTTACAAGAACTCAAGTCAGTATTCTCAAAGAAGTCGGGAAAGAAGACGGAAGAATCAAGTTCATCTTCAAAGGACAAGAACAAGGTTGAAGACTTAGATCAAATACCTATCCCGAACGAATCCGAATACGAATCTGAAGCCGAGTTTGGAATTTATACAAGTGAACCCGAGAACGAGCCAAATAACGAGATGGAAAACATTGAAGAAATGTCTATGGGAGCTTACAGAAAGAGAATTAGAGATGATGTTGGTCCAGGTTTAATACAACCTGCCATTCCTGCCACTGCCACATTCGAGCTGAAAGGACATATCCTTTCTGCACTGAAGGATATCCCATTCCATGGAAAAGATCATGAGGATGCGTTTAAGCACTTACATGAAGTCAACGACATTGCTGATTATTTCAATGTCCCGAATGTGAATATAGATACCGTCTTGCTAAGGATGCTACCAGTCACCTTCAAGGGAGCAGCAAAAGATTGGTTAAAAGCACTACCACCGGGTACAATCACTACTTGGGCTCAAATGCGTGAGCAATTTCTAGATCAGTTCTGCCCACCATCCAAGATAGCTAAACTCAAGAAGGCAATAGCCAATTTTGAGCAAAACCCGAGGGAGTCACTTTACGAGGCTTGGGAGCGCTACAAGGGGTTGTTAAGGAATTGTCCTCAACATGACCTTAACATCCAACAAGAAGTATCTATATTCTATGACGGGGTCAATGTAATGACTAGGCAACTCCTTGATTCTCAAGGACCACTTACAAAGAAAAATCTGGGTGAAGTCAAGGAATTAGTTGAAGAATTTGCAAAGCATTCTCGTGAATACCACAATCCAAGGAATGAAGGAGTAAAGGGAGTTGGGAGTGCACATTCTGAAGAGATGGCTGCTATGATGGCAATGCTAAATAATATGGACCGAAGGATGACCCAAATGGACCAATCAATTCATGAAATTAGAGTTGGTTGTGAAAGATGCAGTGGTCCACACTTGACTAAATATTGTGTCACACCCCCAAACCAGAACGGCGGAAACGTTCGGGGGCAGAGGACTTCATGTAAGTATCACAACACATGCAATATAGTAATCGAAGTACAAACAACCATTGCATTAATAAGTATAAGTTTTACATAAGTGTTTAAACATTACATATTCAAACACCAAAGTAGGTACATTAGAAGACAAGAGTCGCGGTACGGTACTAGGTAGTCTTCTCAAAAGCTTCGGGAGTGTACCTGTCTATTGGATTCTTGAGAAAACAAGTTATTTGGAAAGAGTAGATCAGCATTTAAGCTGGTGAGTTCATAAGTATTTTAGTTCTGTTAAGTATACCCTAAGTTCTTTGGATAAGTTCACTGGTTCCTCCAGAAAATCCTATATTTCCTGAGGTGATTAACTGATAACCTCAATAGTTTCCCTCTGTAATTACTTAGTTTATACTAATTATGTATAACCTAATATCGAATGGACAATCAAATGGGTTTATCTGCCCTAAGCCCACAACCAAACAAGGAACAGGAAGTAAGGCGGAAGTCACACATTTCACTCTCAATCGGATATTACTTATGTATAACTCTGATGTAAAAACTAAGGAATTATAGAATTAACCACTAAAGGTCTTTTATGTTATACTAGTTTTTACAGAGATTGAATGACTAAGTTCCATTTGATAAGTAGTTTAATTCCATAAACCGTTTCATTTGTAAAAGTGGTTTAATCCCATAAACCGTTTCATTTGTAAAAGTGGTTTATTCCCATAAACTGTTTCCTTTGTATAAGTGGTTTAATCCCATAAACCGTTTCTTTTGAAAGAGTGGTTTAATTCCATAAACCGTTTCATTTGTAAAAGTATTCTTAGTTATATCTGTTCTATAGTAAAAACCTTAGTATTAATCCTGGAAAATATTATATTATCCATAATACTGCCTTGTGGTTTTAAATGTTCAAAACCAGAAGTAGAAGTATATTTACCATACTTGATTTCATGATACGTAGCTTTTACTGTAAGTAAAAACTACAGAAGGTATATTTGATCGGGATGTAATTATCTTTTCTTACTGTTTTAAGAGAAGTATAGTACTTAGTAATTCACTAGTTGTTTTATCCATGTGAGTTCTATTCACCATACTAATATGACTGATATGCCTGCGGCGACGTTCTTCAGGCGTCGGAATGGTATGATATTTGACACCCTAGGCCTGCCGGCCAAACTGTAGCGAACAGTAGAGGTGCGGGATTGTCAGTCCCATATAGATCTATACACAAATTCACGCTCTCCCTACAAGAGATTCTGGTTAATAGGTCAGGACTTAAAGTCGTACTTAGATAAGTACACCGTGAAGGGTCTCACAAATTTATTGTTTCAACGAGATTTACGATGTATTATTACCCGTGATTGGTAACCCTGGTACTCTGTATCGTACCTTTGTTAATGAAATCCCGGTATGATGTATTATTACCCCGTGATCGCTAAACCTGGTACTCTGTATCGTACCTTTGTTAATGCAATCCCGGTATGATGTATTATTACCCCGTGATCGCTAACCCTGGTACTCTGTATCGTACCTTTGTTAATGAAATCCCGGTATGATGTATTTTTACTTCTTTAATATGTTGTTCATATATTAAAGGTATTATACATATCCTGGTATAGTTAAATGAATTTTTGGTAATTTCCATGGAAAGTATACAATCGTGAATCATACTTGTGTATTTAGTTCTGAATCATAAATTATACCTATTATAATTTATATGTTCTATTTGATTAGCATGATTTCTCATGGATGAACACCTTTGCTCAGCCTGATACAAAGGTTATGATACCAAAAGGAGTAACCTTATATATATATATATATATATATATATATATATATATATATATATATATATATATATATATATATATATATATATATATATATATATATATATATATATGTATATATATATATATATATATAATTAAGAAGGAAATGACCTTCGGACAAATAACACAACCTTAATTCCACATCCAAACAAGGAAAAGGAAATATGATAATGCATTAGTCCTAAGCCCTTCAAATCTTATTTATATATTTGTACATATATAAACATGATTTTGGCATTTATAATTTGAAATAGTTTATAAAACATTTTTCAAAGAATTTAACGGAGTTTACATGACTTTAAAGATTTAACATGGCTTTAAGTCATTTTGGAAGTATTTGGTAATTCTTAAAAGCATACGGAAACTCTTTGTGTGATTATTATCACATACAGTTATTAACACAATTTAATATTGTGTTAAACTTGTATTCCCCCCCCCCCCCTAAAAAGCATATAAAACCATTTAAAAAGGTATATTATAGGGGTATGAACTCACTTTGATAAGCGGTGATTCGGGCAGCGTTTCGTTTCCCGGAAAAGAGTTTGTTTAACAAAAAACCGGCTCAAATCGGGCAGAGTGTCGACTGGAGAGAGGTTAACTTCTCGAGAATTTTGGGGCTCCGGGGCTTGCTTCGGGTCTTAAACACGATACCGGGGCCTTGGGGGTCGTGAGAAAGTTTACGGGGTGAAAAGGTGAAAGAGGGTGAAAAATGGGGTGAAAAACCTCTCAAATCCGAGAAGTCTCGCACCCTTTATATAGGGGTGCAAGGGTTCGGCCGAGGTAGGCGAGTCATCGGACAGCTGGTGAGGGCGAGGAGTCAACAGCCACGCATCGGTCATACGAGGGGTACACGGGGTGAGACTTCGGACGTGGAGGCTTCTGAGTGGGCCGAACTTCGGTCCAATGGGAAGAGGGCATGTGTCCGAGGGGGCGTCCGAGGGGTGTCCGGGGGTGTCTCATGCGAAGGTGTTGGCTTCTTACTGGACCTCGGCTGCGGTCCAATCATAGGGTGACACGCGAGACTTCGGTCCAATCCAATGGTGCCACGTGGAGGCTCGCATGCAAGGGTGACGTGGCAGAAGGATGACTATGCGATTTTTCTCTGTTTTTGAGCCAAAAACTTCTAAAATTCGTAACTTTCGCATACGAACTCCGTTTTTGACGATCTTTATATGCACGCATAGGTAAAATCATACTCTACGACTTTCGTTTAGACTTCATCGGCTAATTTTGACTTTTATTTTTAATATTATTATTTTTAATAGACTGGGACAGGAAAATCCGTTAAAAATTCATAACTTCTTCATCCGACGTCTGTTTTTGTCTGTCTTTTTACCGTTGTACTACTTTTGACGAGACCTTCGATTCTCGTTTAAGTTGCATCGGCTAAATATCGATCTTTAGCTGTCTACTGTTAAACCGAAACTTAGAAAAATCATAACTTCCTCATACGAAGTCAGATTTTGACGTGCTTTTTATGAACGTTCTCGGTTTAACATATTCTACAAATTTCATTTAGATTGTTAAGGCTAAAAATCCTTTTATCGAAAATTCACTTTTTACACTGAACAGTGTTTTGCCGGTTTTGTCGCGGATTTTCGATTGGTCATAACTTCTTCGTTATAACTCGGATTTCAGTGTTCTTTATATTTTTGGAAACCTTGTTACAAACTCTACCACTTGGTTCATCCCAATTACGATTATTGATCAATTTATATTTGACTGGTGTCACATTATCCCCCCGTTAGAGGGAATTTCGTCCCGAAATTAAGTCTAAAGTGATACTCATGGACTAGGTCTAATCTTCCTTTTCCCAAGTGAATTCAGGTCCCCGGTTTGTAATACAGAGAACCTTCACTAACGGGATAAGACTTTGCTTGGTTCTTTTGATTTCCCTATCCATGGTTTTCATTGGTTCTTTTACAGAGTGTAGACTTTTATTTAACTTGATTTCATCGAGTGAAATAACAAGTGTTTTATCGGATAGACACCTCTTTAGATTAGATATGTGAAAGGTGGGATGAATGTTATTAAGTTTTGTGGTAGTTTATGTTTATAAGTACAAGACCAATTCTGGTAAGAATATCAAATGGTCCTGTGTACCTTGAATTTAGTATTCCACGCTTTCTCAGGCGTATCTTGTCCTTCCGGGGTGAGACCTTCATATGATAAGGTCATCAATCCTGGAATTTCAAGGGTTTTATTTTATCGAAGCCGTAGCTTCTCTGATTAACTCTGGAAGCTTTATGTCGCTTCCTGATTTGTATTTGGTTTTTGGTAGTTTCTCGGATGAATTCCAGATCAGCGAAGGTGTTGTGTGGAAATTGGATCTCTACCTAGTTGCATATTACCTAATTTAGTCCAGTGCAGATAAGATCTGTACTTGTGACCACAGAAGGTTTCGAATGGAGCAACTTGAATGCTAACGTGATAAAGGACTCGACTAATTGGTAAATGGGTATCCCTTTCTTTACCATAGTCGATCACATAGGCTCATGACTACTCTAGTTCCTAAAGCTTTTTGAGTGACTCCCTGAACTGGGAGATGATTCTATTATCTCTGCGGAGATAACAGATATTGGAATACCGTGCACTCACACGTTCTAGTCATCTTCTCTATTTGCCACATTTTCAGGTTTCAAGGCTTCTTGTTGAGCCTCCTTACTTTATATGGACAGATTTGAATGGGTTATCATAGTCAATGATTGGCTCTACGACTTGGGTACTCTTTTGGACTTAGGGTGTCAGATACTATATTGGCTTTGTCGGGATGATAACGGATTTTGAATTCGTATTCACATAGTAGCTCGACCCACTGTCGTGGTCTCATGTTGAATTCCACCTGGTAAAATATATGATGAAGGCTTTTGCTCCGAAGTTCATGATAAGACACGTACTTGGCTCATCCACCATCACCTCGTGTATACAAGTCGTATATAATTTAGATTTCACAAAAAGCTCGGATGGGTGACTCTGCCCCAGGTCCACAACTAAACAAGGAATAAGAGATAAGGCGGAATTACACATCCTTAATCTTGTTAAGTCTAAATTATATACCACTCTCGTGTATACACTTAGCAGCGATAGATTAACTTAATGAGTTCTTATTCTCTATTCTTGAACTTGACCTGCGGCACAATGATTTTCCTATGAGATCTATTGGAGTACTTCGGTAGTTACTGACTTCTAAGACTACTTCGGTGCTTTTCGTTTGAAGTTTCCTGTCTACTGAGTAGGCTAGAATGACGTGGTACCCTTCGCAAGGGTACTTCTGAAGTTTTGAAATGAGAGACAACCTAAGGGTTTTGCATTATGGATTGGAAGAATTTCATCTTACGGCTGATTAAGGAAAAAGTTCTCTTATACAGCCTAAGAATTTTCACATGGTAAGGGCCAGGCCAAACCATGTCGAATGAGGATGTCGGAATTTTCTCGACGAAATAGATATTAAGTCATTCTGGGAGGAATGATTACTAGGATGATATCCTATGTACCTAAGTTTTCAGCGCTTCTTGTTTTATTCTGTTATTATCGCTACGAACCCCTTTTTGATTCGAAATTGGCGGGTACTACCAATACGAGGGTTCTGATAATTTGAAATTATGAACTTTCATGAAAGGATCCTTACTTGGTCTCTCTATAATCGCTTAGTGTATACAAGTCATGTATAATTAAGATTGGTAAGACCATTGACTGAGCAACCCTGACCTAAATCCACAACCAAACAAGGAACAGGAAATGAGGCGGGATTTCTCACTCTAAGTCTACAAATCTTAATTATAAATGACCCTTATGTATACACTAAGTCATCATAGCTTACCTGTTAGGGTTTCAAATTTTATATAATTGTTGTGATTTAATTTGAATGGGAGAGTAATCATAATTATAGATAATTATCGGGGTTTGGAAGCGTACCAAAATATAGCAGGGTTCTTTGATGCTTTCCCATGTATTGGGGTCAAACTCCTCCTGCTCCCCCGTCATTCTTCTCTGTTGGACAGTCCCTCTTGTAATGTCCTATTTCACCACAAAGGTGACATATGGGAATGGTTCCAACATTGGCAGTTGAAGTGATGAACTCAATCGGAGTTCTACAGATGCGGGCGGTATGCCCCTTTATGTTGCATCTATTGCAATGCAGCTCTCGGCAAACTCCATGATGATGGTAGTTGCACTTGCTGCAGTGTGGGAGGTTTCCTAAGTACGGCTTGGTTGATGCTAGAATAACAAGGCTAATGGGGGTATTGACTGCCCCAGTTCGTTGCCCTCTGTTAGGTTCTTGAGTTGAACAACTCCCTTTCTTGTTCTCGAACTTTCGTTTCAGGATATTAGGTGTCACAACTAGCATTCTAGCTAGGAAATTATGTACTCTTGTAAACATTATCTACTATAAACTCGTAACCCAAATTCATGTTATGCTTGAAGTTCAACCTATGGAAGCACATTCAAACCTAGATTCATCAAGTAAAGTTGAAAACCCTAGAAATCCCGGTTTAAGTCCATTATGGACTAGGATTTCCTTATTGGGCCTAATGGGCCAATAAACTTCCAATGTGACTATTTTGGGCTTAGAACTCTTAAATGGGCTCTCATTGGGCTCACTCTCATAAGACTTAACCTTTTTGGGCCTTATAAGCCTAAAATGGACTAGTTTATCTTTAATGGGCCTTATTGGGCCATAACAAATCCAAATAACTATAATAGACTCAAATCCATTCCTTTATGCTAAATTGGGCCGTGAACTACTCTAAACGTCCAATGGGACGAAAATCATCAAATTGGGCCTCAAAGACTTCTAAAGAAGCTTGTTAGGCCGAAAGATCTCATCATTTTCATCCTTTCTTCTTCAAAACCATGAACATCAAAGCAAGGTGAGTTCATACCCCTCTATTTTCAGTTTTCATATGATTTATGGGGGAGAATACAAGTAAAATGTGAAGATCTATGTGTATTTGTATGTTATGTGTGATTTCTTGTGTTTTTGTGGTAAATATGTACTAAAAATGAACGATATTTCGAGATCTATAGTTCAAGAAGGAAAAATATGTAATCTAGGTCATACTTCACTTAACATGTCAAGATAAACTACTATACAAGCTTTAAAATAACACACTACAACATAAAACTTTGTTATTGGACTATTTTTGAAAAATAAACAAAAGATGGGGAAAAAGATGTCATTCACAGTTTCTACAAGGATCAAAAGGTCAAAACAGCCAAAATAAGAGTTGTTATAAATATTAGGCTTTTTAAAGGACTACAAATGTAAATTTTAGCCGAATGGGCTAAAATTTGGGCTTTTCGGCTATTTAGGCCCAAAAATGCGAAAAATCAAAATTTAGGGGCTGAAATGGAAAGTTTTCTCAAAACAGAGGCTATAAACGTAAATAAACCTATTTCAGGGGTTAAAATGGCCTTATTTATCAAAAGGGACTAAAAATGCAAAGATTTTGGATTTTGGGTAAAAAGTGTAAAAATTACGAAAAGTGTGGATTTAAATGCAAATCTTTTAACTAAGGGACTGAAACTGTCCAAAATAAAATTTTGGGCTTAAAACATTATTTAATTAAGTGTTTAGGCCAAAAATGTCAAGAAAGAGAGTTCAAGGACCTAATATGTCATTTTTCATAAAAATGGCTAAAAATTGCCAACTTTACCAAAATAAGGGCTGAATAGGTCAAACTAATATTTTTGGTCAATTATGTTAATAATAAAATAATTGGGTCAAAATATACAAAAGTTTATAGTTTATGGGTTTTAAATAGAAAAATAACTATTTTTATAAATCTATGAATCGTTATAAAACAAATTCGTTATTATTACGACATATCGATTAAACAACTTCGCAACACTAATACTATACAAAACAAGTAAACATTCTAATGGTTGGGCTTGAGAGATTCTAATCATGCTTATCGGGCCTTCGTGACCCATTAACATGACTTTTGGGCCCAACATAAATAATACATGTTATTGCGCCTCCTGTGACCCAATTACATGCTTAAGGGACCCTCAATGGTTTTTACATGCTATTGGGCCTCAGTGGCCCATTAGCATTGGTAGTAAGGTCCAAATAAATCATATGCGAAATGGGCCAACGCGCCTTTCGTATAGTCGACAGCCTTAAATAACATACGTAATTAGTAGGGCCTAGTAGTCCTCTTCTCCTCGTTTGTTAGGCTTACCTTCTCTTCAAGTAAACTAAAATCAGGTCATTAATCAAGGTTAATCAAATTCATGTGGATTAAGTGAGTAATTACGGGTGACACCAATAAGTGTCGGTCGTAGTCTGTAGTTGTAATCAAAGTCTCCTGGAGGGAGAGCGAGAGTTTGTGTATAGATCTATACGGGGGTGACTCCCCCACACCTAAGTTGTTCGCTACACTTAGACTCGGCCAATCTAGGGTCACAAAATCTTAAGATCAATTCTGGTGTTCATTAAAATGCCAAGACAGACGAACTAGTCATTATCATGTATGGTTATAACGACTCACATAGAAATCCGATATCATTTAAGTAATCAGGGGAAATCATATTCATTCGCTGTGACGATACAATAATACAAAACAATCATAACTTTTTATCGGAAAACATCGGGTTTTCCGGGGAAACCAATCTTACTCACTTGTACTTTCAAAAACTATAATGTAAAACTACTCATTTATACACGTTTTGAAATCATTCACGCATATACTTACAGGATCATCACAACATTTTCATGAAAAGTCTTATTACAGAAAATATCGGATTTTCTGGGTTTTACGAACGACATAAACTATTTTACATCAAACACACTTATGAACTCACCAACATTATATATGTTGACCGTTTTCAAAATAACTTGTATTCTCAGGTAATCGTTAGAACGAGGAAGCATCTAGTGTGTTGAAAGTTTCTTTTGTAGTTGCTAATCACCAAACACTTTATATTTTGGGATCATGTAATGTAAACCATGTACTTGATGTAAACAATGTCAGTTGTACTATGTAATGTTTGGTGATGAATGTGTTATGTTTCATGTATATTCATTGTGATGATATTTCAATTTAAGTCACGCGAGCCCTCAGACGTTTCCGCCGTCTGGTTCGGGGGTGTGACAGGTTGGTATCAGAGTTCTGTTTATAGTGAACTGGCATATCTAACCACACATCTATATGCAACTATAAACCCAGCAATGGACTAAATAACTCTGAACAAAACAAATAAAATGTGCTAATAAACACTCTTATTTGTGCGACTTAGAAAAATGAACATAATAACAAATCAAATAAGATGATTGGGAGAACCTGACATCCCGGTTAAGCCAAGACTGTTCACAGTTGTATTAGGGATGAATGTAGCCTGATCAACTACATTTCTTCGTAGTACAACTATCACATGCCCTGGAACGATCACGATGGTCAGTAAACCTAAGGCATACCCTATTGTTGAACAAGAAGAATGCATCAACCCAATTTTTATAACAACTAAAAATATTTTAGGATTAATAATAGTTTATTGATATACCCCCCCCCTTGCAGACAGTATGGCTAGGTTCCATCTCCCTGGAGATCCGTATTTCCCCAATCAGGGGAATAACGGATGGCTAGAGGAATCCGACGATGAGCCTGAAGAGGATCCCATAGAAGAAGAGGAACCGGAAGAGGAAATCGAAGAGGGACCTGCAGAACCTGTGGCAGACATTGAACAGGAAGAGTCGGGTGGCGACAGCAGCGATGATTCGGACACTGAGTCTGTAGTCATCCACCCCCCATACCCAGTGAGGGTGCCAGCTCACCGAATGGGCCCTAACGGCCCTACCCCTCCCTGGGGTATCGACATTTGGAGATGGAGCAGACAACAGGGACAGCGACCCCCGTTTGGCATGGCTCGCCAGTTCTATGACTTGAGGGAGGGAGGACCGGCTGACCGAGCACTTCCTGTCATGGTGAGACGATTACGGAACACTGGCGACCTGGCCCAGGATACGGCCGAGCAACTGAATCAGATGTGAGCCGCAGTGGCCCGGGCGGAGCGAGAAACTCAAGAAGTAATCCATAACTTTCATGTACGTCAAGCGATGTGGGAGGATCGACTACGAGCCACAGAACAACAGGTGGCGCGTCTTCAGGGCGCATCCACATCATCAGACCCACCACCCGATGCATCTCAGAGCACTTCGGACCAGTAGACTTCCCTACTAGTGCTATGTTCTCTTATGTTTGCTATGTACTACCGACTCCATGTTTAAGTGATTACACTACTCATAGAGTCGTTATGCTGCCGAACTTTATGTATGCTCTTTCGAGTAAATTTTCATGTATCAAAGTACAGATATTATTAGTGAAAAATGTTATGTGTTTTATGGTGATGTTGTGACCTGCTATGTGTTTTATACTATTATTGTTTGGTGTGAATATATGGGAACAGTTAGATACAAAAATCGATTCACGAAATTCTCAACTTAAAAACAATACATACTCAACATCTTTCTGTTCCGTAACAGCAAGATGCCTCAGAGACCAAACCGCGGAAATAACCAACCACCGACACCACCAGAAGTCAACTCAGCTGCGTTTCAAGCAGCTATATTTGCTGCAATCACAGCAGCCATGGCGCAAATCCACCAAGGGAACAATGGCGGAGGAAACGGGCAGGGAGCTGGAAGTTCAAACAACGGAATAAATCAAGGACCTACCAAGACATGCTCTTACAAAGACTTTACCAATGCCAAGCCACGAACCTTTAATGGAACGGGAGGTGTCATAGCCCTAAAGAGGTGGATTGAGAAAATTGAATCCGTCTTTGAAATTTGCGGGTGTCCAGATGGGTGCAAGGTCAAGTTCGCAGCATGTACCTTTGTTGATCAAGCTCTTTCCTGGTGGAACGGTCACATCGAAGTCATGACCCTTCCAGTGGCAAACGTGATGCCCTGGGAAGAACTGAAGGAAATGATGTTGGCAGAGTACTGCCCTAGAGGCGAGATACAAAAGATGGAACAAGAATTGTGGAACTTGACAGTTCAGAACTCTAATATCGACGCATACATATCCAGGTTTAGCGAGCTATCCCTTCTGTGTCCGGGTATGATCACCTCAGAAGGGAAAAAGATTGAGAGGTTCATCTGGGGATTGACTACACCTATCCAAGGGAATGTCATTGCGGCAAACCCTGAGATGTTTGATAGCGCCAAAAGATTGGCCAAGAAACTGTATGATCATGGCAGCAAGAAGAGTGTTAAGATTGTGGAAGCGGATGTTAAGAAAGAAGAAGAGAATAAGAAAGGGAAGAACAACAAGAGAAGAGGTAAACAGAACTCAGAATCATCTAAGAAGCAACAGACAGTGACTGTCCATGCAACAACCCAAGCTACCACAGCACCATATGCTCCAGCCTCATCCACGCCGAATACTCCGAAACAGTACACAGAGAATCTTCCCAAGTGTAACAAATGTAACTACCATCACCACGGGGAATGCAGAGAGATGATGTGCACAAGATGCAACCGGAAGGGCCATACAGCAAAGTATTGTAGGATCCAGCTTCCACAAAACCAGATGCCCAACAACAACAACAACAACAACAACAACACAAAGGATGGAGCCAGTTATACCTGTTATGGGTGCGGGAAGACCGGACATTTCAGGCGGAATTGTCCCAATGCAAACACCCAGGCGACAGGAGCAGCAGGAAGAGTGCTGACTATGGGACAAGGAGAAGCGGTTCAGGATCCCGCTGTCACCACCGGTACGTTTCTCCTTAACCACTCATATGCATGCATCATGTTTGATACCGGGGCAGAGCGAAGCTTTGTGAGTAATAAATTCAAACACTTGCTAAAACAACAACCCCAAAAGCTTAATGAAACCTTTACGGTGGAAATGGCTAATGGGAAAACAGAATCAGCTGGGGAAATCTATGTAGGATGTACCCTAACTTTAAATCAACATGCCTTTCAAATAAACTTGATGCCTGTAACTATTAGGAGTTTTGATGTGATTATCGGCATGGACTGGTTGAGCCCCCATCATGCCGAAATTATGTGTTGCGAGAAGGCCGTTCGCCTTCATCTCCCTAACCACGAAACCCTAATTATATACGGAGACAAACCCAGTACGAACCTTCGTCTTATCTCGTACATTAAGCCACAGAAGTATCTACAAAAGAAGGACTTGGCGTTTCTGGCACACATAGTGGATAAGTCCAAGGAAGAGGTCAATATTCGATACATCCCAGTGGCTTGCGACTTCCTGGATGTCTTTCCTGAAGACCTTCCGGGGATACCCCCAAAAAGACAAGTCGAGTTCAGAATTGACCTGGTGCCGGGAGCTACGCCCATTGCCAAATCACCCTATAGGTTGGCTCCTTCGGAGATGCAAGAACTGTCAAGCCAACTTAGCGAACTCTTGAGCAAAGGATTCATCCGACCTAGCTTCTCACCCTGGGGAGCTCCGGTCCTCTTTGTTAAGAAAAAGGACAGATCCTTTAGGATGTGTATTGATTACAGAGAACTGAACAAGCTCACTATCAAAAATCGCTACCCACTTCCGCGAATCGACGATCTATTCGACCAGCTCCAAGGAGCAAGTTACTTCTCTAAGACAGATCTGCGATTCGTATATCACCAACTCAAAGTCCGGGAAGAGGATATCCCCAAAACCGCTTTTCAAACTCGCTATGGACATTACGAATTTGTTGTAATGCCCTTCGGTCTAACGAATGCCCCTGCCGCATTCATGGACCTGATGAATCGAATCTGTCGACCATTCCTCGACAATTTTGTCATTGTTTTCATCGACGATATCCTAGTCTATTCTCGAAGCGAAGAGGAGCATGGCCGACATCTCCGGCAAATCTTGGAAACCCTACGAACTGAAAAGTTATACGCAAAACTCTCTAAGTGTAAGTTCTGGCTCCGTAGCGTGAACTTTTTGGGTCATGTTGTCAGTCAAGAAGGGATACATGTAGACCCTTCTAAGGTCAAAGCCATAGAAGGATGGGCGGTCCCAGCGACACCCATAGAAATTCGTCAATTTTTAGGTCTCGCAGGCTATTACAGTAGATTCATTCAGAACTTCTGCAAAACAGCCAAGCCACTTACCATGCTTACAGAAAAGGGCGTGCCATTTGAATGGACAGAAAAGCAGGAGGTTTCCTTCCGAACTCTGAAGCGAGCTCTCTGTAGTGCACCAGTACTATCACTACCAGAGGGAACAGAGGACTTCGTAGTTTACTGCGATCCTTCGAATCAGGGTTTAGGCTGTGTACTCATGCAGCGTGGAAAGGTGATAGCTTATGCATCCCGACAACTAAAGACACATGAGGTGAATTATACTACCCATGATCTCGAATTGGGAGTTGTGGTCTTCGCCTTGAAAATTTGGAGGCACTACCTTTATGGTACCAAGTGCACCATTTTCACCGACCACAAGTGTCTCCAGCACATTTTAAATCAAAAGGAGTTAAACATGAGGCAGCGAAGATGGGTTGAGCTGCTAAACGATTATGAGTGCGAAATCAAGTACCACCCAGGCAAGGCTAACGTGGTAGCTGATGCCTTGAGTCGGAAAGAATACTCAAGTCGTCGTGTGAAGACTCTTTCAATAACCATTCAATCCCATCTGTCCTTACAAATCAAAGCAGCCCAGTTTGATGCCATGAAGATAGAAAACAGAAAAAGCGAAGCGTTACGTGGAATGGAAAAGAACTTTGAAGTCAAGAAGGACGGAGCATATTACTTCATGAACCAAATTTGGATCCCTAAACTTGGGGGATTCAGAGAAGTAGTCATGAATGAGGCTCATAAGACACGATACTCCATCCATCCGGGTTCAGATAAAATGTACTTGGATATCAAGCAACAGTATTGGTGGCCTAACATGAAGGCGGAAATTGCCACATACGTTAGCAATTGCCTCACTTGTACTAAAGTGAAGGTAGAATATCATAAGCCCTCGGGACTATTACACAACCGGTAATACCCGAGTGGAAATGGGAAAGGATTACTATGGACTTTGTGACCAAATTACCCAAGACAACAGATGGATTGGATACCATATGGGTAATAGTCGACAGGTTGACAAAATCCGCCCATTTCCTGCCAATAAAGGAGTCATACAAGATGGAATGATTGACGAGAATCTACATCAAGGAATCGTGAGACTCCATGGAGTACCAATATCTATCATCTCAGATCGAGATAGTAGGTTCACTTCACGCTTTTGGCAATCGCTTCAGAAGGCTATGGGGACACAACTCGACATGAGCACTGCTTACCACCCACAGACGGATGGTCAAAGTGAGCGAACCATTCAAACGCTTGAGGATATGCTTCGAGCATGTGTGATAGACTTTGGAAGGTCGTGGGATACCCACTTACCTTTAATTGAGTTTTCGTACAACAATAGTTATCACACAAGCATCAAAGTTGCTCCTTTCGAAGCATTATATGGTCGTAAATGTAGATCACCGTTGTGTTGGACTGAGGTAGGCGACACTCAGCTGGCAAGAGGGCAGACACCAAACAATGCATTAACAGGACCAGAAATCATACGCGAAATGACAGAGAAGATAGTTCAAATCAAAGCTCGACTTCAAGCATCACGAGACCGACAGAAGAGCTACGCTGATAAACGGCAAAAGCCCTTGGAGTTTCAAGTCGGGGATCGGGTGTTGTTAAAAGTTTCTCCCTGGAAAGGGGTGATTCGTTTTGGGAAACGGGGAAAACTAAACCCACAGTACATTGGACCATTCGAGATTCTTGCCCGAATCGGTCTGGTGGCTTATAGACTGCAACTACCTGCTGAACTCAGCAGTGTACACCCCATGTTCCATGTTTCAAATTTGAAAAAGTGCTTATCCGACGAGACTCTAGTCATCTCGTTGGAAGAAATCGAAATCAACGAGAACCTCATGTTCGTGGAAGAACCCGTCGAGATCATGGACAGGGAGGTGAAGCGTACTAAGAAAAGTCGCATTCCAATAGTGAAGGTTCGGTCGAACGCGAAACGTGGACCGGAATTCACATGGGAACGCGAAGACCAGATGAAGCAAAAGTACCCTCACCTATTCTCGCATTCTCAAATCGAGCTTCAAAAAGAATTTCGGGACAAAATTCCCTCTAACGGGGGGATGATGTCACAACTAGCATTCTAGCTAGGAAATTATGTACTCTTGTAAACATTATCTACTGTAAACTCGTAACCCTAATTCATGTTATGCTTGAAGTTCAACCTATGGAAGCACATTCAAACCTAGATTCATCAAGTAAAGTTGAAAACCCTAGAAATCCCGGTTTAAGTCCATTATGGACTAGGATTTCCTTATTGGGCCTAATGGGCCAATAAACTTTCAATGTGACTATTTTGGGCTTAGAACTCTTAAATGGGCTCTTATTGGGCTCACTCTCATAAGACTTAACCTTTTTGGGCCTTATAAGCCTAAAATGGACTAGGTTACCTTTAATGGGCCTTATTGGGCCATAACAAATCCAAATAACTTTAATAGACTCAAATCCATTCCTTTATGCTAAATTGGGCTGTGAACTACTCTAAAGGCCTAATGGGCCGAAAATCATCAAATTGGGCCTCATATTATGGACTCAAGCACAAAAGGCCCAAGCCATTCTCTTCCTTCCCTCTCTCTCGGCCCAAGTAGAAAACAAAAAAAAGGGGAATTAAGGGAATTAAGGAGGGTTAGCCACCTCCTTATTACATGTTGGACTTCCATGCAAGTTCACATGTCTCCATGCAACCATCCCTTCACCTATCTCTTTCTTCTCCTTCTCTTCTTATTACTCACGGCCGAAGGTAGTAACACACACACATACCAAACTCCATTCCAATACCATCAATTTCTCTCAAGAACATCTCCATTCTTCCTTCAAAATTTCGAGACTTGCTCACATGCCAAGAAGATCTATCACTCATAACACAAATCTTTGGTAAGTTTTTACTTAAATCCAAAGTTTAACTTCTACATCTCATCAAAAATCATCTTTTAATTCATTCAAATTCATGATCATACTCCTTAGAAGCAATCTAAGCCCAAAGACTTCTAAAGAAGCTTGTTAGGCCGAAAGATCTCATCATTTTCATCCTTTCTTCTTCAAAACCGTGAACATCAAAGCAAGGTGAGTTCATACCCCTCTATTTTCGGTTTTCATATGATTTATGGGGGAGAATACAAGTAAAATGTGAAGATCTATGTGTATTTGTATGTTATGTGTGATTTCTTGTGTTTTTGTGGTAAATATGTACTAAAAATGAAAGATATTTCGAGATCTATAGTTCAAGAAGGAAAAATATGTAATCTAGGTCATACTTCACTTAACATGTCAAGATAAACTACTATACAAGCTTTAAAATAACACACTACAACATAAAACTTTGTTATTGGACTATTTTTGAAAAATAAACAAAAGATGGGGAAAAAGATGTCATTCACGGTTTCTACAAGGATCAAAAGGTCAAAACAGCCAAAATAAGAGTTTTTATAAATATTAGGCTTTTTAAAGGACTAAAAATGTAAATTTTAGCCTAATGGGCTAAAATTTGGGCTTTTCGGCTATTTAGGCCCAAAAATGCGTAAAATCAAATTTTAGAGGCTGAAATGGAAAGTTTTCTCAAAATAGAGGCTATAAACATAAATAAACCTATTTCAGGGGTTAAAATGGCCTTATTTATCAAAAGGGACTAAAAATGCAAAGATTTTGGATTTTGGGTAAAAAGTGTAAAAATTGCGAAAAGTGTGGATTTAAATGCAAATCTTTTAACTAAGGGACTGAAACTGTCCAAAATAAAATTTTGGGCTTAAAACATTATTTAATTAAGTGTTTAGGCCAAAAATGTCAAGAAAGAGAGTTCAAGGACCTAATATGTCATTTTTCATAAAAATGGCTAAAAATTGCCAACTTTACCAAAATAAGGGCTGAATAGGTCAAACTAATATTTTTGGTCAATTATGTTAATAATAAAATAATTGGGTCAAAATATACAAAAGTTTATAGCTTATGGGTTTTAAATAGAAAAATAACTATTTTTATAAATCTATGAATCGTTATAAAACAAATTCGTTATTATTACGACATATCGATTAAACAACTTCGCAACACTAATACTATACAAAACAAGTAAACATTCTAATGGTTGGGCTTGAGAGATTCTAATCATGCTTATCGGGCCTTCGTGACCCATTAACATGACTTTTGGGCCCAACATAAATAGTACATGTTATTGGGCCTCCTGTGATCCAACTACATGCTTAAGGGACCCTCAATGGTTTTTACATGCTATTGGGCCTCAGTGGCCCATTAGCATTGGTATTAAGGTCCAAATAAATCATATGCGAAATGGGCCAATGCGCCTTTCGTATAGTTGACAGCCTTAAATAACATACGTAATTAGTAGGGCCTAGTAGTCCTCTCCTCCTCGTCTGTTAGGCTTACCTTCTCTTCAAGTAAACTAAAATCAGGTCATTAATCAAGGTTAATCAAATTCATGTGGATTAAGTGAGTAATAACGGGTGACACCAATAAGTGTCGGTCGTAGTCAGTAGTTGTAATCAAAGTCTCCTGGAGGGAGAGCGAGAGTTTGTGTATAGATCTATACGGGGGTGACTCCCCCACACCTAAGTTGTTCGCTACAGTTAGACTCGGCCAGTCTAGGGTGACAAAATCTTAAGATCAATTCCGGTGTTCATTAAAATGCCAAGACAGACGAACTAGTCATTATCATACATGGTTATAACGACTCACATAGAAATCCGATATCATTTAAGTAATCAGGGGAAATCATATTCATTCGCTGTGACGATACAATAATACAAAACAATCATAACTTTTTATCGAAAAACATCGGGTTTTCCAGGGAAACCAATCTTACTCACTTGTACTTTCAAAAACTATAATGCAAAACTACTCATTTATACACGTTTTGAAATCATTCACGCATATACTTACAGGATCATCACAACATTTTCATGAAAAGTCTTATTACAGAAAATATCGGATTTTCTGGGTTTTACAAACGACATAAACTATTTTACATCAAACACACTTATGAACTCACCAACATTATATATGTTGACCGTTTTCAAAATAACTTGTATTCTCAGGTAATCGTTAGAACGAGGAAGCATCCAGTGTGTTGAAAGTTTCTTTTGTAGTTGCTAATCACCAAACACTTTATATTTTGGGATCATGTAATGTAAACCATGTACTTGATGTAAACAATGCCAGTTGTACTATGTAATGTTTGGTGATGAATGTGTTATGTTTCATGTATATTCATTGTGATGATATTTCAATTTAAGTCACGCGAGCCCTCGGACGTTTCCGCCGTCTGGTTCGGGGGTGTGACATTAGGCTTAAGGTTCAAGGTGTCCTTACAAGTAGGTCCTCATTGCTGTACTTGGCCATCACCACGATCGGGGTTACCGATAGCAGTACTACTAACATTTGCATTGTTAGCATTAAGGTGTGCCATGACAGCTGCTACAGCTGTTGTGGCCGCAGCTTGAAACATAGCCGCATCTATTTGAAGGATTGGTGTTTTGCCGGTGGGTTGGCTACATTCCTTCGGAGGCATGATTCTGTTTCATGATAAGAAAATGAGCTCGTGAGCGACTATCGTTGTCTCTAGATGTATTCTAACCATTTGTATCTATGTATAAATCTTTCGTTTTGTTATATTGTTCTCAATGATTCGACCTGCATCCCCATGATGCAGCCCTGGTAAGGAACAAAAGTAAGTTTCTAGAATGGTTATGAACCGAGTATCATCCGAACTAAGTTACCTTCGTTTGGTGGATATCGTTTTCCAATTTTCGAAAATATTCGAAAACAATTCATAACAGTGTCTATATAAAATAGACTTATGGATTTGAGAAGTAATCACTATCAATTAAGATTTCGTGATCTGATTTATTGTTATTAGTCGTGACAGGAAAAGAGTATAAGCTCAAAACCTAATGTGAGTAATGAAATCACTAACTCACTAGGTTGAATCGATTTACTAGTTATTACTTAGGTGAAAAGGCGCTCAACACTTCACATGAATCACACGTGGTTTTCTTTTGTTCTCTGTTCTATTCTAGGTGGTAATGATTTGTTTCCTCTTGGTATCTATAGGGTGTCCTTCTCCTCTGTAGGTATATTGAATTCCTAAGCTGTCTTACTTCTGATTCGGACACTGATCCTCATTACTTCGTAATGAAGATTTTGAATCTCGGAAGTTCATGCGAATCTCTCATTGGTGTCCTTAATAGGGTAAGGGCACTAAATGATTTCTATAGTTTGTTTACTTCTCATATGTTTCTTTCTTGGAATTCTCCTAATGAAATTCTGTTGGATCTTCCTTGACTCTTTTATTGAGTGCTGGAGTAACTATGTTTATCTAACGGGTTTACACGAGAATGGGAATGTCTAAAGAATTTATGAGAAAATTTAAATTTTTACGAAGGTGATCCTTTCTGGTCCTTCTATAATCACATGGTGTGTACCGATTATATATAATCCAGATCAAATAGACCTTTGAATAAGTAATCCTACTCTAAAACCACATCCAAACAAGGAAAAGGAAGTAGAGTGAAAATCACATATTCTAAGTCTATAAAATCTCGGCTATATATAACCTTAACGTATCCACTTAGTAATTATAGACTTATCAGAAAAGATCTTTTTAACATTTCCCCAAAGGTATGTAAAATACATCCATTTTATTTTAGTTATGAGTTTGATTCTTGGACTTCTAGATATAAGAACTTGACAAGTTTTCAGTTTTCTTGTTATAGCATCCTAAAATACTCCTATAGTATTTTAATCTTTATGTTTAGTTCTAGAATTCTTCCGGTACTTAGGTGAGTTTTAGACCTGTTGCAACACTACAATCACTCCCCAAACACATGTTGGTCATATCTCGAATGAATACAGTTGATCAGGCTATATTGATCCCATATATGATTACGTCGCTGTCTAGGTTTAACTGCAATGTCCAACATCCAAATACTTTTGTTTTGTTCTTCTTGTGATACTCATTCTAGTATATATATTCTGCATGTACTTATACTTTTATAAAATATTGTTATATTTTTAAAGTATAACTCTTGGTCAGAGTGCTTTTATCCCATTGGGTTTATAGTTGTATATCTTTTATGACTGATATATTGAGTTCACTATAAACACTGCTCTGATACCAATCTGTCACACCCCCAAACCAGAACGGCGGAAACGTTCGGGGGCGAAGGACTTCATGTAAGTATCACAATACATGCAATATAGTAATACAAGTGCAAACAACCATTGCATTAATAAGTATAAGTTTTACATAAGTGTTTAAACATTACATATTCAAACACCAAAGTAGGTATAGTAGAAGACAAGAGTCGCGGTACGGTACTAGGTAGTCTTCTCAAAAGCTTCGGGAGTGTACCTGTCTACTGGATTCCTGAGAATACAAGTTATTTGGAAAGAGTAGATCAGCATTTAAGCTGGTGAGTTCATAAGTATTTTAGTTCTGTTAAGTATACCCTAAGTTCTTTGGATAAGTTCACTGGTTCCTCCAGAAAATCCTATATTTCCTGAGGTGATTAACTGATAACCTCAATAGTTTCCCTCTGTAATTACTTAGTTTATACTAATTATATATAACCTAATATTGAATGGACAGTCAAATGGGTGTATCTGCCCTAAGCCCACAACCAAACAAGGAATAAGAAGTAAGGCGGAAGTCACACATTTCACTGTCAATCGGATATTACTTATGTATAACTCTGATGTAAAAACTAAGGAATTATAGAATTAACCACTAAAGGTCTTTTATGTTATACTAATTTACAGAGATTGAATGACTAAGTTCTATTTGATAAGTAGTTTAATTCCATAAACCGTTTCATTTGTAAAAGTGGTTTAATCCCATAAACCGTTTCATTTGTAAAAGTGGTTTAATCCCATAAACCGTTTCCTTTGTATAAGTGGTTTAATCCCATAAACAGTTTCTTTTGAAAGAGTGGTTGAATTCCATAAACCGTTTCATTTGTAAAAGTATTCTTAGTTATATCTGTTCTATAGTAAAAACCTTAGTATTAATCCTGGAAAATATTATATTATCCATAATACTGCCATGTGGTTTTGAAAGTTCAAAACCAGAAGTACAAGTATATTTACCATACTTGAATTCATGATACGTAGCTTTTACTGTAAGTAAAAACTATAGAAAGTATATTTGGTCGGGATGTAATTATCTTTTCTTACTGTTTTAAGAGAAGTATATTACTTAGTAATTCACTCGTTGTTTTATCCATGTGAGTTCTATTAACCATACTAATATGACTGATATGCCTGCGGCGACGTTCTTCAGGCGTCGGAATGGTATGATATTTGACACCCTAGGCCTGCCGGCCAAACTGTAGCGAACAGTAGAGGTGCAGGATTGTAATTCCCATATAGATCTATACACAAATCCACGCTCTCCCTACAAGAGATTCTGGTTAATAGGTCAGGACTTAAAGTCGTACTTAGATAAGTACACCGTGAAGGGTCTCACAAATTTATTGTTTCAACGAGATTTACGATGTATTATTACCCGTGATTGGTAACCCTGGTACTCTGTATCGTACCTTTGTTAATGCAATCCCGGTATGATGTATTATTACCCAGTGATCGCTAACCCTGGTACTTTGTATCGTACCTTTGTTAATGCAATCCCGGTATGATGTATTATTACCCCGTGATCACTAACCCTGGTACTCTGTATCGTACCTTTGTTAATGCAATCCTGGTATGATGTATTTTTACTTCTTTAATATGTTGTTCATATATTAAAGGTATTATACATATCCTGGTATAGTTAAATGAATTTTTGGTAATTTCCTTGGAAAGTATACAATCGTGAATCATACTTGTGTATTTAGTTCTGAATCATAAATTATACCTATTATAATTTATATGTTCTATTTGATTAGCATGATTTCTCATGGATGAACACCTTTGCTCAGCCTGATACAAAGGTTATGATACCAAAAGGAGTAACCTTTTATACTCATATATGTATAATATATATATAATTAAGAAGGAAACGACCTTCGGACAAATAACACAACCTTAATTCCACATCCAAACAAGGAAAATGAAATATGAAATGTCATTAGTCCTAAGCCCTTCAAATCTTATTTATATATTTATACATATATAAACATGATTTTGGCATTTATAATTTGAAATAGTTTATAAAACATTTTTCAAAGAATTTAATGGAGTTTACATGACTTTAAAGATTTAACATGGCTTTAAGTCATTTCGGAAGTATTTGGTAATTCTTAAAAGCATACGGAAACTCTTTGTGTGATTATTATCACATACAGTTATTAACACAATTTAATATTGTGTTAAACTTGTATTCACCCCCTAAAAAGCATATAAAACCATTTAAACAGGTATATTATAGGGGTATGAACTCACTTTGATAAGCGGTGATTCGGGCAGCGTTTCGTTTCCCGGAAAGGAGTTTGTTTGACGAGAAACCGGCTCAAATCGGGCAGAGTTTCGACTGGAGAGAGGTTAACTTTTCGAGAATTTCGGGGCTCCGGGGCTTGCTGCGGGTCTTAAACACTATACCGGGGCCTTGGGGGGTCATGAGAAAGTTTACGGGGTGAAAAGGTGAAAGAGGGTGAAAAATGGGGTGAAAAACCACTCAAATCCAAGAAGTCTCGCACCCTTTATATAGGGGTGCGAGGGTTCGGCGAGGTAGGTGAGTCATCGGACAGCTGGCGAGGGCGAGGAGTCAGCAGCCACGCATCGGTCGTGCGAGGGGTACACGGGGCGATACTTCGGACGTGGAGGCTTCTGAGTGGGCCGAACTTCAGTCCAATGGGAAGAGGGCATGTGTCCGAGGGGGTGTCCGAGGGGTGTCCGGGGGTGTCTCATGCGAAGGTGTTGGCTTCTTACTGGACCTCGGTTGCGGTCCAATCAGAGGGTGACATGCGAGACTTCGGTCCAATCCAATGGTGCCACGTGGAGGCTCGCATGCGAGGGTGACGTGGCAGAAGGATGACTATGCGATTTTTCTCGGTTTTTGAGCCAAAAACTTCTAAAATTCGTACCTTTCGCATACGAACTCCGTTTTTGATGTTCTTTGTACGCACGCGTAGGTAAAATAATACTCTACGACTTTCGTTTAGACTTCGTCGGCTGATTTTGACTTTATTTTTAATATTATTATTTTTAACAGACCGGGACAGGAAAATCCGTTAAAAATTCATAACTTCTTCATCCGACGTCCGTTTTCGTCTGTCTTTTTACCGTTGTACTACTTTTGACGAGACCCTCGATTCTCGTTTAAGTTGCGTCGGATAAATATCGATCGATTTATATTTCGAATTTTTAGTTGTCTACTGCTAAACCGAAACTTAGAAAAATCATAACTTCCTCATACGAAGTCAGATTTTGACGTTCTTTTTATGAACGTTCTCGGTTTAACATATTCTACAACTTTCATTTAGATTGTTAAGGCTAAAAAGCCTTTTATCGAAAATTCACTTTTTACACTGAACAGTGTTTTGCCGGTTTTGTCGCGGATTTTTGACTGGTGTCACATTATCCCCTCGTTAGAGGGAATTTCGTCCCGAAATTAAGTCTAAAGTGATACTCATGGACTAGGTCTAATTTTCCCTTTCCCAAGTGAATTCAGGTCCCCGGTTTGTAATCCAGCGAACCTTCACTAACGGGATAAGACTTTGCTTGGTTCTTTTGATTTCCCTATCCATGGTTTTCATTGGTTCTTTTACAGAGTGTAGACTTTTATTCAACTTGATTTCATCGAGTGAAATAACAAGTGTTTTATCGGATAGACACCTCTTTAGATTAGATATGAGAAAGGTGGGATGAATGTTATTAAGTTTTTGTGGTAGTTTAAGTTTATAAGTACAAGACCAATTCTGGTAAGAATATCAAATGGTCCTATGTACCTTGAATTTAGTATTCCACGCTTTCTCAAGCGTATCTTGTCCTTCCGGGGTGAGACCTTCATATGACAAGGTCATCAATCCTGGAATTTCAAGGGTTTTCTTTTATCGAAGCCGTAGCTTCTCTGATTAACTCTGGAAGCTTTATGTCGCTTCCTGATTTGTATTTGGTTTTTGGTAGTTTCTCGGATGAATTCCAGATCAGCGAAGGTGCTGTGTGGAAATTGGATCTCTAGCTAGTTGCATATTACCTAATTTAGTCCAGTGCAGATAAGATCTGCACTTGTGACCACATAAGGTTTCGAATGGAGCAACTTGAATGCTAGCGTGATAAAGGACTCGACTAATTGGTAAATGGGTATCCCATTCTTTACCATAGTCGATCACATAGGCTCATGACTACTCTAGTTCCTAAAGCTTTTTGAGTGACTCCCTGAACTGGGAGATGATTCTATTATCTCTGCGGAGATAATAGATATTGGAATACCGTGCACTCACACGTTCTAGTCATCTTCTCTACTTGCCACATTTTCAGGTTTCAAGGCTTCTTGTTGAGCCTCCTTACTTTATGTTGACAGATTTGAATGGGTTATCATAGTCAATGATTGGCTCTACGACTTGGGTACTCTTTCCGACTTAGGGTGTCAGCTACTATATTGGCTTTGTTGGGATGATAACGAATTTTGAATTCGTAGTCATTTAGTAGCTCGACCCACTGTCGTGGTCTCATGTTAAATTCCACCTGGTAAAATATATGATGAAGGCTTTTGCTCCGAAGTTCATGATAGGACTCGTACTTGGCTCATCCACCATCACCTCGTGTATACAAGTCGTATATAATTTAGATTTCACAAAACGTTCGGATGGGTGACTCTGCCCCAGGTCCACAATCAAACAAGGAACAGGAGATAAGGCGGAATTACACATCCTTAATCTTGTTAAGTCTAAATTAGATACCACTCTCGTGTATACACTTAGCAGCGATGGTTCGGCCGAGGTAGGTGAGTCATCGGACAACTGGCGAGGGCGAGGAGTCAGCAGCCACGCGTCGGTCATGCGAGGGGTACACGGGGCGAGACTTCGGACGTGGAGGCTTCTGAGTGGGCCGAACTTCGGTCCAATGGGAAGAGGGCATGTGTCTGAGGGGGTGTCCGAGGGGTGTCCGGGGGGTGTCTCATGCGAAGGTGTTGGCTTCTTACTGGACCTCGACTGCGGTCCAATCAGAGGGTGACACGCGAGACTTTGGTCCAATCCAATGGTGCCACGTGGAGGCTCGCATGCGAGGGTGACGTGGCAGAAGGATGACTATGCGATTTTTCTCGGTTTTTGAGCCAAAAACTTCTAAAATTGGTAACTTTCGCATACGAACTCCATTTTTGACGTTCTTTATATGCACGCGTAAGTAAAATCATACTCTACGACTTTTGTTTAGACTTCGTCGGCTGATTTTGACTTTATTTTTAATATTATTATTTTTAACAGACCGGGACAGGAAAATCCGTTAAAAATTCATAACTTCTTCATCCGACGTCCGTTTTCGTCTGTCTTTTTACCGTTCTACTACTTTTGATGAGACCTTCGATTCTCGTTTAAGTTGCGTCGGCTAAATATCGATCGATTTATATTTCGAATTTTTAGCTGTCTACTGCTAAACCGAAACTTAGAAAAATCATAACTTCCTCATACGAAGTCAGATTTTGACGTTCTTTTTATGAACGTTCTCGGTTTAACATACTCTACAACTTTCATTTAGATTGTTAAGGCTAAAAAGCCTTTTATCGAAAATTCACTTTTTACACTAAACAGTGTTTTGCCGGTTTTGTCACGGATTTTGGATTGGTCATAACTTCTTCGTTATAACTCGGATTTCAGTGTTCTTTATATTTTTGGAAACCTTGTTACAAACTCTACCACTTGGTTCATCCCAATTACGATTATTGATCAATTTATTTTTGACCTATATTTGACTGGTGTCACATTATCCCCCCGTTAGAGGGAATTTCGTCCCGAAATTATGTCTAAAGTGATACTCATGGACTAGGTCTAATCTTCCCTTTCCCAAGCGAATTCAGTTCCCCGGTTTGTAATCCAGCGAACCTTCACTAACGGGATAAGACTTTGCTTGGTTCTTTTGATTTCTCTATCCATGGTTTTCATTGGTTCTTTTACAAAGTGTAGACTTTTATTTAACTTGATTTCATCGAGTGAAATAACAAGTGTTTTATCGGATAGACACCTCTTTAGATTAGATATGTGAAAGGTGGGATGAATGTTATTAAGTTTTTGTGGTAGTTTAAGTTTATAAGTACAAGACCAATTCTTGTAAGAATATCAAATGGTCCTATGTACCTTGAATTTAGTATTCCACGCTTTCTCAAGCGTATCATGTCCTTTCGGGGTGAGACCTTCATATGACAAGGTCATCAATCCTAGAATTTCAAGGGTTTTCTTTTATCGAAGCCGTAGCTTCTCTGATTAACTCTGGAAGCTTTATGTCGCTTCCTGATTTGTATTTGGTTTTTGGTAGTTTCTCGGATGAATTCCAGATCAGCGAAGGTGCTATGTGGAAATTGGATCTCTAGCTAGTTGCATATTACCTAATTTAGTCCAGTGCAGATAAGATCTGCACTTGTGACCACAGAAGCTTTCGAATAGAGCAACTTGAATGCTAGCGTGATAAAGGACTCGACTAATTGGTAAATGGGTATCCCATTCTTTACCATAGTCGATCACATAGGCTCATGACTACTCTAGTTCCTAAAGCTTTTTGAGTGACTCCCTGAACTGGGAGATGATTCTATTATCTCTGCGGAGATAACAGATATTGGAATACCGTGCACTCACACGTTCTAGTCATCTTCTCTACTTGCCACATTTTCAGGTTTCAAGGCTTCTTGTTGAGCCTCCTTACTTTATGTGGACAGATTTGAATGGGTTATCATAGTCAATGATTGGCTCTACGACTTGGGTACTCTTTCCGACTTAGGGTGTCAGCTACTATATTGGCTTTATCGGGATGATAACGAATTTTGAATTCGTAGTCATTTAGTAGCTCGACCCACTGTCGTGGTCTCATGTTGAATTCCACCTGGTAAAATATATGATCAAGGATTTTGCTCCGAAGTTCATGATAAGACTCGTACTTGGCTCATCCACCATCACCTCGTGTATACAAGTCGTATATAATTTAGATTTCACAAAACGTTCGGATGGGTGACTCTGCCCCAGGTCCACAACCAAACAAGGAACAGGAGATAGGGCGGAATTACACATCCTTAATCTTGTTAAGTCTAAATTATATACCACTCTCGTGTATACACTTAGCAGCGAGGGTTCGGCCGAGGTAGGTGAGTCATCGGACAGCTGGCGAGGGCGAGGAGTCAGCAGCCACGTGTCGGTCATGCGAGGGGTAAACGGGCCGAGACTTCGGACGTGGAGGCTTCTGAGTGGGCCGAACTTCGGTCCAATGGGAAGAGGGCATGTGTCCGAGGGGGTGTCCGAGGGGTGTCCGGGGGGTGTCTCATGCGAAGGTGTTGGCTTCTTACTGGACCTCGGCTGCGGTCCAATCAGAGGGTGACACGCGAGACTTCGGTCCAATCCAATGGTGCCACGTGGAGGCTCTCATGCGAGGGTGACGTGGCAGAAGGATGACTATGCGATTTTTCTCGGTTTTTGAGCCAAAAACTTCTAAAATTCGTAACTTTCGCATACAAACTCCATTTTTGACGTTTTTTATATGCACGCGTAGGTAAAATCATACTCTATGACTTTCGTTTAGACTTCGTGGGCTGATTTTGATTTTATTTTTAATATTATTATTTTTAACATACCGGGACAGGAAAATCCGTTAAAAATTCATAACTTCTTCATCCGACGTCCGTTTTCGTCTGTCTTTTTACCGTTCTCCTACTTTTGATGAGACATTCGATTCTCGTTTAAGTTGCGTCGGCTAAATATCGATCGATTTATATTTCGAATTTTTAGCTGTCTACTGCTAAACCGAAACTTAGAAAAATCATAACTTCCTCATATGAAGTCAGATTTTGACGTTCTTTTTATGAACGTTCTCGGTTTAACATATTCTACAACTTTCATTTAGATTGTTAAGGCTAAAAAGCCTTTTATCGAAAATTCACTTTTTACACTGAACAGTGTTTTGCCGGTTTTGTCACGGATTTTGGATTGGTCATAACTTCTTCGTTATAACTCGGATTTCAGTGTTCTTTATATTTTTGGAAACCTTGTTACAAACTCTACCACTTGGTTCATCCCAATTACGATTATTGATCAATTTATTTTTGACCTATATTTGACTGATGTCACATTATCCCCCCGTTAGAGGGAATTTCGTCCCGAAATTATGTCTAAAGTGATACTCATGGACTAGGTCTAATCTTCCCTTTCCCAAGTGAATTCAGGTCCCCGGTTTGTAATCCAGCGAACCTTCACTAACGGGATAAGACTTTGCTTGGTTCTTTTGATTTCCCTATCCATGGTTTTCATTGGTTCTTTTACAAAGTGTAGACTTTTATTTAACTTGATTTCATCGAGTGAAATAACAAATGTTTTATCGGATAGACATCTCTTTAGATTAGATATGTGAAAGGTGGGATGAATGTTATTAAGTGTTTGTGGTAGTTTAAGTTTATAAGTACAAGACCAATTCTGGTAAGAATATCAAATGGTCCTATGTACCTTGAATTTAGTATTCCACGCTTTCTCAAGCGTATCTTGTCCTTCCGGGGTGAGACCTTCATATGACAAGGTCATCAATCCTGGAATTTCAAGGGTTTTCTTTAATCGAATCCGTAGCTTCTCTGATTAACTCTGGAAGCTTTATGTCGCTTCCTGATTTGTATTTGGTTTTTGGTAGTTTCTCGAATGAATTCCTGATCAGCAAAGGTGATGTGTGGAAATTGGATCTCTAGCTAGTTGCATATTACCTAATTTAGTCCAGTGCAGATAAGATTTGCACTTGTGACCACAGAAGGTTTCGAATGGAGCAACTTGAATGCTAGCGTGATAAAGGACTCGACTAATTGGTAAATGGGTATCCCGTTCTTTACCATAGTCGATCACATAGGCTCATGACTACTCTAGTTCCTAAAGCTTTTTGAGTGACTGCCTGAACTAGGAGATGATTCTATTATCTCTGCGGAGATAACAGATATTGGAATACCGTGCACTCACACGTTCTAGTCATCTTCTCTACTTGCCACATTTTCAGGTTTCAAGGCTTCTTGTTGAGCCTCCTTACTTTACGTGCACAGATTTGAATGGGTTATCATAGTCAATGATTGGCTCTACGACTTGGGTACTCTTTCCGACTTAGGGTGTCAGCTACTATATTGGCTTTGTCGGGATGATAACGAATTTTGAATTCGTACTCATTTAGTAGCTCGACCCACTGTCGTGGTCTCATGTTGAATTCCACCTGGTAAAATATATGATGAAGGATTTTGCTCCGAAGTTCATGATAAGACTCGTACCTGGATCATCCACCATCACCTCGTGTATACAAGTCGTATATAATTTAGATTTCACAAAACGTTCGGATGGGTGACTTTGCCCCAGGTCCACAACCAAACAAGGAACAAGAAATAGGGCGGAATTACACATCCTTAATCTTGTTAAGTCTAAATTATATACCACTCTCGTGTATACACTTAGCAGCGAGGGTTCGGCCGAGGTAGGTGAGTCATCGGACAGCTGGCGAGGGCGAGGAGTCAGCAGCCACGCGTCGGTCATGCGAGGGGTACACGGGGCGAGACTTCGGACGTGGAGGCTTCTGAGTGGGCCGAACTTCGGTCCAATGGGAAGAGGGCATGTGTCCGAGGGGGTGTCCGGGGGGTGTCTCATGCGAAGGTGTTGGCTTCTTACTGGACCTCGGCTGCGGTCCAATCAGAGGGTAACACGCAAGACTTCGGTCCAATCCAATGGTGCCACGTGGAGGCTCGCATGCGAGGGTGACGTGGCAGAAGGATGACTATGCGATTTTTCTCGGTTTTTTAGCCAAAAACTTCTAAAATTCGTAACTTTCGCATACGAACTCTGTTTTTGACGTTCTTTATATGCAGGCGTAGGTAAAATCATACTTTACGACTTTCGTTTAGACTTCGTCGGCTGATTTTGAATTATTTTTAATATTATTATTTTTAACACACCGGAACAGGAAAATCCGTTAAAAATTCATAACTTCTTCATCCGACGTCCGTTTTCGTCTGTATTTTTACCGTTGTACTACTTTTGACGAGACCTTCGATTCTCGTTTAAGTTGCGTCGGCTAAATATTGATCGATCTATATTTCGAATTTTTAGTTGTCTACTGCTAAACCGAAACTTAGAAAAATCATAACTTCATCATACGAAGTCAGATTTTGACGTTCTTTTTATGAACGTTCTCGGTTTAACATATTTTACAACTTTCATTTAGATTGTTAAGGCTAAAAAGCCTTTTATCGAAAATTCACTTTTTACACTGAACAGTGTTTTGCCGGTTTTGTCGCGGATTTTCGATTGGTCATAACTTCTTCGTTATAACTCGGATTTCAGTGTTCTTTATATTTTTGAAAACCTTGTTACAAACTCTACCACTTGGTTCATCCCAATTACGATTATTGATCAATTTATTTTTGACCTATATTTGACTGGTGTCACATTATCCCCCCGTTAGAGGGAATTTCGTCCCGAAATTATGTCTAAAGTGATACTCATGGACTAGGTCTAATCTTCCCTTTCCCAAGTGAATTCAGGTCCCCGGTTTGTAATCCAGCGAACCTTCACTAACGGGATAAGACTTTGCTTGGTTCTTTTGATTTCCCTATCCATGGTTTTCATTGGTTCTTTTACAAAGTGTAGACTTTTATTTAACTTGATTTCATCGAGTGAAATAACAAATGTTTTATCGGATAGACACCTCTTTAGATTAGATATGTGAAAGGTGGGATGAATGTTATTAAGTTTTTGTGGTAGTTTAAGTTTATAAGTACAAGACCAATTTTGGTAAGAATATTAAATGGTCCTATGTACCTTGAATTTAGTATTCCACGCTTTCTCAAGCGTATCTTGTCCTTCCGGGGTGAGACCTTCATATGACAAGGTCATCAATCCTGGAATTTCAAGGGTTTTCTTTTATCGAAGCCGTAGCTTCTCTGATTAACTCTGGAAGCTTTATGTCGCTTCCTGATTTGTATTTGGTTTTTGGTAGTTTCTCGGATGTATTCCAGATCAGCGAAGGTGCTGTGTGGAAATTGGATCTCTAGCTAGTTGCATATTACCTAATTTAGTCCAGTGCGGATAAGATCTGCACTTGTGACCACAGAAGGTTTCGAATGGAGCAACTTGAATGCTAGCGTGATAAAGGACTCGACTAATTGGTAAATGGGTATCCCATTCTTTACCATAGTCGATCACATAGGCTCATGACTACTCTAGTTCCTAAAGCTTTTTGAGTGACTGCCTGAACTAGGAGATGATTCTATTATCTCTGCGGATATAACAGATATTGGAATACCGTGCACTCACACGTTCTAGTCATCTTCTCTACTTGCCACATTTTCAGGTTTCAAGGCTTCTTGTTGAGCCTCCTAACTTTATGTGCACAGATTTGAATGGGTTATCATAGTCAATGGTTGGCTTTACGACTTGGGTACTCTTTCCGACTTAGGGTGTCAGCTACTATATTGGCTTTGTCGGGATGATAACGAATTTTGAATTCGTAGTCATTTAGTAGCTCGACCCACTGTCGTGGTCTCATGTTGAATTCCACCTGGTAAAATATATGATGAAGGCTTTTGCTCCGAAGTTCATGATAAGACTCGTACTTGGCTCATCCACCATCACCTCGTGTATACAAGTCGTATATAATTTAGATTTCACAAAACGTTCGGATGGGTGACTCTGCCCCAGGTCCACAACCAAACAAGGAACAGGAGATAGGGCGGAATTATACATCCTTAATCTTGTTAAGTCTAAATTATATACCACTCTCGTGTATACACTTAGCAGCGAGGGTTCGGCCGAGGTAGGTGAGTCATCGGACAGCTGGCGAGGGCGAGGAGTCAGCAGCCACTCGTCGGTCATGCGAGGGGTACACAGGGCGAGCCTTCGGACGTGGAGGCTTCTGAGTGGGCCGAACTTCGGTCCAATGGGAAAAGGGTATGTGTCTGAGGGGGTGTCCGAGAGGTGTCCGGGGGGTGTCTCATGCGAAGGTGTTGGCTTCTTACTGGACCTCGGCTGCGGTCCAATCAGAGGGTGACACGCGAGACTTTGGTCCAATCCAATGGTGCCACGTGGAGGCTCGCATGCGAGGATGACGTGGCAGAAGGATGAGTATGCGATTTTTCTTGGTTTTTGAGCCAAAAACTTCTAAAATTCGTAACTTTCGCATACGAACTCCGTTTTTGACGTTCTTTATATGCACGCGTAGGTAAAATCATACTCTACGACTTTCGTTTAGACTTCATTAGCTGATTTTGACTTTATTTTTAATATTATTATTTTTAACAGACCGGGACAGGAAAATCCGTTAAAAATTCGTAACTTGTTCATCCGACGTCCGTTTTCGTCTGTCTTTTTACCGTTGTACTACTTTTGACGAGACCGTCGATTCTCGTTTAAGTTGCGTCGGCTAAATATCGATCGATCTATATTTCGAATTTTTAGTTGTCTACTGCTAAACCGAAACTTAGAAAAATCATAACTTCATCATACGAAGTCAGATTTTGACGTTCTTTTTATGAACGTTCTCGGTTTAACATATTCTACAACTTTCATTTAGATTGTTAAGGCTAAAAAGCCTTTTATTGAAAATTCACTTTTTACACTGAACAGTGTTTTGCCGGTTTTGTCGCGGATTTTCGATTGGTCATAACTTCTTCGTTATAACTCGGATTTCAGTGTTCTTTATATTTTTGGAAACCTTGTTACAAACTCTACCACTTGGTTCATCCCAATTATGATTATTGATCAATTTATTTTTGACCTATATTTGACTGGTGTCACATTATCCCCCCGTTAGAGGGAATTTCGTCCCGAAATTATGTCTAAAGTGATACTCATGGACTAGGTCTAATCTTCCCTTTCCCAAGTGAATTCAGGTCCCCGGTTTGTAATCCAGCGAACCTTCACTAACGGGATAAGACTTTGCTTGGTTCTTTTGATTTCCCAATCCATGGTTTTCATTGGTTCTTTTACAAAGTGTAGACTTTCATTTAACTTGATTTCATCGAGTGAAATAACAAATGTTTTATCGGATAGACACCTCTTTAGATTAGATATGTGAAAGGTGGGATGAATGTTATTAAGTTTTTGTGGTAGTTTAAGTTTATAAGTACAAGACCAATTCTGGTAAGAATATCAAATGGTCCTATGTACCTTGAATTTAGTATTCCACGCTTTCTCAAGCGTATCTTGTCCTTCCGGGGTGAGACCTTCATATGACAAGGTCATCAATCCTGGAATTTCAAGGGTTTTCTTTTATCGAAGCCGTAGCTTCTCTGATTAACTCTGGAAGCTTTATGTCGCTTCCTGATTTGTATTTGGTTTTTGGTAGTTTCTCGGATGAATTCCAGATCAGCGAAGGTGCTGTGTGGAAATTGGATCTCTAGCTAGTTGCATATTACCTAATTTAGTCCAGTGCAGATAAGATCTGCACTTGTGACCACAGAAGGTTTCGAATGGAGCAACTTGAATGCTAGCGTGATAAAGGACTCGACTAATTGGTAAATGGGTATCCCATTCTTTACCATAGTCGATCACATAGGCTCATGACTACTCTAGTTCCTAAAGCTTTTTGAGTGACTGCCTGAACTAGGAGATGATTCTATTATCTCTGCGGAGATAACAGATATTGGAATACCGTGCACTCACACGTTCTAGTCATCTTCTCTACTTGCCACATTTTCAGGTTTCAAGGCTTCTTGTTGAGCCTCCTTACTTTATGTGCACAGATTTGAATGGGTTATCATAGTCAATGATTGGCTCTACGACTTGGGTACTCTTTCCGACTTAGGGTGTCAGCTACTATATTGGCTTTGTCGGGATGATAACGAATTTTGAATTCGTACTCATTTAGTAGCTCGACCCACTGTCGTGGTCTCATGTTGAATTCCACCTGGTAAAATATATGATGAAGGATTTTGCTCCGAAGTTCATGATAAGACTCGTACCTGGCTCATCCACCATCACCTCGTGTATACAAGTCGTATATAATTTAGATTTCACAAAACGTTCGGATGGGTGACTTTGCCCCAGGTCCACAACCAAACAAGGAACAGGAGTTATGGCGGAATTACACATCCTTAATCTTGTTAAGTCTAAATTATATACCACTCGCGTGTATACACTTAGCAGCGAGGGTTCGGCGGAGGTAGGTGAGTCATCGGACAGCTGGCGAGGGCGAGGAGTCAGCAGCCACGCGTCGGTCATGCGAGGGGTACACGGGGTGAGCCTTCGGACGTGGAGGCTTCTGAGTGGGCCGAACTTCGGTCCAATGGGAAGAGGGTATGTGTCCGAGGGGGTGTCCGAGAGGTGTCCGGGGGGTGTCTCATGCGAAGGTGTTGGCTTCTTACTGGACCTCGGCTGCGGTCCAATCAGAGGGTGACACGCGAGACTTCGGTCTAATCCAATGGTACCACGTGGAGGCTCGCATGCGAGGGTGACGTGGCAGAAGGATGACTATGTGATTTTTCTCGGTTTTTGACCCAAAAACTTCTAAAATTCGTAACTGTTGCATACGAACTCCGTTTTTGACGTTCTTTATATGCACGCGTAGGTAAAATCATACTCTACGACTTTCGTTTAGACTTCATTTGCTGATTTTGACTTTATTTTTAATATTATTATTTTTAACAGACCGGGACAGGAAAATCCGTTAAAAATTCATAACTTCTTCATCCGGCGTCCGTTTTCATCTGTCTTTTTACCGTTGTACTACTTTTGACGAGACCTTCGATTTTCGTTTAAGTTGTGTCGGCTAAATAACGATCGATTTATATTTCGAATTTTTAGCTGTCTACTGCTAAACCGAAACTTAGAAAAATCATAACTTCCTCATACGAAGTCAGATTTTGACGTTCTTTTTATGAACGTTCTTGGTTTAACATATTCTACAGCTTTCATTTAGATTGTTAAGGCTAAAAAGACTTTTATCGAAAATTCACTTTGTGCTCTGAAAAGTGTTTTGCCGGTTTTGTCGCGGTTTTTCGATTGGTCATAACTTCTTCGTTATAACTCGGATTTCAGTGTTCTTTATATTTTTGGAAACCTTGTTACAAACTCTACCACTTGGTTCATCCCAATTATGATTATTGATCAATTTATTTTTGACCTATATTTGACTGGTGTCACAGATTGCCATTTGGATGAATATGGGAACAAGAAGGCTCAAGTTTGCTACTTGAGTTGGGACAAGTATGATGAAGACTGGAGGAAACCAAAGAAAGAGTGGCTGCCATATGATGAGTACAAGAGGCAAAAAGAAGAAAAATTTAAGCAGACAGGCCGAGGCTTCTACCAAAAAGAGTAACCACCAGCCGAGAGTCTGGCTCACGACAGGCCGAGTCCAAGCATACAAGAGGCGATGGAAGGAGCAGAAAATCCAGCTGGTGATGGACTCATCTGAAAATTCAACATAGGAAGCACGGAGTCTGGCTCACGACTCCATCAAAAAGAAGCGCTTCTCGGGAGGCAACCCGAGTTTGGTTTGCATTTTCTTTTCTTTTCTTTTTAGCTTTTGAGTTTTTGATTAGGAATGTTATCAAGTCATCAAAAAAACACTCTTGTTTAGTTCGAATCCACTTCCTCTTTATGGTTAGCTAGCTATTATGGATTATCAAGTTGGTCACCAATTATTATAAGGGTCAGCGAGTGGTAGTTCGAACCCCAAGTGGGGGAGAACTGGTTATCTACGGCGAGGGCACCAGGTTGGGTTCAGGGTTTTGTTCAGCCGCCAGGGCTCGGTAGTATATTCAGCACGGGTGTACGGGTTATCTGGCGTATGTGGTGGATACACGTGTTAGGGATCAGGTCTCAGTTTCAGACGTTCCAGTCGTCTGAGAATTCGCCGATGTATTTCCGGAGGAGTTACCCGGAGTTCCTCCTGAGAGGCAGGTCGAGTTCAGGATCAACCGCGTACTCAGCCTGTTGGGCTTAGCTATTTTGGGCTTCGGGTATTGGGCCATCTGTTGGGACTTGATGCTTGGGCCCTACTGGATCATTTAGATAAGTGTAATTGTGAGCTAGTTAGAGGACCAGATCTTTGGGGTAAGGCCCAATAAGGGATTTGGGCCCAATTTGGAAATTAGGTCAATTATGGGCCTTGTATATTTGGGCCTTTGGATCAAGAAATTGGAATTGGGCCATGGCCTAAATTGGGGAAAAAATAAAATGGACTATCTGTTGGATAAGGTGTCTAAGTCCATAACTATATTTGGTATGTACTTGACCCGACCCGGCATGGTCCATTTGGGTTGCATGGAATCATGCATTTGGATAAACTAAAATGAGAGAAATAACACTTATGGTTTATTAATATATTATAAGTTCTAATATATTAATAATATTATTTAATTAGTATTGATCAAGAATTAATCTAGATTTAATTAAGTAATCAAAAGGAGACTATTTAAATATATGGGTTGATTGTGTAAATCATCCATACTTGTATAGTAGGCTAGATGCTCCATGGATTATCAAGTTGGGCTAAGGTCCATAGGATGCTCCATGGATGCTCCATGGGAGTTACAAACCCATGGGTCATGGAAATGAAGATTCATGTTACATTAGGGTTTATATGGTGTAACCCTAATTGTAACACACTATATAAAGGATATGAAGCTCACCAAAATCGACTACTAGAAGCAATAGAGAGGGCAAGCCGATTTCTATGTGTGACATTCTCTCTTAAAGTTTATTCCAAGAGCATTTGGTGTTGTGTGCAACATTTGAGGCATCACACTTGGGGTGTTAGGCTCTCAAGGTTTTCAAGGAATCAAATCAATTACAAGGTATGTAACTCTAGCTATCTTTTATGTTCAAAGTTCCCCATGTATGCTAGATAGGATTATGAACCTTGGAAAAGTATTTTGCATGTATTTTAGACAAACATAGATCCAAGGTTTCTAGGGTTGCATGTACACCTTAGGAGTGTTAGAATGATAAAAACCCTACAGTGGTATCAGGGCCTAGGCTTGTTTGTTTGATACTTGATGCAAAATTGTGAAAAAAACTCGTTTTTATGCACTCTGGAGCATGAACTCGCCGAGTCCATGGGGGGACTCGACGATACCATGAGTAAACTCATCCTACTCGTCGAGTAGGTTCATGCACTCGACGAGTAGGAGCCCCTTAGTGCAGTTTTTCGAGTTTTGCTGCTGGAAATGGACTAGAAACATTACCCTAAACTGTTTTGGTGTTTTAAAACTTGTTTTAGATGGTGTAATGGTTGTTCTAATCCATTTACAATGGCTAATATCAAAATTACATGATTATATGTGTTCATATGTTCTTGAAATTTTTGATATGACGATTAATGTTCTTATGAGTTCTTGATAGATCATAGGAATTACTTGTTTAATGCTTAATTCATTATCTTTATGTGTTTTAATGGAGTCCATAACTTGTCGTCAAGTTATGGATAACCAAAAGTCACTTTGTATTAAATCCATTAAAAGAACACATAAGTTACAAAAATGAAGAGTCTTCATTTTAATAACTCATAAGTTATGAATTGAAAGGTTTTGTAAAGATACAAAACTTGCCCTCAAGTTTTGGAACATGTAAAATCATCTAGTAAACTTTAGTTCCAACCCCTAGAATTTTAAAAAGTTAAAATTCAACCGTTATACTTTATAATATTATAAGTTAATAATATAATATATATATATATATATATATATATATATATATATGTATAAGATCAAGTCGTTTTACCGTTAGTAGGCCTCATTCACGAAGCCGGTCTATAAGGGGGTATAAGGTTGTTGCCTATAAAATGGCAGCTTAATGGGTGTCCACTCTCACCCACCGCTTCCTTGACTGGTGGAGGGTCGTTAGCCGAACGGGTAGGACAATGACTTAAAATTCTCATTAAAAGTATAATGATTATTATAAAGTAACTAAATGTTTTTTTTATAAATTCCCAATCATAGTTACTTTAGGGAAAATGTGAATAAGGTGCTAACCCATGAAATTACACTTTGCACTTTGATTAAGTCGTTAGTGGAGCGTGTGTGGTTAACCGGCACACTAACTTGGACTTAACAAGGTAGGCAAAGGGTGACTTAAGGTTTTTCATAGGTCGGTGGAGCGCGTGTGGTTAACCGGCACATCTATTAAGTGAAAAACATTAAGGGTACCAAGTAATTTGCATGGTTACTTCACACCTTGTTTTGTGATCCTCGGTATCCCAGTCACAAAACATGAAGGGCACACTCGAGATTGAAACATGCCATTGAAAAGTTCAATGAATCTCAAAAGAATCTAGGAGTTTCTAAAAACCAAATAAAACCTAATTCTTATATATTTTGTTTTTCATGGTGGAAATTGGTGAATCGTCATTCACCTACCTTTCAAATATGTTTTAGCTTAGATTACGACATCCCTCTTCTAAGTTATAATATATTGTGATTGGGTCCTAGCCTTAATATTACATTTGGGTGTTTTATTAAGGACTATCTTTATATCTAAACTAAACTTGTCTTTTCTTCTTTTTCAGATGTCTTCCAACAATGCTGCTTCTGGCTCAAACCCTACCGGCTCCTTCTCTCTCATGAACCTTTATGGGAGAGTCATCTTTGATGGATCCAGCTTTACAGATTGGATCAGGAACATCAGTATGGTCACTCGGTATGAGAACAAAGAATATGTTCTCGACAAGGAGCTTAAGGTACCCGAGCCGACTGCTACTCCTGAGGAGATCGCTGAATATGAGGCACATGAAAGAGATGCTACCAAAGTGGCATGCATCATGATGGCCACTATGACAGCCGAGCTCCAAAAGTCCTATGAGGACTACTATCCTTTTGAGATGCACCAGGATTTGATGGACCGCTACCATCAGAGTGCTCGTCAAGAGCGATATGAAATCATCTCCTCCATGATAACAACCCGGATGAAGCATGGTGAACCCATCACGGGCCACATGCAGACAATGCAAAGGTATGTGGACCGTATGATGAAGCTGAACGTGAACTTCCCCGAGGAGTTGGCAATAGATATCATTTTGCACTCCTTACCTTCGTGTTATGATCAATACCGCATGACATACCACATGAACAAGGAGGAAGTTACCCTCAACAAACTTCAAGGACTCTTGAAGACCGCCGAAAGTGGTCTTAAAGGTAAGTCGGTTGTTACCAATCCTACTCCTACTCAAAACTCCGCCCCTGTCTTGGCAATCGGGAAAAGTAGAGGGAAGAAGAGGAAGAACCCTTCGAAGGGTACCAAGGGTAAGACCCTTGATGGCTCCTCTACAAGTGGAACCAAGAAAGGTTTCGTCACTCCTTCTTCTGATCTAAAAGAGGCTGAATGCTTCTATTGCCATGAAAAGGTGCACTGGAAGCGGAACTGCCCAAAATACCAGCAAGATCTGAAGGATGGGAAAGTAAAACCCAACCATGCAGGTATTTACACTATATTATCTAATAACTCACCCTATTCTAACTCTTGGGTCCTTGATACCAGCTGTGGTATTCATATTTGTTCTGATTTGCAGGGACTAAGAAGAAGTGAGAATGTGGAGCATGGAAAGATAAACTTGATCATGGGGGATAGGAAAGCTTCACCTGTCACCAAGATTGGAGTTGATACTTTGTTGCTAAGTAGTGGGTTTACTTTATATTTGAATAAATGTTGTTACTCGCCTGAAATGGCAAGAAATATTATTTCCTTTCATGCTTTGTACAAACAAGGGTTTACCTTTTCTTTTGATAATGAAATTGGTGGAATAAATGCTTTCTTTAATAATGTGTTTATTTTAAAGCATTACCTTGTGATGGTGTGTATGAAGTTGTGTCTGTTGTAGATAACTTAGGAAATAATGTGTTGTGTATTGATTCTACTAATGATAATAACTTGGATAAAGCATCATTATGGCATTGTCGTCTTGGACATGTAAGCAAGAAACGCATAGGCCAACTCCAAAAGGATGGATTCTTGGAGTCATTTGACCTTAAGTCAGATGATAGTTGTGAATCATGCTTGGAAAAATGACAAAGTCACCCTTTACTGGTTCTTGTGCAAGGGGTGAAGGTTTGTTGGATCTAGTGCACACAGATGTGTGTGGACCCTTCAAAACTGCCACAAGGGATGCTAATCGTTATTATGTGACTTTTACAGATGATTATAGTAGATATGGACATGTCTACTTAATTAAGCATAATTCAGAGACTTTCGAAAGGTTTAAAGAGTTTAAACAGGAAGTGGAGAATCAATTGGGCAGGAACATTAAGATGCTTCGATCCGATCGTGGTGGTGAGTATCTTAGTACAGAGTTCCTTGACTATCTTAAGGAATGTAGGGTTGTCTCACAATTGACACCTCCCAGGACACCACAGTTGAATGGTGTAGTTGAGAGGCGTAATCGAACCTTGTTGGACATGGTTCGTTCCATGATGAGTCGAGCTTCGCTACCAATCTCATTCTAGGGGTATGCCTTAGAGACTGCCACCCATATCCTTAATCTGGTCCCTACAAAGAAGGTTGCCAAAACACCCCACGAGATGTGGACTGGAAAAGTTCCTAATCTAGCCCACATCAAGATTTGGGGTTGCGAGGCTTTCGTGAGGCGCGAGACTCACGATAAGCTCGAACCTGGGAAGCGAGAGGTGTATTTTCATCGGCTACCCACAGAAATACTTTGGTTACCTCTTCTACAGACCTAGTGAAAATGTGGTCTTTGTAGCAAGGAGGGGTGTTTTTCGAAAGAGAGAGTTCATAAGCCAAGGAAACAGTGGGAGGCAAATTGACCTTGAATAAATTCAAGAGTCAAGTGGTGAAGGAACCTCAAACCCTATCAATCAACCTGAGGAGGAAACTCCTGTTGATCCAATTGACGAGTCTGTACCTCTAAGGCGTTCCACGAGAGTTAGGAATGCACCTGAGCATTACTATGGATTCCATATTACTGCGGAAGGTGATACATTTATCAGTGATGGGACACTGGTAAGTCTGGATGAACCTAACAACTATGCGGAAGTCATGGCAGGCCCGAGTCTGCTAAATGGAAAGAGGCAATGGACAGCGAGATACAGTCCATGTATGACAATCAAGTTTGGAACTTGGTTGACAATGTACCAGGTCGTAAGACAGTTGGGTGCAAATGGATCTTCCAGAAGAAGACCGACATTGATGGTAATGTACACACTTATAAGGCGCGACTAGTTGCAAAGGGCTTTTTTCAAACTCTGGGAGTTGATTATGATGAGACCTTTTCACCAGTAGCCAAGATTAAGTCTATTAGGGTATTGTTAGCCATTACTGCATTTCATGACTATGAAATATGGCAAATGGATGTCAAAATCGCTTTCCTTAATGGAAAGTTGGCTGAGAATGTTTACATGAGTCAGCCAGAGGGTTTTGTCAATACAGAGTACCCTAATAGAGTGTGCAAACTTGAGAAATCCATTTATGGATTAAAACAAGCACCTTGCAGATGGAATCTTTGCTTCGATGAGAAAGTCAAAGAGTTTGGCTTTTCGAGGAGTGAAGATGAATCTTGTGTATATGTCAAGGCTAGTGGGAGTATAGTTAGCTTTTTGGTACTGTATGTAGATGACATACTACTCATAGGAAATGACATCCCAACTCTGCAGGAAGTTAAGTCCTGGCTTGGGAAGTGTTTCGCTATGAAGGACCTTGGAGAAGCTGCCTACATTCTAGGGATAAGGATTCTGAGAGACCAGAGTAAAAGACTAATTGGACTTAGTCAGAGTACCTACTTGGATAAGGTGCTGAAGAGATTCATCATGCAAGATTCCAAGAAATGAGAATTACCCATCCAGAGTAACGCCATATTGAGTAAGACTCAGAGCCCGAGTACCGAGGCTGAGATAGAAAAAATGATTCGAGTACCTTATGCTTCTGTTGTAGGCTCGATCATGTATGCTATGACTTGTACTCGTCCTGATGTGGCCTTTGCCTTGAGCATGGTCAGCAGATATCAGGGGAACCCTGGCAAGGCTCACTGGACTACGGTAAAGAATATCCTCAAGTACCTGCGGAGGACTAAGGACTGGGTCCTTACCCTCGGTGGGAGTGATGACTTGAGAGTTGTAGGGTATAGTGATGCTAGCTTCCAGACTGATAGGGATAATTTCCACTCTCAGTCGGGCTGGGTCTTTACCTTAAACGGAGGAACAATTACATGGAAAAGTTCCAAGCAGGAGACAGTGGCTGATTCAACTTGCGAATCAGAGTATATAGCAGCAAGCGAGGCAACAAAGGAGGAAATATGGCTGAAGAACTTCATTGGAGACCTTGGAGTAGTACCAGCTATAAAGGAGCCTATGGGAATTTTTTGTGATAGTGAAAGTGTAGTTGCCTTAGCCAAGGAACCAAGGGATCACGGGAGATCCAAACACATTGACAGAAAATACCATTTCATCAGACATCGAATAGAAGAAGGACTCCTCGTGGCAAAGAGGGTATCATCGGATGAGAACCCAGCAGATCCCCGCACGAAGGGACTGAGTAGGGCTAAGCATCTCCAGCATGCAGGGCGCATAGGGCTGAAGGATGATATTAGTTTTAGTAGTTAGATAACTTTGAAATTTGTAAAGTGTAATTGACATTTGATGATGAATAAAAGGTGTGTTTATTTATAAGTAAAGTGTTGCTATCTTGTGTCGATCGTTTACTATCATTTCTTTTACATGTTTTGACTTCCAGAATATTTATGTTATCCACAGTCGGTCATATGTTGGAAGTAGATATGAATTAAGACTGTCATGAAGTTGGCATGTAGAGGGCTATGTGGTTAGACATAGCAAGAGATGCTACAACACTTCATAAGTGCTCATACGTTCTGAGTATTGGATTCAACCCACGCTCGCTGGTATCACTTCATGGAATTTATCTCGAGTGATCACGAGACGGTAATATCATATAAGTCTTCAAACCTAGAGATATGATTTGTTGCCTATGAGTTGGTTATGCATTGATAGCACGAAAACGCACTGGTAACTCGATGTTATAAAACGTGCTTTTGTGTGTGATTAAACAAGTAGTAGAACAAGCATATGAGTCGAAGTTTATCTGTTCCTTCTTGGATTAGAAGCGATATCTGGGCCCCTCGATGATTTTGTTTTGACCTATGTACCGGACCCAGTCAGAACTAAGTTGATATGTTCAATTAAGTTTTATGTCAAACAAATCGGAAAATCGGGAAACAAACTGCTGGACAATAAGTAAGACATTGTTCCATGTATTTGTCCAGCTGATATCTAGAACAGAGGATTATATGATCACTTATCTTAAATGGCGTAACATCATCTTCTCAGTTCCGAGAGACCTTGAAAGAGCTACGATTGCTGATCGGTTCCTGAAGTCATACTTGCAGCTATAGTTATTAGACTTATCCAAGTGGGAGACTGTTGGATAAGGTGTCTAAGTCCATAACTATATTTGGTATGTACTTGACCCGACCCGGCATGGTCCATTTGGGTTGCATGGCATCATGCATTTGGATAAACTAAAATGAGAGAAATAACACTTATGGTTTATTAATATATTATAAGTTCTAATATATTAATAATATTATTTAATTAGTATTGATCAAGAATTAATCTAGATTTAATTAAGTGATCAAAAGGAGACTAATTAAATATATGGGTTGATTGTGTAAATCATCCATACTTGTATAGTGGGCTAGATGCTCCATGGATTATCAAGTTGGGCTAAGGTCCGTAGGATGCTCCATGGATGCTCCATGGGAGTTACAAACCCATGGGTCATGGAAATGAAGAGTCATGTTACATTAGGGTTTACATGGTGTAACCCTAATTGTAACACACTATATAAAGGATATGAAGCTCACCAAAATCGACTACTAGAAGCAATAGAGAGGGCAAGCCGATTTCTAAGTGTGACATTATCTCTTAAAGTTTATTCCAAGAGCATTTGGTGTTGTGTGAAACATTTGAGGCATCACACTTGGGGTGCTAGGCTCTCAAGGTTTTCAAGGAATCAAATCAATTACAAGGTATGTAACTCTAGCTATCTTTTATGTTTAAAGTTCCCCATGTATGCTAGATAGGATTATGAACCTTGGAAAAGTATTTTGCATGTATTTTAGACAAACATAGATCCAAGGTTTCTAGGGTTGCATGTACACCTTAGGAGTGTTAGAATGCTAAAAACCCTACACTATCACCCTATGTTTGGACCTTTAGCCAAGATTGGTATTCAACTGTTGACTTAGTGTTCGTTTATTATGATAGTTTGGGATTCTCGGTGAGTCAGCAGTCGTAGATTTCAGTACAGTTCGACATTGTGAGGTGAGTTCTTCTCACTATATCAACAGGGTCTAAGGCACCAAGGTTGTCCCTTTTTGAATTGTCTCCTGGTTATAGGATGATGCTATGTTTGGTGATCTGTTAGATCTATATCCTGGTATATAGGATGATGCTATGTTTAGTGATCTGTTAGATCAGTATCCTGGTATATAGGATGATGTTATGATTACTGATCTGTTAGATCTGTATGACTGTCTGTACATGCTAGCTAGCGTATGATATTTATGTGTTGATTGTGTGATTGCGGGTGGGTTGAGGTGATCCTGCTTTGTGCTCTAGGCCAACAGACCCAGGGCGGCCCAGATAGACTGAAGGCCCATCGGGGCATACCAGTCAGGCCGAAGGCTCGTAGAACGGTCCAGACAGGCTGGAGGCCTGGTAGGGTGGACCAGACATGCTGAAGGTTCTGATAGTGGGTCAGATAGACTGAAAGCCCGATGAGGGCGGTCCAGTCATACTGAAGACTCTGTATGCATACTGTTTGTTATGATATTGTTCTGGTTTGTATGGCGTTGGTATTTTGGGGGAACTCACTAAGCTTCGGGCTTATAGTTGTGGATTTTGTTTCAGGTACTTCAGATGATCGCGGGAAGGCAAAGACTTGATCGTGCACCTCCTCACATTTTATGACTTTGATTTATGGGATTCTCTGATATGAAACTATTTTGAAAACATTTTTTAACAACTAATGGCTTTTGGATGTTTGAAAAAGTTTTAAATATTCATGAATTTTATGGATGTTACACACGACTTATGGGAGATGGTAGAAACGAAGGCTTTAGGTGAAGCATTGGATCAAAAGAAGTCAAAATAAGCCCTTGCCTTTTTGTTTCAAGCGATACCCAAAGACATGGTGTTGCAAATGGCGTGTTACACCGACCCAAAGCAAGTGTGAGACGGACTGAAAACATGGTATTTGGGAGTGGATCGGGTGAGAACGGCTCGACTTGCAACCTTAAAAAGGGAGCTTAAAAGTTTACGCATGAAGGAGGGTGAAACGGTCGATGATTTTGTGACAAAGTTATCCGGTTTAGCTTCAAAAGAAAGGAGTCTTGGTTACGAGCACGAAGAAGTTGATTTGGTGAAAAGTTTACTTGATTCGATGCCTAAGTCGTTTCTTCAAATCATGGCTTCAATAGAGCAATATTTCGAGTTGGGTTCAATGTTATTCGATGAAGCGATTGGTAGATTAAAGGCATACGTGGAGTGTATAAGAGGAACCGAGAAAGTGGAAGACACTCAAGGTGGGTTGTTGTTGGCTAGTAAGGAAAAATCACATGTTTGTAAGCATTATGGAAATGGACGTACAAATCGGGATGACTTTGGACGTGGCCGGGGAAGAGGTCGAGGGTCCTAAGAGAATTCGAGATGGTAATAAACGTATCCGGGATAAAAGTCACGTTAAATCTTACAAATATGGTGAGCTTGGTCACTATAGCAACGAGTGTCCAAGAAGAGGTGGGTCTCATCGAAGAGGAACCGACACTGTTTTGAATGAATGTTATGACTAAACCGATTAAGGGGGTGATTGTTGGATTAATCGGTTAGTTAATAAGGAAAATATTATTATATGAGGATAACTTTAATTAAATAATTGTTTTTCCTAGTTTTAGTATTAGATGAGGATTCTATTTTATTAGTATAAATAGATGGTATTTGTAGGTTATTTGTCAATCAAGTTATAAGTCTCGTTTTCAGATACTCTTTTGCATTCCAAGTTCTTTTTCTTTTCCTCGTTGTTTGGAGTTCAAATTTGCAACATCAAATTGCTTTATTGTTTTTATTATATTTACAATATCTGATCCCGAACTTGTACAGATGGTTCACAAACTTGTATTTGAAATTCACAAATTATATATATATATATATATATATATATATATATATATATATATATATATATATATATATATATATATTAAGAGTCACAAACTTCTACATGAAGTTCACAAACTTGCCCATAGAATTCATAAATCAGTATAGAAAAAATTCATATAGACTCTACATGAAATTTAGAAACTTGGGCGTGTTCGGTACGGAGCGTTTAAGGGGCTTCTAGGTTCTAGCGTTTGACAAAACGCTCTGTTTTGAACAAAAAGCCTTGTTTGGTGCTACAAACTTCTAATGTTTAGTTTAAACAAAATGCTCCAAATCCAAATGCTATTTCACGTAGCGTTTAACAAAACGGTACCAACTAGAAGTTACTCGTTTCCCGCTACAAGTTACTCGCTACCATCTATTTTTGCCGAACACGTCGTGTCACGACAATGCAAATATTGAAAATTGTGTCCTTACCTTGCAAATGGATGAATTTTTGCTCAAATTGTTTTCACACGATATAAACTCTACATAAAGTGTTCTATCTAACCCATGAATTGAGAAACCAAGATCTCCATGAATCACATGTAAGTTCATGAAAAAAAAGATGTATCTATAAACAAGACCAAGTTAACAATAGCGATAATTATTTGATGTTTTAGATTTCATTTTTCGACTACTAAAAAAATATAAAGCCTTACTTATAATTGTTACCATTAATTTGATTAAAAATTGTGACATGTTCTTAAAATAGAAATTATAGACAAACAAATTTTAAGAAAATGTATTCTAAAAATGTGATTTTGGAATAATTATCGTACAATCATTTGAAAAGATTCAGCTTGATTCTATGCGTTTATTAATTAATAATCAATTACCTTATTTATGGTTGATAATTGTATCCAAACAAATCATACATAATTTTAGCTTGATTCTCGATTGTGAGAGCTATTGTTGATACATCATTTATTTCTTTCTATTATATAATTATATACGTATATATCATCTTTTTTTTTTTATAAATGGCCAATTTGATTAAAAAACCAAATAATCACGGAAAAGAAAATTTCCGGAATTTTTCGTACAAATCAAAGAGGAAAATCACGGGATGCAAAGCGTAACGACGTCGTTCGCAACGTTAAAAACAAAAGGACGTCGCCGGTCGATGACGTCATGTATCTCCGTCAACGCACGTGAAAGTATTAGCTCCTTACCCTTAAATTGTACTTATTGTGTATATATGCTTGTCGTTTTTCCATTTTTTTAATTTAATAATATTATTTTATAAAAACAAAGTAAAATAAATTGACAGTGGTCAAAGATGGCAAACTTTATACTATTAAGAAACTTTAAAAAAACAATATCTACATGTAATTATATTATAATCCTCATATTATTATATTAATAAAATTGGTGTTCTTATAGTCCCACCCCACCGGTCCATTTGATTCCAATACATCAACAACAACCAATCCATTTGGTTCCAAATCCACACCACCGTCTCCACCAAAAACCACCGCCGAGGAATACAATGATCACTAGACCAGCTATCACCGGAGCCACCGCATCATGCTTGTTCTTTCTGCTTTCTTTATTGTACATCCTGTTCTCTCACACCGACCACAGTGGTTCAAGGTGGCCGTCTTTTTACATTCCGGTTGTGGGTGTTCTGGTGGTGGGCGGATTCTTGGTGGTTATGGCGAGAGCCACCATGGTGACGTTGATAACAGTGTTTGTGATGTTGAGTTGTGTAGGGAAACGGCGTCGTGTGCTTGTGTTGGAAGGGAAGAAGATTAGTAGTGAAGTCGTAATGCATTTGTTTAAGGTTGTAATTAAAGAGAGAAGCTTTGTGGCTATTGCTTGTGCTGTGTTTTGCACTACGATGGCTATGGTTTTGGTTTGACAAAATTAATAAGCTCAAATTAATCTTATCATGTTTCACTTGTGTATAGCAATTAGTTTTTTAATATATTATTTGATTAATTTATATAGTGTTATAAATAACTATGTGATAGTGGATCCATGTTTCATTATACTTCTTGATTAATCTATATATTATTATCTAAATTTTTATGAAGCTGATTTGATCATAAATCTAAGAGTTTGTGGCTGGAGTAATTAAAAAAGGGGGCAAATTGAAATATTAAGTTTATATAAAATTTTGATTTTCATATTGTGTTTTTATTTTTCTCAATTATTAAATCATTAAGTTTGTAATTTTATTATAAATTTAACCAACTAGTTTGCTCAAATGTTTCATGTTTCTCACTAACTAGAATTGATGCTTTCATAGTTGACAAACATTTATACTACATTGAACCTTTACATAGATCAGTATTCATTTTTTCTTAAAAAAAAATCTTTTTTTTCTCTCAAAAAATCAGGATTTTGTGTAATAGCTTCCCAAGATGGCTCAAGTGGTTTTTCGGTTTTTCATTAAAGAATGGTGTAAACAAGACAATGACTATCCACGGTAACATCTCCTAAAGGTAATTTTCCTTGTTTTGCTTCCCCACTCTACCCACGGGAAACTTATGTACAAAATTGTGATGTTCTAAGAAAACAAAAGAATAAAAAAATAAGGAAAAGTGAGTACAAATCTACGCAAATGTTTAGTTTAACCAAAATGTTTGCTAACTGTTAGGGGTGAGCATGGGTCATTTTGGATCGGTTTTAGGGTAAAACTGAACCCAAACTGATAAGCTCGGTTTTGGGTTTTGAAACCCACTGCGTTCGGTTTTCGGTTTCGTGGGTCGGTTTTTTTCAGGTTCAACCCAGGTTGATGGATTTTGGGTTTTAACCCATTTCCAGGAATTCTAAATAAAATGGTACAAATCCAACAAAATTTAATACCAAACAAAAACACTAAAATCAACCAACTAGTTTAAAGAGAAACTAAGAAATATTAAAAGTCAACTAGTTTAAAGAAACTAAGAAAAAATAAAGGGAAAACTGCAATAAAGTCCCTATATATTGGTCTCATAGTCGATTTAGTCCCTATATATTTCTTTTTATCCAATTAAGTCTCAAATACCGGTAATCGTATTCAATTTAACCATTTGACCCGGTCAACAGATCATCCAACTTTCAAAAACTACATTTCTGGCCCAGATTTCAAAATTTATTACAAATTTGGTCCAAAATTTATACTTTTGGCCCAGATTTAAAATTTTGTTACAAATTTGGTCCAAACTTTACCCTTTTTGCCCAAATTTTAGAATTTTATTATGAATTCATCCTAACTTTAGTTTTTTTTTATAACTTTTTTTCTCAAAGAATTGTTTCTAATATGTTTTTTCTTTATAAAATCATAAACTGGTTGATTGGTTGAATTTACAACAAAATTATAAACTTAATGACTTAATTAAAAAAAAATGAAAACACAACGCCAAAATAGAAATTTATGTAAATTTAATGTCGTTTATGCAATTTGCCAAATAAAAGAACATGAGATACAAAAATGTGTAAATCGAATTCTTCCTTCCTAAACGTTCTAACACAAATAAAATGATTAAAATGATATAACACCCGTTTGTGCCAATACATAAAAGGGTATACAACTAATTAACTTATGTACAAAAGTATATACTTCCAAAAACATATTTAAAAAAAAAACCTTTATGAAATTCAAAACAACTACACACACACACGTATACCATATATAATCCTATAAAACTGGTTATAAACTGACCTTATCGTTTCCCAAAACTACAGCTATGCCACTGGTACAAGCCTTCAACTTTTGACAGATGGCAACTCCTACATCTCGGGCTCAGGATCGGGCTCGGGCTCGGGCTCCTCGCAGATTTCAAATTTACAAATATTAGCAACTTCTTGACGGGTTTCGGGCCTAAGTTTCTTCAAAATATCCGACACCACCAACTCATGTTTCTTTCTAAGTTCATCCACCTCCTTTTGTTGCTCATCCAACAAATGTTCAAGTTTCTCAACAATTGTATCAACATTGTCGTCATCATCATCATAATCATCATCATCATCATCTTTATCTTCTTCTTCTTCTTCTTCTGTTTTGCCATCATTACTTACGGGTTCAGAAGCGTTTGAATCTCTTGGTCTGAGTGGAGAGAAACAACCTTTTGGTGAATCACTCCAATATCTTCTACCTGAAGGCAATCTTTCAAGAGCTAAAGTCCCAGGTGAAGTAGAAGATTTGATTGTTATAGGGGATTGGGATTGGGATTGGGATTGAGATTCGTTTTGAACTTCGGAATTGGAATCGGCATCATCTTGATCATCATCGTAATCTCTCGGAGCCCAATCGGGAATACAAGAACGAATTTCTGCATCGATCATTTCAGCAATTGTGGACACATCTTGATCTGTTAAATCCAATTCTTCCACCATTTCACTAGCAACAGCAATTGATGTATCGTTATCCGTATCAAACGGGAAATGAATATTCCGAACATTCCCTGCCCCCACAATCAAAATTTTAAATTTAATTCAAGAAAAAAAAATCGAAAAAAAAAAAAAAACAACCTGTTGTATCTTCTATTCGTAGCTTTAGGAATACAGTATTCAGGTCTTTCATTTGACCTTTGACTGTGAAATCTCTTGCGATATCGGGTGGATTGGAATTGGGATTGGAACCGGAACCAGAACCGGAACCGGAATTGGAATTGGATTGACCTGGTCTATTCATTCCATCATGCTCATCACGTAGAAACGGATCCATGAGCAATTCCTTGGCTGATAACCTATCGGATTGTTTAGCAATACACTTCTCTATAAATGATTTGACTTCAGGATCTTTGACTTTTGATAATGAAGCCGGTTTTATACCCTAACAAGATTCATAAAAAAAAAAAGTAAAGGGTATAGATGTAAATTGTGGAGACAGTATGGAAATGAAAGAGCAGGGGATCATGAATTACTTACTGATGTCACCTTCTTATATATCTGTGCAGCATTGGCACATTCACAATATGGATATTCAAATGTCACCAATTCAAGTAAGCACATTCCGAATGCATAAATATCTACAAGTTCATTGTATTCCTCCTCATAAAGCTCTGGTGCCATGAATTCCGGAGTACCTAAATACATCAAATTTTGGAAGAAAAATAATCAAAAAAAGAAAATATATCAAAAGAAGAAAAAAAGTGTGGACTTGGACTTACCAATGACACTGTGAGCAGAACGAGCTTGGCGAAGAATGGCAGCAAGTCCAAGATCTCCAATTTTGACCTCTCCTTGATTCCCATTGACAAAAATGTTGTCACATTTAAGATCACGATGTATAACAGGAGGATCATGACTATGAAGATACAAAAGTCCTTCTAATATTTGTTTAGACCACTTCTTCAATGCTCTCAGATCTACATGCTTATGTTTCTTGCGATACCTATATACCAATTTCAATTACATACCTATCATCATTTAGAATACGTATCTACAATTCTACAGTCTACACCAAAATTAAAAAAACATACTGTCTTAATGTTCCAGATGTGAAAATCTCGGTGATGAAGTTAATGTGCTCATGTGTTGTATCAACCCAAGAATTGTAGAATTTGATGATGTTCTTGTGCTTCAGTGTCTTGAGCAAATGAACTTCTGAGTATAGCCGCTCTAGTTCTTCAGGGTTTCTTAAGAAATCAGAAACCCTAATTTGATTCCAAGCTACTTCAATTCCTTCCAATTCGTCAAATGCTTTGTATCTAAATTTCCAGTAGCGATCAAGGAAGCAAATAAAGCTCCAATACACAATAGCATGTTTGTATTATTGATTATTCTACACAATAATTTCAGTGTCGGACATAGTAATTTGTAATTGCAAATTTGATATCAAAAGGTTCAATCTTGATGCAAATCCATGTCATATATGAAGGTGGAATGTGACATCAAATGTCAAAGGCAGCATTTTTTTCATCGTTATGACTCTTAAAGAAATGAGTATAAAAAAACAATGCAAAAGGAGGATACACTCTTTTGAAAGCCCCCTTTCCCAGCACTTCTTTATACTGCCAGTTATCCCAATATCACAATCAGATTAGAAACAAATCAAAATCTTAACATATATTAGTCAAATGAAATTAAGGAATTAAGAAATTAAGCGTACTAACCCGACCATAACGACCGGATGGATCGATCTCAACGAACTCAGTATCGGAATCGTCCGGTTCATGGTCTGACATCGACGATTCCAATGGCATTTCTGTATGTTTTTCCTTCGTAAAACCCTAACTCTTTGCGAACAAAAAACCAGATCAACTTCTAAATTCACGTAAATTCCACAAAATAAAACTCACAAACAATTGTCATTTCTGACCGGAAAATCCTGCCGCCGGCAACCCAATCATGAACTGAGGATTCCCAATATTGATGTACTTCTATTAATTTTAGGGATAAATTTGAAGAATTTGAATTGAAGAAAGAGCCGTGAGAGATCTAGAAGAAGCTTCAGGAATTCAGCTTAGTAAATTGTTCTGTTTTTTGTTCAGATCAAATCTAATAAAAAAAAAAGTTTGAATTTGGAAGCATTATGGAAAGTCAATTGGGGGAATTTACACATCAAAGATTACGAATGAATTACAAGAAATACCCCTGAATTGTGTCTCAATAGGCATATTTCTTCTATTTAGAAAAATACTTGCTTTTTGGTTATTGTGTATGTATTTAAGGGATGAGCATCATGTTGGATATTGGATCTAGAACCGAAACCAGAAAACCAAAATAATGAAACAAAAATTGAACCAATCTAAAATTGTTTGGTCCGAAACCGGACAATATAATTAGGGTAAATTACACCAATCGTCCCTCGTATACATGCCAGAAAGCATGTTTAGTCCCTATTTTTAAAAATTAACTCGGACCGTCTCTCGTTTGTTTAAAAGTTGCACACTCCGTCCCTCATACGTGGTTTTGTTGCAAATCTAGTCCATATAAGATCTGAAATGACCATAATGCCCTTTATTTATTTATTTTCTAATTATTTTTTGTTTATTTAGTATTATTAACTATAAATTATATTTAGAAAAAAAAAATAACGGCCCTTCCCCTTATTTATCTTTTCTCTCATTAAACCTCACCCTCACATTCTAGGATTCCGACGAGCATCAAACCCTCAGCCTCCAACATTCCGGCGACGTTCAATTCAACAATTTTCGACATATATGGAGGTAGTTTCCGACGATCGGGTCGATGGGAAGGAGGAAGGTTCTGGTGTCTAGATCATCTTTTCCCACCTCCACACTCCATCTGATGAACACCCTTCTAGCAACACCAAGAACACCTCATCACAAATTTATGTTTCCAATGAGAGGCAAAGATGAGATCGGACGAAACGGGTGAAGGTTTAGTCTCCGAAAGATGCCTTTCCCAATTGTTTCACTGAGCAGCTTATCCCCATTTCTTCGTTTCCCCTTCTCCATCCTTCCTAAATCGATTTTGATTTTGTGTTTCTGGTTGATTTGGTTTGATTTGGTTTCGATGGATTCTTATGGAAACACACACTTGTATTCGTTCAACCCTTAAGCAGATATGATTTTTTACCAAATCTGGAAAAATCACCACCATGGATTTCCCTCTCCTGTTAAAGAACTATGATGGTTCATCACATGATATCGGGATAAATTACGGCTTGGTACATACGAATTCTCGAAACTCAATTTCCTGTCAAGCAATTTGGCAAATCAAATAAAGCTATGGTCAGTTGGGTATATTCTTTTGTTGAAGCTCTATGAAGAGAGGAACCCCGACATGTACGACATTGACAAATCTGGAAAAATCACCACCATGGATGTCCTGATCGATTTTGTTTCGATGGATTCTTCGTAGGGTGGGTAATATATGGAGAATATGGTGGCCATAGTCGAATCTTGTTGCATGTTTTAAGGGTTAGAGATGATAGTGATGATGGCAAAGTTAGTGAAGGTGGCAGTGATGGGGTTTTCGTTGGCGTAGGGATCGAGTGAGAAAGAAGGAGACGAAGGCAGAAGAAATTATATGTTTTATTCGACCTTCAGATCGAGGAAGAAATGGAAGGGGGAAGGGTGGGGGTATTTTTTTGTTTATTCTTATTTTTAATAAAAAAAATTATATATAAATAAAAGAAAATGAAAAAAAGAAATTATTAAGGGCAAAATAGTCATTTTATGTCAATAGGGATGAAGCGTGCAAGTCTAAAAGAAACGAGGGACGGTCCGAGTTAATTTTTAAAAATAGAGACTAAACACGCTTTCTGGCATATGCACGAGGGACGATTGGTGTAATTTACCCACATAATTAATACATAATTTGGTTTGATTTAATCAATAGAATCCATATATGATATAGCATTATGTGGATGCTTGGATGGAATGGAAGGGACGGTGCCCCTTTATCTATAGGCACCGAAGGCCTAACCCTACCTTTTAGACATTGTTATGGGAATAAATTAATAAATAGACATGTTGATGTTTAGTACAACGTTTTTCAAGTTTGAAAGACAGCTAATATCACTAAATAGCAAACAACTTTTCAGATTGTTTCATATGGGTACCTTAAACCTTTTTTCAAGATGTTTTATCACTGAAGTTCCATTTATGTAAAGAAAAATGTATATCGTAACTTGTTTACTTATTGGACTATTGCTTTAACAGTGACAAGATGATGATATGGTAACGACATGACAATGTTTTATTTTATTAACAAAATATTCAACTTTCGGCCTTATTTTAAATATATTTGGAACCATAGACGAAACCAAAAACTTATATCAATCTAAATTTGTTTAGTCTGACGTCAAACTATAAAGAGATAATGACTTATTAAGGTAACAGACTTTGTTTTGTGTACACATTTAGTCACCTAAGTTTTCTTATACACATCTTAAATTTGAACTTGTTTGTCTTGTTTAAAAACTATCATTGTGGTCGGTTATTGTAGGTTTAGTTTGTCAATATGAATTTTTTGACGAACTATGAATTTTTTTGGTCAAACATGAATTTTTTAGCAAAGACTAAGATAAACACACACATACACACATAAATATGTGCTCAAACATACACATTTGTGAATACACACATACACACATGTAACACTCGTTCTCCATGATGGATCAGTTGAGGACTTAGATTTTTGGAAAAATCTAGTGCCACGACGTGGTGAATGGAGCACCACAATGTGTCATGCTAAATGTGTGAAATGTGTATCTGATGACCGACACGACGTGGAAAGAGGAATGTTACGACGTGGCAGCTGCTGCATTCCAATCCCATTATCTTTTAGGGTTTCTTCCATATTTAACCACCTAATCTCAAGGATTAGGGCATCCTCTTCCACCTCTAACCCTTAGAAATGAAACCATTATCCTTCATGCATGTTTGAGAGCCTATCTTCTTGATTTGGAGCTTATTCTTTGGATTGTAGTGAAGATTGAGGAAGAATGAAGTTCACATTGGTGCAAGGAAGCAAGGAGTTGGTTTGGATCCATCATTCTTGTAACATCCGGACTTTCAGGTATATTATCTATTTATTTATTTTTGAGGACTATTGAGCAACTTAACGAGTTGGTGCTACAACTCGTCGAGTAGAGTCGCGATGTGCCACGTGGGATTAATGATCTACTCGACGAGTCAGAGAGTCGACTCGCCGAGTAGACGTTATGAAGAGAAACCCTAAATCCCCGGGTTTGGGGCCTATATAAGGACACTTATAGCCTCATTTGCGGCTGACCAGCTGCTTAACCCTACTGTGTGAAACCCTAAACGAGTGTAGTGAGCTAAGAGAGTCTCCAAGCTAACCTTGAAGGATTTTAGTGCATCTTAGAGGAGGAAAAGGAGTTTGTTCAGCAAGAAACAAGAAAGAGCTATTGGGGTTCTGGCCATTTCGTCCAGAGCTTCAAGAGGAAGGTAAAAAGCTTGAACCTTTCCCCTTTATTTGGTTAGATCTCATGAGTTTGAGAAATTAGGGTTTTCATCACATTTTATTTGGGACTTTGAGCATGTTAAGTTATCAAGAGGTTTAAACCTCAGATCTGGACCTTGTGAGGTCCCTAGAGCACAAAGGTCCCAACTTTATTCATCCATATGAGGAGTATGGTGTTTAACATCTTGTGGGAACATGTATTGGTAGATTGGGGCAAAACCACCATGCACGAGCGTAAAGATCGAAGCTTTACGTAACAATCGAGCCTTAGGATGGTAGATCTAGTGTTTGGAGTGATAGATCTGCCTTAAAACGTATGAATGAGAAATCGGATCGAAGAGACTCGCCGAGTCTATGTCCTAACTCGACGAGTCGGTTAGGGTTGTCCCAATGGGCTTGATCATGCGGAAGCTCGACGAGTTGGGGGTCAACTCGACGAGCTGAGTTGGACCTTTCATGAGACTTCTGAGGAGAACAGGTGGACTCGACGAGTCACATAGATGCACTCGGCGAGTCGGGTCAAACTTGGACTGTTGACTCGAGTTGACTTATGTTGACTTTAGGGTTTGGTCAATATGAGTAATGGAGACAATGGAGTGGTAAAATGGTCTTTTACCCATTCCAAGAGTTAGAGAGAAAGAGAGAACAACCTTTGGTATATTTGATTATAAGTAGAGTATTAATTAGAGATGATTATCCTATGTGTTAGGCGGAGGCTAGTTCGAGATTTACGAGTACGAGACTTTTACTTGCTAGCTTACGAGGTGAGTCTTCTCACTATACTTGCCATGAGTGGTACCTTTGTGTGATTGAGATGTTTATTGTGCTTAACTGTGTATCTTAATATTTTGCATCATGTCTTGTGATTTATGCTGAGTATTGTTATTATGAGCTTATTGAGTTGGGACCAAAGGGTCACACTGAGACACATTGACCGGAGGGTCTTATTAAGTTATAGCCTAGAGTGGTTAATGAGTTGCGTGTGGTATTTTGGGGAACTCACTAAGCTTCGTGCTTACCGTGTTATGTGTTATGTGTTTCAGGTACTTCTCAGGATCACGGGAAGGCGCCGACTTGATTGTACACACACCTGCATCGGAGATATGTTTTTGGAAGATCCTGGATTTGTGTTATAAATAGTTTTTGAGACATGTGTTTTGATAACTTAATGTTTGGGGAAAATGTGATTTTTAAATGAGATATTTGGGTTTTTAAATGAAAATTTTTGTTTGAAAATTTACGGTGTTACAATTCTCTTCTGATTTCTGAACTATTTGAGGTATAAAGTTCATACCTTGGCATTTCTTCTTCTAGATTCACGTTTAGGGTCATTTTGGGTAGTTTTGGTCCCTTCCATGGATGCTCTTGGAGTTTGAGGAACTCCAGAGCTTGTTATGGTCATTTTTTAGTCTATAAGCTTCTGGTAATTGAGAAAAGAGTCATGGTTGGAGTTACTTTGTGTCCAAGTCCAATATTTGGCCTCTCTAAGGACTTAGTGGACTTAGAATTGTAGATCTTTCCTTGTGGTGGAGTTCTAATGGATAAAGTTGGAAACATTATCCATTAAGGTAACCAAATATGAAGTTATGGGTTTAGATTTGTAAGGATTAAGCATTTAGTGAAAAGTATGGCATTCTGTCAGACCCCCAAACCGGAACGGCGGAAACTTTCGGGGGCGGAGGACGTCATGTACAATATCATAACAATGCACAATAGCAAAACAAGCAACAACATCCATTGTATTAATAATATAGTTAATAGATGTGTGTTCTTTGTATAGTTGTATGACACCAAAAATGTAAAACAATAAAGGAAGAGCCTTGAGTAAGCTCCATCTTCTCAAAAACCTGCATGAGTGTACCTGTCTACTGGTTCCCTGAGAATACAAGTTATTTTGAAAAGAGAGTATCAACATTTAAGTTGGTGAGTTCATAAGCATTTAGTATTTGATGTTTGTACTTGTTCCATGAAAATGATAGTATGTTACCCAGAAAATCCCATATTTTCTCTATTTAAATGAAAAGCAGTCTTAGGCCTTAAGACCAAAATGTTTTGTATGTTATTGTACTCTGAAATAGTGTGAGTGTGTGTGTTTTCCATAAATGTATGTTTCTTTGATAGAAAATATTGTACCACACTAATATGAACTCCCTAGTGTATTAGTACGTGGAAAATAATGGTAGGTAGTCTTATTACTTGAAATAAAACCACTGAAGAAATGTTTGATTTGTAAACCGAAGTGGTTAGTTAATGTTTAATGTGAATGAGATTATAACCATACTTAATTGACTAGTATTCTACACGACGTTCTTCAGACGTCGAAAAGTTATGACATTTGTCACCCGTAGACCTGCCAGTCCCAACTGTAGCTAACAACCAAGGTGCGGGATTGTCAGTCCCGTATAGATCTATACACAAACTCACGCTCTCCCCCCAGGAGACTCTGGTTATAAAACATGACTTAGCAAGAATATTACTAAGCACCATGATATGTGCATAATTAGCTATATATTTAGTATAGATTTTTATTATTTATTGGCTATTTTATTGCAATTTATGGACAAAAGGTACTTAATTATGGTTAAATTGTATTTTGAGTCCAAAAGATATGCTCGGAAGCAAAAGGAAGCAGGAGATGCGATCAGAAGCTCGGGAACTGAAGAAAGAAGAAAAAGAGCCAAATACTGAAGCTGCTCGGCGAGTCTGGACGTCTACTCAACGAGTACCCACGAATGTTCGTGAAGCAAAACACAAAGTCCTTGCCGTATACGGATTCCACGAAGGGATTCGGCGAGTCAGTTACCTACTCGACGAGTAGACCCTGTTTTCTGAAAACTATAAATAGAAGTCACATTCCCGAATTGAGACTCTCTGGAATTTTGGAGGAGAATTACTTGACGACCAAGAAGGCATCTGGAGCTCTGGAAATCGTGAGAGAACCCTAATCCTCAATTCCAAGAAGATTTAAGGTAACATAAGTTTACTTTTCCACTTTATTCTTGAATAGAACTATGTTTGGATTATTAGAATTCGTTTTTGGGTTGTTACCTGCTGCAATTATGAACTAATTCCTTTAGTTTCTGTTTAGGGTAGATAAGTTTTCTCCAATGGATTGATTTAGATTTGGATTGATTCTTTATTGGTGAATCTTGTTAAATTAAGCTTGTTAAGGAACCTTATGCATTAACCATAACTATTTTCAGTTAATTGACAAGTAATTAAGCTGCATGAACATCTCTTAATTGCTTACCTCATATAATTTATGTGAAAACATTGTTATGTGCCTAGGAATAGTGAATGTGAAACTAGGGTTAACTAGAGAATGGGTAAATTAATGTATGAGCTTGTGTGATAAACCATTAACAAAAGGTTAGTTGAATTATTAATTTGATTAAATAATTACAAGTCTTATTTAATCCGAATAATTAAACTAGGAAATTCATTAGTTTAAAAACTTGATCACTGCTTAAGTTAATTTGTTTCCTAAGGATTGGTAATAGCGAATGTGAATCTAATCACCTTAGTCGGTAACCAATAACAATTAAATCATTGCATTTGTCTTAAATCAACCATAGGAGTAAATGAATCGAACCTAAACAGAAACCTCTTTATTACTGAATTTGGTTAGTTTTTACTTGTTTTTAGCTGATTAGTTACTTAATTTGCGTGTTAGTTAATGTGTTAAAGTTTCTAGTCTTGTAAAACTAGAGAAAACCTTTTGCTTTCATTACTTGTTTAGTTAATTCTAGTTATTAGTTTAATTTCCGTTCCTCGAGTTCGATACCCTACTTACCCAACTATACCACTAAAAGACAGGTTCACTGCCTTTGTGTGTCTAATTCATATTTTAAAAAGTAGGATAAAACTAGTTCGTTTAACACACATCAAGTTTTTGGCGCCGTTGCCGGGGAACGGTTCAAAAATTAAATCTAATTTCTAGTATTATCGATCCTTTGTGTGAGATCCACCTTGCACAAAGTTACTGCTTTAGAAATTTAGTTATTAGGTTAAATTTTAAGTTTTTATGTTTTTAGATCTTTTGTTTAAATTATTTCTGTTTTAGCTCTGTACTCGCCGAGTGCAGTCGCACTTACTCGACGAGTCCATCGCTGAAATAGAAGTTCGTTTTTAGTTTATTTTTGTTCTTTTTACGTGTGTTTTCTTTTTTGATTGCAGTCGTTTATGACCAGAGGAGGAGGTACACCTTTGATTCCACCACTTGAAGACCCGGAAGCAACTTTGAGGAAAAACAAAGGCAAACCCGTAGGAGAAACCGCAACATCGAAGAATTCGCCGTTGAAGAATCTAAAATCTATTTTTAGTAAGAAAAAGTGCAAGAAAGTGGGAGAATCCAGCATCTTTTCAGAGGCGGACGAAGACCCGAAGAAGGACGATATCGTGTACGAATCCGAAAAGGAAGAAAGTGAATTTGGAGAAGGAAGCGACATAGAGGGCGAACTAGCTAACAACATGGCTAACATCGATGAAGTTCCCATGGGTGAATGGAAGAAAAGGATGCGTGACGACACCGGCCCGGGACTCGTGCAACCCACGATTCCCATAACTTCCACCTTTGAACTCAAGGGCCACATACTTGCTCAACTTAAGGAAATCCCATTCTACGGGAAGGATCATGAAGACACATACAAGCATCTTGACGAGGTCAATGACATAGCCGACTACTTCAATGTCCCTAATGTGGCTCACGACACTGTTTTGCTACGTATGCTACCAGTCACATTCAAGGGAGCCGCGAAAGATTGGCTGAAATCACTCCCTCCAGGATCCATCACTACTTGGACTAAAATGAAAGAAGAATTTATAGACCAATTTTGTCCTCCATCAAAGATAGCCAAATTGAAGAAAGCCAATGCCAATTTTGAACAACAAGCTGGAGAGTCACTTTATGAAGCATGGGAAAGATACAAGGGTTTACTAAGAAATTGCCCACATCACGACCTAAACAGCCAACAAGAAGTCTCCATTTTCTATGATGGAGTAAATGTGACAACCAGGCAACTCCTTGATTCGCAAGGACCACTCACAAAGAAAGCACCCCCAGTGATAAAGGCTCTAATTGAAGAATTCTCTAAGCACTCTAGAGAATATCACAACCCAAGGAATGACTTAACTCGAGGGGTGGTGAATTCTATTACCGATGACATGGCGGCAATGATGGCAAAATTGGAAAGCATGGACCGAAGAATAACTAAGATGGACCAATCCATCCATGCCATTAGAGTGGGATGTGAAAATTGTAGAGGGCCCCACCTTACTAAAGATTGTGACCTTGATGAAAACGGGAACCGGAAAGTGCAAGTGTGCTATTCAAGTGGTGATAGGTATAATGACAATTGGCGAAAACCCAAGAAAGAATGGCTACCATATGAAGAGTATAAAAAAACAAGGGAGGAAAAATATAAGCAAAAAGATAGAGGCTTTTATCAAAAGGAGGAACCGGTGTATGAAAAGAAATCATATTTGGAAGACATGCTTACAAGATTCGTGGCCGCCTCCGAGAAAAGACATAATGATACCGATGCGGTAATCAAAGATCAACAAAATATGTTGAGAGAGCACCAAATCATGATGAAAGATCAACAAGCTCTGCTTAGGAATCAGCAAGCATCTATTCTCAACATAGAAAAACAGCTGGGCCAACTTGCACAATAAGTGAACGAGAGACGACCGGGTGGACTTCCTAGTAATACCGAAAGTAACCCAAAAGGTGCACATATAAATATCGTAACAACTAGGAGTGGGAATATTATAACTCCTCTGGCCCCTATTCAGCAAGAAGATCCTAAGCTGGTTCAAGAGGAAGAAGCAGAACATGAAGAATCACAAATTCCCGACCCGACTCGCCGAGTCGAAGTTATGGACTCGACGAGTCCCCCACCTGAACAGAAAAACAAGCCTCCTGTCAAGCCATATCAGCCTCCACTGCCATTTCCAGCTCAAGCTAGACAAGAAAAGAATGATGTTGACTACCAGAAGTTTCTGGAACACATAAAGGCTCTTCAAATTAATATGCCATTCATAGAAGCGGTAGCACAAATGCCTAAATATGCCAAATTCCTCAAGGAGCTTCTAACTAATAGAAAGAAGATGGAAGAGGTGAAGAAGGTGGTCCTAAATGAGAACTATGCAGCTGCCATGTTAAACAAGCTACCTAAAAAGAAGGGTGATCCGGGAAGCTTAACCTTGCCTTGTCAATTCGAAAACTTAGCTACCATTTATGCATTGGCTGATTCAGGGGCAAGTGTAAATCTCATGCCCTACTCATTCTTCAAGAAATTAGGTCTTTCGGAGCCAAGGCCAATCCGAATGGCAATTCACCTCGCAAATAAAACGATCACATTCCCAAGGGGAATATGCGAAGATCTATTGGTTAAAGTTGATAAATTCGTGTTCCCCGCGGACTTCATAGTATTAGACATGGAAGCAGACCCTCAAGTCCCGATCATACTTGGAAGACCTTTCCTAAACACCGCAAGTGCTATAGTTGAAATGCGAGATTCTAAACTTGCTCTTCGGGTGGGAGACGAATCATTTACTTTTGGGGTTGATCAAGCCATGAAGCATGCAAGGAGTAGTGATGACATGACATTCTAAGTTGATATGTTGGAAGAGTTAATGGAGGAATGGAATGAAGTTGAGCCAAACAAGTCCACCATCACCCTTGAAGAAGAATTTGATGCTGAAAGAGACCTGCTGGAAATAGAGAGACTGCTCGAGGAAGCTGAATATAATGATCTGATCAGAAGTACAGAACATCCGACTCGCCGAGTAGCCTCGACCGACTCGACGAGTCCATTCAAAGAAACTCGATCGATCGCGAATTTCACCCAGGGCTCGACGAGTCCCCTCACTGGACTCGACGTGTTCATCATTCAGAACACAAAATCTGAACTTAAGGCTCTACCTAATCATTTGGAGTATGCATTTCTTGAAGATGGGGAACAAAAACCCGTAATTATAGCTGCTGATCTAGCCAAACATGAAAAAGAAAGCCTTGTGGAAGTGCTAAGGAAGAGGCAAGGTGCCATAGCATGGAAGATCACCTATATCAAGGGAATTAGTCCAGCTTACTGTTCTCATAAAATTAACTTAGAAGAAGGAGCCAAACCTGTAGTTCAACGCCAAAGAAGACTTAACCCAAACATGCAAGAAGTTGTCAAAAAGGAGGTGGTTAAATTATTAGATGCGGGTATCATTTATTCGATCTCCGATAGCCCATGGGTGAGTCCGGTGCAAGTAGTACCAAAGAAGGGAGGAATGACGATGGTTACTAATGAAGACAACGAGTTAATTCCAACAAGAACAGTAACCGGGTGGCGCGTTTGCATCGACTACAGAAAACTAAATGATGCTACATGTAAGGATCACTTTCCATTTCCATTTATCGATTAAATGCTAGAAAGGCTTTCCGGTCATCTATATTATTGTTTTCTCGATGGCTTTTCGGGGTATTTTCAAATTCCAATCGACCCACAAGATCAAGAGAAGACCACTTTTACGTGCCCAAGGGGAACATTCGCATATAGGCGCATGCCTTTTGGATTATGCAATGCACCAGCTACATTCCAAAGGTGCATGATGGCCATCTTTCATGCCATGATCGAGTAATTCATGGAGGTCTTTATAGATGACTTCTCGGTTTTTGGGTCATCCTTTGAAGATTTCTTATCTAATTTAGATTTGATGCTAGCTAGATGTGAGAAGACCAACCTTATCCTTAATTGGGAAAAGTGCCACTTCATGGTATAAGAGGGAATTGTGTTGGGCCACAAAGTTTCAAGGAAAGGGATAGAAGTGGATAGAGAAAAAGTTGACACAATAGCCAAATTACCCCCTCCAACAAATGTAAAAGGGGTGAGGAGTTTTCTTGGCCATGCAGAATTTTATCGTCGCTTCATTAAAGACTTCTCGAAGATCACAAGGCCTTTGACTCAACTACTCTTGAAGGACGCTCTATTCGATTTCTCTAAAGAATGTTATGAAGCATTTCATTTATTAAAGGAAAGATTAACTACTACTCCTATCATGATAGCCCCAAATTGGAATCTTCCTTTCGAGCTAATGTGTGATGCTAGTGATTATGCGGTGGGAGCTGTTTTAGGGAAAAAGGTTGATAAACATTTTCAACCGATCTACTATGTAAGCAAAACTTTGAACCCAACTCAAGAGAACTACACTACTACCGAGAAGGAGTTGCTAGCGGTGGTATATGCTTTTGACAAGTTCCGGCCATATTTAGTCTTGTCCAAGACTATTGTTTTCACCGACCATTCCGCTTTAAAGTATCTATTTGCTAAACAAGATGCAAAACCGAGATTGATACGTTGGGTTTTACTTTTACAAGAGTTTGACATTGAAATACGCGATAAAAAGGGAATGGAAAATGTAGCTGCCGACCATTTGTCAAGATTAGAAAACCCGCATTTAGAGGAGTTGGAAGAAAACAAGATTGGAGATAATTTTCCCGATGAGTATCTTTTAGTAATAGAAGGAGAGGTGCCATGGTTTGCGGATATAACTAATTACTTAGCTACTGAATATATTCCAAAAGATTTAACCCGCCAAGAAAAAAAGAAGTTCTTTTCAGAAATCAAGTACTACTATTGGGACGAGCCATACCTTTTCCGAAGCTGCGCAGATGGACTGATAAGAAGATGTGTATTCGGGAAAGAAAGTCAGGAAATCTTGGAACACTGCCATAGCGGGCCCGCTGGGGGACATCATGGAGCACATTACACGGCTAAAAAGATTTTTGATATTGGGTTTTATTGGCCCACAATTTTTAAAGATGCTGCTCAATATGTCAAGGAATGTGATTCATGCCAACAAGCGGGGAACATATCATCCCGAAATGAGATGCCCCAACATAATATTCAAGTTTGTGAAATATTTGATGTTTGGGGGATTGACTTTATGGGACATTTCCCAATGTCAAAAGGGAATAAATACATCTTGGTGGCGGTCGACTACGTGTCCAAGTGGGCGGAGGCACAAGCATTACCTACTAATGATGCTCGGGTGGTGGTGCGATTTCTAAAAAAGTTATTCTCAAGATTTGGAGTTCCTAAATCTCTTATTAACGACCGAGGCACTCACTTTGAAAATGATCAATTAGCCAAAGTGTTGAAAAAATATGGGGTACATCATAGGTTCTCCACATCCTATCATCCACAAACAAGTGGACAAACTGAAGTGACAAATCGGGCATTAAAAAGGATTTTGGAGAGGTCGGTTGGAGGAAATCGAAAGGAATGGTCGGATAAACTTGATGATGCACTTTGGGCCTTTCGAACAGCTTTTCAAAACACCTATTGGTACTACACCATATAGGCTAGTTTATGGAAAGAATTGTCATTTGCCGGTTGAAATAGAGCATAAAGCTTATTGGGCTTTAAAGATGTGCAATTTTGAGTTGGCTGAACTTCGTACCAACCGGTTGATGCAAATGAATGCCCTTGAAGAACTTAGAAATGAGGCCTACACTAATTCCTTGATATACAAAGAGAAAACCAAGAAATGGCATGACAAAAGATTAAAGGGTAATAAGGACTTTCATGAAGGACAAAAGGTGTTGCTTTTCAGTTCAAGGTTAAAGCTTTTCCCGGGCAAGCTGAAGACACGGTGGGATGGTCCTTTTGTGGTGAAACAAGTCTTTCCACATGGAGCTATTGAGCTTTTATCAAGAGATGGGACCCCTTTCAAGGTTAATGGGCATAGGGTGAAGAAATATGAAGAAGGAATCCCAAAAGATGAAGGACTTGAAGAAGGGCTGCATTTGGAAGAAATTACAGAAACGTAAAGCGGGAAGGAGTCCAGCTCACGACTCCTTAAAAAGAAGCGCTTCCGGGAGGCAACCCGAGTTTAGAGTTTGCTTTCTTTTTACCTTTCTTTTTCATTTTACTTTCGTTTTTGTTAGAATCTGCTTAGAGGTGAAATGGAAGTCAGCTGTAGCGCAAAACTGGCAAAAGTCGTGAAATTGCATTGTGACTCGTCGAGTCCGATTTGTGCACTCGGCGAGTACATCGCTGTATGGAAAAATAAATCTTCTTCTGTGCTTAATATGATTGCTTGAGGGCAAGCAGTGCTCAAGTGTGGAGTTGGTGGCATAAAATTTAAGAACTCAAATTTTTGTCAAACAGAACGAAAAATTCGTCGAGTCCATATATCTGCTCGGCGAGTCCATTTTGGAAATCACAAAAAATTGCGGATTCGCGTATCTACTCGGCGAGTCCACGTATTTACCCGAAAAAAATATTTAATTTACATTATGTGAATAAGGGGTTTTAACCCTAATTAGTAAAACACATTCTCATACGCAACCACCAGCCGCTCGACAAGCATTCCCTCTCTCAAGCATTCATCTCCAAGTTCTTGCTATTTCTTGCATCCTCAACCAAAAAGGTAACGTTTTTCTACTTAATCTTCTCAAAGTTCATGTCCTGAGTATATTAGTGGCTGTAATTTTTGGAAATCCGAATTTTGGGGTTTACTCCAATCCTAGGGTTTTGATTGTTAGGTCGAATTAAGTTGTTTTAGACATGATTTCTTGCAATTTTATGCTTAATAGACATACCAAGACAAACCCCTGGACTAATTTGTGTGTTTGGACGGCTGATTTCGCCCGACTCAGAATGGACTCGCGCAGTTCATCCTGCTCGTCGAGTAGGACTTCTACTCGGCGAGTCCAGGTTGCAGATGCCCATTATTTTGACACTTTTAATTTATCAGTATTTTGTTTGTGGTGTTCTTGGTTTTATTTTGCAGAAAATATGTCTAGGCGTGGACAAAGTTCAAGGGGATGCGGTTATGGGGACATCCCATGGCTGAATTTTCCATAAATAACTTCCAAACCTTCACTCGCCCGTGCGAAAAACAAGCTGGAAACACTGAAACGAAAGGAGATATATGTGCCCAACCAAATAGACTGGCATTGGATAGGTCAATCCGGATTGGAGGAAGAATTGACTCCTTATTTGGTCAAGTCTTTTGACAATGATGGGGCGACTATCATTTGAGACAGCTGGAGTCGGTTATTCAGGATTCAGGAACATGTTTACCAGGAGCTATGCTAGGAATTCTTTGCTACCATCTCCTTCCGAGGTGGAAATGATTATTATAACCCGGGCGTTATCACTTTTTGTCTTGGAGGGGAGCTGCACCAATGCAGCATAGCAGAACTTGCTTGGAGGCTAGGAATTTATGATCAAAATGTGATCATGTCTGAAAACGTTGAGGCATTTTTGGAGCACTGCCACAAGGACTTTCCTGAAGAGGTGGTTGCATCTACTTGGTGGAACACAATTTCTAACCGAGTCTACATTCCTTCTTCTGCACAAGAGGGAAGCATACGTTCCCCCAATCCACCGCTTGATCCATCGTCTTATCGCAAGAACCATTAATATGCGGAAGGACGATGATAAGGTCCCCACTCTTGATATTTTCTATATGTGGAGCATCATTACTCCCGATGTTTTCTGCAATTTGCCATATTGTTTGGCGAAATATTTAGCAGAAGGGGCGGTTAAGGAGCGGGTCACGTCCAAAATCAATGGTGGTATGTTTGTCACAAAGCTGGCTAGGTTATATGGGATCTTGGAACAAGGGGAGGCAAGAATGTTGACAATGATTCCCTCTCCTCCTTTTAGCACCACTTTATTCAGGAGGGCAAGGATTGTTGAGGATTATGGTGGGGGACATTTTGGAATCCCAAATGCGGATGAAGTGTTGATGCCGGAGGAGCTGGGAAGAAGGGTAAGGCAAAGAAGAGAGAATGTTCGAGAAGACCCACCGGTCATTCCGGTGGAAGAGGAGATACCAATGGAATGGTATAATATGGAGATGAGACGTTATCAAGATGACCATGGACGAAGCATGAACTATCACAGCGAATCATTTGTTTATTTATTTGAACAAATGAACATTGCGCCTAGACCCGGGCCCGGATATCCCTATGTTGCGAGTTGGGAAGAGCGGGAAAATCAAAGAAGAAATCAAGCTAGTGCAAGTGGAGCGGGAGGAAATGAGGAAGAAGATGAGGATTAAGATCTATCCTTTTTATTTGTTGGGTTGTGTTAAAACAATTTTTATTTGTTTGGTTGTTTTTGTTTGGTTTGTTCAAACTTTTAAGTAGGATGTTTATTGTTTGTTTTTCCTTTTTATTGCTTGTGTTTGCTGATTCTTTTCAGAATTTGGATAAGGGTATGCATGCAAAGGGTCTAGAGAGTGAAAGAGTAGTAGGAAGAATCGAGTCTAGGCAAGAGAGGAAATATAGTTTTGAGTTCAAGTATCGAGTCCGGTTATGAAGATGGTTAAAGAGTGTCTAAATATTGAAGAAAAATGAGCATAAGTGTCATTTTGATGTTACTTCAGTACAGCAGAAACGGACTTAGAGCAGAAGATTTATTTTTCCATACAACGATGTACTCGCCGAGTGCACAAATAGGACTCGACGAGTCGCAATGCAATTTCACGACTTTTGCCAGTTTTGCGCTACAGCTGACTTCCATTTCACCTCTAAAGCTGATGATTTGATGATATTCTCTTGAAAATTAATTCCTGAAGATTTCCGTAAGCCATTTTTGGAGCTTAGCTACACGAGATTTAGCACCCAAGGCATGGATGAGCTGTTCCCATGCCTAAAGTCAATTGAAGATGGAGCTTTAAATGAAGAACATCAGCCTCGCTACTACTATCCCATGGGAGTTTGTTCTAATTCCCTCTTTACTTTGTTTTTTTTTTCATGCATAACATGCAATGGGGACATTGCATAAATTAAGTGTGGGGTAGGGGGTTGGTTACATTAGTTAAAATTTTAGTTATTTTTGACATTTTTGCATAAAATTGCTAGGATTTAATTTAGAAAACTTTGTTAAAAAGCAATTAGGAATCATGCTAGTGTTATGTTTGATGATTGCGTGAAGACCCAAATGTTTAGTTGAGCCAATATACGTTCTAGTGCATTTGTGGCCTCCTTTATTCTAGCGAAATCATGGGACAAAAACACAACCTCGCTTAGTTTGAGGGATGCAATATGTTTAGCATCGTGTACCAGAAATGTATCCAGGAAATTTTTTATCTTTAATCAATAAAGGTTGAAGTTGAGCGCCCCTCTTAAGCATGTAGGATTTGAGTGAAAGAAAAAAGTGAGATACATGTAAAAAAAAAGAGAGAGAGCATTACAAGTAAAAGTTGTAAGAATTTTGGAGCAATCAAAGTGAAGATCAAAAGATCAAAATTCCGAAAATTCAAAAGTTGAAGATACCAAAAATCAAATCAAAGAAGGTGGTGAATTCAAGAAATTAAAAAGATCAAATATCAAAGAAGTGAAGAATTTCAATTAAGCTCTATAGTAGTATCAAAAAGTTGTAATTGTCAAGATTATGTATGCTTGGGTTGCTCAACCAAAAATACCTTGAGGCTAGGAGGTTTTCTGCGGATGGATTCGGAGGGATGCATAAAATGAGCATTGTTCAAAAGAAGTGGGCGAGTGTTTATGAGGAAAGTGAGTATTTAGAATTGAGGGGGGTCCTTAGGAAAAACTTTAGACACAAATGCATGCGTTGCGGTCTTGGCATAATGGCTTGGTTCGATTGGGATTGTCTTATGTGGTATTAGTATGTTAAAATTCAGTTTTGCTTGGGGGCAAGCAAAAGTCAAGTGTGGGGTATTTTTATATGTGCATAATTAGCTATATATTTAGTATAGATTTTTATCATTTATTGGCTATTTTAATGCAATTTATGGACAAAAGGTACTTAATTATGTTTAATTTGTATTTTCAGTCCAAAAGATATGCTCGGAAGCAAAAGGAAGCAGGAGATGCGATCGGAAGCTCGGGAACTGAAGAAAGAAGAAAAAGAGCCAAATACTGAAGCTGCTCGGCGAATCTGGACGTCTACTCGACGAGTACCCACGAATGTTCGCGAAGCAAAACACAAAGTCCTTGCCGTATACGGATTCCACGAAGGGACTCGGCGAGTCGGTTACCTACTCGACGAGTAGACCCTGTTTTCTAATAACTATAAATATAAGTCACATTCCCGAATTGAGACTCTTTGGAATTTTGAAGGAGAATTACTTGACGACCAAGAAGGCATCTGGAGTTCTGGAAATCGTGAGAGAGCCCTAATCCTCAATTCCAAGAAGATTTAAGGCAACATAAGTTTACTTTTCCACTTTATTCTTGAATAGAACTATGTTTGGATTATTAGAATTCGTTTTTGGGTTGTTACCTGCTGCAATTATGAACTAATTCCTTTAGTTTCTTTTTAGGGTAGATAAGTTTGCTCATATGGATTGATTTAGATTTGGATTGATTGTTTATTGGTAAATCTTGTTAAATTAAGCTTGTTAAGGAACCTTATGCATTAACCATAACTATTTTCAGCTAATTGACAAGTAATTAAGTTGCATGAACATCTCTTAATTGCTTACCTCATATAATTTATGTGAAAACATTGTTATGTGCCTAGGAATAGTGAATGTGAAACTAGGGTTAACTAGAGAATGGGTAAATTAATGTATGAGCTTGTGTGATAAACCATCAACAAGAGGTTAGTTGAATTATTAATTTGATTAACTAATTACAAGTCTTATTTAATTCAAATAATTAAACTAGGAAATTCATTAGTTTAAACACTTGATCACTACTTAAGTTAATTTGTTTCCTAAGGATTGGTAATAGCGAATGTGAATCTAATCACCTTAGTCGGTAACCAATAACAATTAATCCATTGCATTTGTCTTAAATCAACCATAGGAGTAAATGAATCGAACCTAAACATAAACCTCTTTATTACTGAATTTGGTTAGTTTTTACTTGTTTTTAGCTGATTAGTTACTTAATTTGCGTGTTAGTTAATGTGGTAAAGTTTCTAGTCTTGTAAAACTAAAGAAAACCTTTTGCTTTCATTACTTGTTTAGTTAATTCTAGTTATTAGTTTAATTTCCGTTCCTCGAGTTCGATACCCTACTTACCCAACTATACCACTAAAAGACAGGTTCACTGCCTTTGTGTGTCTAATTCATATTGTAAAAAGTAGGATAAAACTAGTTCGTTTAACACACATCACACCATGAAGTAGTATATCACATTTTAGTATTAACTCGTTTACGTATAGTATGTATATGTTCTCTTGTTCTTGTAAATAAATAATGTACTTGCAATGAAAGTAGTTTGTAGGTATGTATTAAATTCCTGTAATGTAGTTTGAACTAGTAGTAGTGTGAATAGATCTCAAAACTATACCTATTATAGTTTCCTAATGTAATGTTTGTACTGAACTGATTCACACTGTTATTGAAATAAGTTTAATACTCATATATATACTTGGCATGTATAATCAAAGTTTAACTGACAGTCGGACAAATGATCCTTCCCTAAGCCCACAACCAAACAAGGAACAGGAGTCAAGGTAAAAGCACCAGTCCTAAGTCTGTTAAATCCTAATTATACATAAGGATATATATATATATATATATATATATGAATATGATTTGATAAAAGGACAATTTAAGAGTTTGAAAACAGTTTAAAATAGTTTAATAAATTTATAAAAGCATCAGAATATTAAGAATGGTTTGTAATCGCATGTGAGTGTGAACACAAATATGTTGTGTTCTACTTGTATTCTCCCCCTGAAAACATTTAAAAATGGTAAAACATAGGGGTATGAACTCACCTTTTGTGAGTGATAGAGTGAAGATGCAGTTTAGTAGTAATGATCCTCTAGTTTAGAAACCCGTGTGAGAAGTCGTATTCTAATAATAATTATGCACGATATCGAAGCTAAATTAATAAATATATTAATTTAAAGTGTTAGACAACACTAAAATAACTAAGAAATACTTACAATAAGTTCTTAGAATATTCGAAGGTGTTCTTGGCGTTCTTGGTGTGTTCTTGGTGTTTATGTGAATCTTCAAAGGGTTTCTAGGAAATGGTATGAAGGTTTGGAGATATTGGATGATACTTGAGAGAAAATGAAAGGAATTTTGATGATACTTGAGAGCTAAATGAAGTGAATTCAGTTGAGAAATGTGAGAAATGAGAAGTAAATTCGGTTATGGCATTATATATAAGGTTGTGTTCAGCCTTAATGGGCTTTTAAATGGGTGAATTCGGTCCTATATGACTGAATTTACATAGAATTCGGTCCTAATGTGTGCTACAAACACATGAAATCGGTTTCTAGTCAAAGGATGAAGGGAATTCGGTCATGCATCATCCAAGGTGGTGATTTCGGTTTCAAGTCAACCAAGTGAAGAGGAATTCGGTCTTGATTAAGGGATTTGATTCCCTTGACCGAATTTACATTTAGCCTATGTATTTTTGTGATTTATGTTAAGTATTAGGCTAGTATATGTTCATATTAACAAGGCATTACTTAAATACACATACACTAGTTAAATAAGCATGTACACTAGGCATTCAAACTTCTTATTGCAACAATTTATGTTGTAAGTTTACTTGTTCATGATTGTAATTTAGACTTTATTCAAATTAGTTTGAATTACATTGACTCGAAATAATGGGTTGTCACACATTCTGTCAGGATCCACGACGTGAAAAAGGGATTGCCACGACGTTGTGAGGTTCCGTATGTCGACTGTTTCCTGACATGCCCACGACGTGGCCAAGAGGTCTCCACGTCATGGTGAGTGTTAACTTGGTTAACCATTGACCGTTGACTTTTGACCAGTTTGACTTTGGGTCAAACTTGAAGGAATTGGGTTATTGATTAAGGATTTATCTTTGTTTGGTGTTAGTCGGTTCGTGGGGGTGATCGGTTCAGGAAGTGAGGGCGTTACTGTCTTTCCTTGGGTCTTTGATTCAGGTGAGTTTCCTCATTATACTATGTGTTACAATATATATCCTTGTATGTTAGGATATAGGAGTAGTCGTATGCTGGTTAGAGTACCATGGTTCGGTGATCGTCTAGTTGAGTCATGTAGGATAACATGAGAACTCTTGATCTAGGCTTTCTTGCCTGTTCCTTGTTTGGTTGTGGCTCTAGAGTGGGATCACATGTTCGACTGTCTATCTTACCTCTGATTACATATAGTTATGAATTCATTAGTGATCTTCTGGTAGTGACGTAGTGAAACATCCCAAAAATACGGTCCAAAATTTTATTTTAAAATCATTTAAGAAAAACCATAATTCATCATCATCATAATAAAATCACAAGTCATGTATCCAAAAACTCATATCAAACCATGTGTCAAAATATCAGAGTCTAAAACATCCCAGGCCATAAACTGTGGTGTGTGTCATGCAGTCATCCTGAGCTCTTCCCCTTGCTAGTGGAAGTACCTGAAACCAAAACTGAAAACTGTAAGCACGAAGCTTAGTGAGTCTCCCCAATCTACCACATACCATACACATAACATGTAACTAGGAGATACGGGCCCCGCCCACTCTCATGGAGATTCGGGCCCCGCCCACACTCCACTGTCTAGGAGATTCAGGCCCCGCCCACAATCCGCTGTCTAGGAGATTTGGGCCCCGCCCATACTTCGCTTTCTAGGAGATTCGGGCCCCGCCCACACTCCACTGTCTAGGAGATTCAATCCCCGCCCACACTCCGCTACTAACATGCATACAAGTATCACACAGATAACAAGTATATCTAATTCAATCAAGCAGTCACATATCTATACTCAAATAATGCTACGAGATTCAGTCCCCGCCCACACTCGGCTACTATGAGATTCAGGCCCTTCCCACACTCAGCTACTAACATATCATACTATAGGCCGACCTTGGTGCCGTAGACCCGTTCCTACTGAAGGAAACTCACCTCGCAAAGCTGACTGCTGAAATCTCGAGTGAGGAATCTCTGACGGCTGCTCCCACGACTCCCTGGCTATTATTATCACAATAACACTTAGTCAAAACCTGATAATTCTCCTTAGGGTAAAATGACCATTTTACCCCTGGTCACAGTCAACGCTTTGGTCAAAGTCAACCTTCTGGTTGACCCAACTCGTCTAGTTGCTCCATCAACTCGTTGAGTCCTAGAACCTGAAATCGCGATCTAACTTGTCGAGTCTCCCCGACTCGTCGAGCTCCCAGGCTACTCATAGTCACGATCTACCGAATCAGCTCGTCAAGTCCCTTCACCGAGTCGTCGAGTTCTACCTTAAGCTAAAACGGGACAAACCAACTCTACTCGTCGAGTCCCTCTATGGACTCGCCGAGTTCCTCTGTCTGATTGAGCCAACTCAATGGATTAAGTTCCTACCCTTCAGATCCAAAGTCCATACTTCATCTACACACTGGGATACACTTTTAAGGGTAAAGTTTCCAACTTTACCCGCTATTAGTCCTTCTTAATGGGTTTAGCTCAAACCCTAACTCTCTAGAACATAGATCTTGGCCCACAAGCCATAATACTCTAAACCAAAGCGCACTATAATAGATCTAGGCCTTGGACATCAGTTAGACACGTAAAGTTCCTAGCTTCCCTTCCATGCATGGCCTTTTAAGGCTAAAAAGGCCATAATAATGCTTTTAAGCTTGCATGGGGCTTCCATGGTCATAAAGTTTGCACATTTATGCCATGGAACCCTTTCTAGATCCCAGATCTAAAATGTAAGTCACTTGGGACGTCCAAATCCCAAAGACCAAGGTTCTTGAACCAAAACCCTCATAAACATGAAAGTAAGTAGATCTAATGAATGAATGATCAAGTTAGAGACTTGATTACCAGAAAGTGATGAGGATGGAAGGAAATCCTTGAATATACTATCTTCTACTTGAACCTTCTAGCTCCTTCTTCTTCTTCTAGCTTCAAGAACACACAAAATCACTCAAGAATGGCTCACACACTCACAAAATGCTCTAGGGTTTCGTGGATTAGGGTTTAGGACTTGGAGGTTGGGAATGAGGCCAAAAGGTGGGGATTAAGATGCTTTAATAGGGTGTAAAACCCCGAAATTAGGGTTTCACTTTGGCAAACCTACTCGCTGAGTCGAGGGATCTCGACTCGTCGAGTAGATAGCTGAAAACCCGCGTCCAAGACTCGATTCTATTCGACGAGTCTGGGGCTTCCAGCTCGTCGAGTAGCTCTATTAAAATGAATAATTTATAAATAAAAGCGTACCAGAAACCAGACGTTACAATTCTCCCCCACTTGACTTAGACTTCGTCCTCGAAGTCTGCTGTGTCTGGAAACAACTCTGGGTAGTGCTCCCTCATCTCCTCCTCGGGCTCCCAAGTCCACTCAGAACCCATGTGGTGCTACCACTGCACCTTCACTAGCTAAAAAACATTGTTCCTCAAGGTCTTCGTCTTGTGATCCAGAATCACCCCCGACCTCTCAATGTAGTTCAGGCTGTCGTCAACCTGAATATCCTATAAGGGCATAATCCCTAAATCATCCACTAAGCACTTCCGTAACTGGGAAACATGGAAAGTGTTGTGGATCTGGCTAACCTCTGCTGGAAGATCCAGTCGATACGCTACCTTGCCCACCCGGGCTATAACCCTGAAAGGACCAATGTATCTAGGGCCCAGCTTGCCCCGCTTCTGGAACCGGATGACACCTTTCCAAGGTGACACCTTCAGGAGGACCATGTCGCCCACCTGAAACTCCAAATTTGAACGCGGCTTGTCGGCGTAGCTCTTCTGCCGACTCTGAGCAGTCTGGAGCCTGCTCGGGACCTGTTGGATCCGCTCTATAGTCTTGAGTACTACCTCAGTAGTCCCCATGACTCTCTGATCGACCTCACCCCAACAGATTGGGGTCTTACACTTCCTCCCATAGAGCATCTCGAACGGAGGTCGGTCTATGCTGGCGTGGTAACTGTTGTTATATGAAAATTCCGCTAACGGAAGATACGTATCCCAATTACCACCGAAATCCAAAATACATGCGTGCAACATGTCCTCGAGAGTCTGTATCGTCCTCTCGCTTTGTCCATCCGTCTGAGGGTGGAAAGCGGTGCTGAAGTGGAGACGAGTACCCATCTCGTCCTGAAACCGCTTCCAAAATCTGGAAGTGAAACAGACATCTCGGTCTGACACCACCGAGACAGGCACTCCATGTCGTGCCACTATCTCACGCACGTATATATCGACCGATATGCTCTCTTGGATCGGGATAAAATGAGAACTCTTGGTCAACTGATCCACGATGACCCATATCGAATCTACTCCACGTGCGGTCCGGGGAAGCTTGGTGATGAAATCCATGGTGATATCCTCCCATTTCCATATGGGAATATCCAACGGCTGCATCTTGTCGTGGGGTAGTTGATGCTCGGCCTTGACCTTCCTGCAGGTCAAGCACCTCTCCACATACCACGCTACGTCCCGCTTCATGCAGGGCCACCAGTAATCGGGGCGAAGATCCCGATACATCTTCGTCGCCCCATGATGGATGAAGAACCTCGACTTATGGGCCTCATCCATCAGAACCTTCCATACTCCGCCCCAGTACGGAACCCAGACCCTCCCATGCAGGGTCAGCAACCCTCGATTGTCATAATCAAATGAGGCCACTAGGCCTACGATCCACTAGCACTTCTGGCGCTCTTCCTTCAGGCCCTCTACCTACGCCTCCTTGATCTGCTCCAGGAATGGAGTAATCACTATCATCCTCAGACCGATGTCTCGTATCGGAGCTGTTGGATATAGTGTCTAAGTCCATAACTATATTTGGTATGTACTTGACCCGACCCGGCATGGTCCATTTGGGTTGCACTTCACACAAACAATTTATGGATAATCTTTTGAGAATAGTATAAGTTATGATGTATTAATATATTATAAGTTCTAATATATTAATATAAAATCATATTATTTAATTAGTATTGATCTATAATTAATCTAGAATTAATTTAGAGATCAAAAGTATTACTAATTAAATACGGGCTCTTGTATTTATATAGTGTGGGCTAATGCTTATTTGGAATGGGCTAGGCTTGCATGGAAAGTCCATGGATACTCCATGGAGCTTTAACCCATGGATCTCATAGAAATGAAAAGACATGGGTAGTAGGGTTTACATGGATGTAACCCTAATCCACCACACTATATAAAGGAGACTTTGGTTCTTGAAATCACACTAGTTGATGTGTGTAAACTAAGAGGGCCGATTTCAAGAAGTTTGTGACTATTCTCTCAAGTTTCCAAGTTTGTGGTGATTTGTGACTATTCTCTCAAGTTTCCAAGTTTGTGGTGATTTGTGACTTCCATTTGAGGCATCCACATTATTGGTGCTAGGCTCTCAAACTCCAAGCAATCAACTACTAGTACAAGGTAAGTAATTCTACTAGTTTTATTTGATTCAAGTACCCCATGCCATGCTAGTTAGGATAAGAACCTTGGAAAAATAATTATTTGCATGTATCTTAGTCAAACATAGATCCAAGGTTTCTAGGGTTGCATGTACACCATAGGAGTGTTAGAATGCTCAAAACCCATCAGTGGTATCAGAGCCTGGTTTGTTTATTTGATACTTGATGCAAAAAAAAACTTGAAAATCGAAGTTTTGTTCAAAAGCTCGTATCAAAATTTCAAGTTTTGTATATGTACTTACGATTCTTGAAATTTTTGATATGAACATTCATAAACATATGAGTTTAGAAGATCATAGAAATTATGTGCTAATAATTGATTAGATTAATTCTTGATCTTTATGTGTTTTAATGGAGTCCATAACTAGTTCTTAAGTTATGGATAACCAAAAGTCACATTTATAAATAACCATTAAAAGAACACATAGGTTACAAAAAATGAAGAGTCTTCATTTTTAATAACCATTAACTCATAAGTTATGAGAAATGAAAAGTTTTGAAAGTTTACAAAACTTGCCCTCAAGTTTTGGAACATGTAAAGTCATATTAAAAACTTTAGTTCCAACCCCTAGAATTTTAAAAGTTAAAATTCAACCCTTATACTTTATAATATTATAAGTTTAATAATATTTATATATGTATAAGATCAAGTCGTCTTACCGCTAGTACGCCTCATTCACGAAGCCGGTCTATAAGGGGGGTATAAGGTTGTTGCCTATAAAATGGCAACTTAATGGGTGTCCACTCTCACCCACCGCTTCCTTGATCGGTGGAGGGTCGTTAGCTGAACGGGTAGGACAAGGACTTATAAATTCTCATTAAAAGTATAATGATAATACTAAAGTAACTAAACTTTATTGAATTCCCAATCTTAGTTATTTTAGGAAAATGTGAATAAGGTGCTAATCCATGAAATTACACTTTACACTTTGTTTAAGTCGTTAGTGAAGCGTGTGTGGTTAACCGACACACTAACTTGAACTTAACAAGGTAGGTAAAGGGTGACTTAATGTTCATCATAGTATCGATGGAGCGTGTGTGGTTAACCGGCACATCGATTGAGGGGTAATACATTAAGGGTACCAAGTAATTTGCATGGTTACTTCACACCTTGTTTTGTGATCCTCGGCATCCCAGTCACAAAACTTGAAGGGCACACTCGAGATTGAAACATGCCATTGAAGAAAGTTCAATGAATCTCAAAGAATCTAGGAGTTTCTAAACCAATTAAAACCTAATTAAATATTTCGTTTTTCATGGTGGAAATTGGTGAATCGTCATTCACCTACCTTCAAATATCTTATAGCTTAGATTACGGCACCCCTCTTCTAAGTTATAAAATATTGTGTTGGGTCCTAGCCTTAATATTACATTTGGGTGTTTTGTTAAGGACTATCTCTATATCTAATCTAATCTATTCCCTCTTCTTTTCAGATGTCTTCCAATAACAATGCTTCTGGCTCAAACCCTACTAGCTCCTTCTCTCTCATGAATCTTTATGGGAGAGTCATCTTTGATGGGTCCAACTTTACAGATTGGATCAGAAACATCAGGATGGTCACTCGGTATGAGAACAAATAATATGTTCTCGACAAGGAGCTGAAGGTACCCGAGCCAACTGCTACTCCTGAAGAGCTTGCTGAATATGAGGTACATGAAAGAGATGCTACAAAAGTGGCATGCATCATGATGGCCACCATGACAGCCGAGCTCCAAAAGTCCTATGAGGACTATTATCCTTTTGAGATGCACCAGGACTTGATGGACCGCTACCATCAAAGTGCTCGTCAAGAGCGATATGAAATAATCTCCTCCATTATAACAACCCGAATGAAGGATGGTGAACCCATCACGGGCTACATGCAGAAAATGCAAAGGTATGTGGACCGTTTATTGAAGCTGAATGTGAACTTCCCTGAGGAGTTAGCAATAGACATCATTTTGCACTCCTTGCCATCGTGTTATGATCAATTCCGCATGACATATCACATGAACAAGGAAGAAGTCACCCTCAGCAAACTTCAAGGACTCTTGAAGACCGCCGAAAGTGGTCTAAAGGGTAAGTCGGTTGTTACTACTCCTACTCCTACTCCAACTGCGGCCAATGTCTTGTCAATCGGGCATGGCAAAGGGAAGAAGAGAAAGAACCCTTCTAAGGGTACCAAGGGTAAGATCCTTGAAGGCTCCTCTTCAAGCAAAACCAAGAAAGGTTTTGTCACTCCTTCTGCTAACCCTAATGAGGCTGAATGCTTCTATTGCCATGAAAAGTCGTACTGGAAGCGAAACTGCCCAAAGTACCAACAAGATTTGAAGGATGGGAAAGTAAAACCCAACCATGCAGGTATATACACTATATTGTCTAATAACTCACCTCATTCTAAGTCTTGGGTCCTTGATACAGGTTGTGGTATTCACATATGTTGTGATTTGCAGGGACTAAAAAGAAGTGAGAATGTGGAGCAGGGAAAGATAAACTTGATCATGGGAAACAGGAAAGCTTCACCTGTCACCAAGATAGGAGTTTATTCCTTAGTGCTAAATAGTGGGTTTACATTAGATTTGAATAAATGTTATTATTCGCCAAAAATGGCAAGAAATGTTATTTCCTTTCATGCATTGTATAAACAAGGTTTTACCTTTTATTTTGATAATAATAATGGTAGTATTGATGCTCTTTACTTTAATAATGTTCTTTATTTTAAAGCATTACCTTGTGATGGCGTGTATGAAACTGTATCTGTTGTAGATAATCTAGGAAATAATGTATTGTGTATTAACTCTTCCACTAGCTTAGATAAAGCATCCTTATGGCATTGTCGTCTTGGACATGTAAGCAAGAAACGCATAGGCCAACTCCAAAAGGATGGAGTCTTGGAGTCATTTGACCTAAAGTCAGATGATAGTTGTGAATCTTGTTTGCTTGGTAAAATGACAAAGTCACCTTTTACTGGCACTTGTGCCAGGGGGGAAGGTTTGTTGGACCTCATACACACGGATGTGTGTGGACCCTTCAGAACCGCCACAAGAGATGCTAATCGGTTCTATGTGACTTTTACTGATGATTTTAGTAGATATGGATATGTCTACCTAATCAAGCATAAGTAAGAAACATTTGAGAAATTCAAAGAGTTTAAGCAAGAAGTGGAGAATCAGTTGGGCAGGAACATTAAGATGCTTCGATCCGATCGTGGTGGTGAGTATCTTAGTACTGAGTTCCTTGACTATCTTAAGGAATGTGGGATTGTCTCACAATTGACACCTCCTAGGACACCACAGTTGAATGGTGTAGCTGAGAGGCACAATCGGACCTTGTTGGACATGGTTCGTTCCATGATGAGTCGAGCTTCGCTACCAATCTCATTTTGGGGGTATGCCTTAGAGACTGCCGCCCATATCCTTAATCTAGTCCCTACAAAGAAGGTTGCCAAAACACCTCACGAGGTGTGGACTGGAAAAGTTCCCAATCTAGACCACATCAAGATTTGGGGTTGCGAGGCTTTCGTGAGACGCGAGACTCACGATAAGCACGAACCCCGAAGCGAAAGGTGTATGTTCATCGGCTACCCACAAAAATCCTTTTGTTACATCTTATACAGACCCAGCGATAATGTGGTCTTTGTAGCAAGAAGAGGATTCTTTTGAGAGAGAGAATTCATGAGCCAAGGAGACAGTGGGAGGCAAATTGACCTTGAGGAAATTCAAGAATCAAGTGGTGAAGGAACCTCAAACCCTAGCCCTCAACCTGAGGAGGAAACTCCTGTTGAGCCGACTGAAGAATCTATACCTCTGAGGCGTTCCACCAGAGTTAGGAATGCACCTGAGCATTATTATGGTTTTCATATTACTGTAGAAGGTGAGACACTTATCAGTGATAACACACTGGTAAATCTGGATGAGCCTAACAGCTACACGGAAGCCATGGCAGGCCCTGAGGCTTCTAAATGGAAAGAGGCTATGGATAGCGAGATACAGTCCATGTATGACAATAAAGTTTGGAACTTGGTTTACAATGTACCTGATCGTAAGATAGTTGGGTGCAAATGGATCTTCAAGAAGAAGACCGACATGGATGGTAATGTACACACTTATAAGGCACGACTGGTTGCAAAGGGTTATTCTCAAACTCCGGGAGTTGATTATGATGAGACCTTTTCACCAGTGGCCAAGATTAAGTCTATTAGGGTTCTGTTAGCCATTGCTGCATTTCATGATTATGAAATATGGCAAATGGATGTCAAAACCACTTTCCTTAATGGAAAGTTGGCTGAAGATGTTTACATGGTTCAGCCAGAGGGTTTTGTCAGTACAGAGTACCCCAGTAGAGTGTGTAAGCTCGAGAAATCCATTTATGGATTAAAACAGGCACCTCGCAGATGGAATCTTTGCTTTGATGAGAAAGTCAAAGAATTTGGCTTTTCAAGGAGTGAAGATGAATCTTGTGTCTATATCAAGGCTAGTGGGAGTATAGTCAGCTTTTTGGTACTGTATGTGGATGACATACTACTCATAGGAAATGACATCCCAACCCTGCAGGAAGTAAAGTCCTGGCTTGGGAAGTGTTTCGCTATGAAGGACCTTGGAGAAGCTGCCTATATCCTAGGGATAAGGATTTGAGAAACAGGAGTAAAAGACTAATTGGACTTAGTCAAAGCACCTATGTGGACAAAGTGTTGAAAAGGTTCAACATGCATAACTCCAAGAAAGGAGAGTTACCCATCCAGAGTAACGCCAGATTGAGTAAGACACAAAGCCCTAGTACTGAGGCTGAGATAGCAGAAATGAGTCGAATACCTTATGCTTCAGCTGTAGGATCGATCATGTATCCTATGACGTGTACTCGACCTGATGTAGCCTTTGCTTTGAGCATGGTTAGCAGGTATCAGGGGAACCCTGACAAGGCACACTGGACTGCGGTAAAGAATATCCTCAAGTACCTACGGAGGACTAAGGACTGGGTCCTTACCCTCGGTGGCAGTGAGGACTTGAGAGTTGTAGGGTACAGTGATGCTAGCTTTCAGACTGACAGGGATAATTTCCGCTCTCAGTTGGGCTGGGTCTTTACCCTAAACGGAGGGGTAATTACTTGGAAAAGTTCCAAGCAGGAGACAGTGGCTGATTCCACTTGTGAATCAGAGTATATATCAGCAAGCCAGGCAGCAAAGGAGGCTATATGGCTAACGAAGTTCATCGGAGACCTTGGAGTTGTACCAGCTATAAAGGAGCCAATGGAGATTTTCTGTGACAGCAATAGTGCGGTTGCCTTAGCCAAGGAACCAAGAGATCATGGGAGATCCAGACACATTGACAGAAAATATCACTTCATCAGACATCGAATAGAAGAAGGAATCCTCGTGGCAAAGAGGGTATCATCGGATGAGAACCCAACAGATCCCCTCACGAAGGGACTGACTCGGGCTAAGCATCTCCAGCATGCTCGGAGCATAGGGCTGAAGGATGATATTAGTTTTAGTAGTTAGATAATCTTGAAATTTGTAAAATGTAATTGACATTTGATGATAAATAAAAGCTGTTATTTATGAGTAAAGTGTTGCTATCTCTTGTCAATCGTTTACTATTATTTCTTTTTGCATGTTTTGACTTCCAGAATAATTATGTTATGGTTTATATCATATTATTCAAACTTTCCACAGTCGGTCATATGTTGGAAGTAGATATGAATCAAGACTGTCATGGGTTGGCTTGTAGAGGTCTAAGATGTTAGACAAAGCGGGGCTACAACACTCATGAGTACTCATAAGTTCTGAGTATTGGATTCAACCCACGCTCACTTGTATCACTTCATGGAATTTATCTCGAGTGATCGTGAGACGGTAATATCATATAAGTCTTCAAAGCTAGAGATATGATTTGTTGTCTATGAGTTGGTTATGCACTGATTGCACAAAAACGCATTGGTAACTCGATGTTATAAACCGTGCTTTTGTGTGTAATTCAACAAGTAGTAGAGCAAACATATGAGTCGAAGTTTATCTGTTCCTTCTAGGATTAGAAGCGATATCTGGGCCCCTCGATGATTTTGTTTTGACCTATGTACCGGGCCCGGTCAGAACTAAATTGATGTGTTCATTTAAGTTCTATGTCAAACAAATCGGAAATCGGGAAACAAATGCTGGAAAATAAGCAAGACCATGTTCCATGTATTTGTCCGGCTGATATCTAGAACAGAGGATTATATGATCACTTATCTAAAATGGCGCTTCATAGTTCAACAGAGTTTAAAGAGCTACGATTGCTGATCGGTTCCAGAAGTCATACTTGCAACTATAGTTATTAGACTTATCCAAGTGGGAGACTGTTGGATATAGTGTCCAAGTCCATAACTATATTTGGTATGTACTTGACCCGACCCGACATGGTCCATTTGTTGGATAAGGTGTCTAAGTCCATAACTATTTCTGGTATGTACTTGACCCGACCCGACATGGTCCATTTGGGTTGCATGGCACCATGCAATTGGATAAACTAAAATGAGAGAAATAACACTTATGGTTTATTAATATATTATAAGTTCTAATATATTAATAATATTATTTAGTTAGTTTGATCAAGAATTAATTTAGAATTAATTAAGCGATCAAAAGATAACTAATTAAATATATGGGTAGATTATGTAAATCTTCCATATCTTATATAGTGGGCTAAGAGGCTCCATGGATTATCAAGTTGGGTTCCACCCATAGGATGCTCCATGGATGCTCCATGGGAGTTACAAACCCATGGGTCATGGAAATGAAGAGTCATGACACATTAGGGTTTACATGGTGTAACCCTAGATGTGTCAACACTATATAAGAAACCCATTCTCCACCAAAATAGGCTACACTAAGAAACAAGAGGGCTAGGCCGATTTTAGAAGTGTGTATTCTCTCTAAAGTCATTCCAAAAGCATTTGGTGTTGTGTGAAGCATTTGAGGCATCACACTTGGGGTGCTAGGCTCACAAGGTTTCAAGGATCATAATCAACAACAAGGTAAGTTATTCTATCTTTCATTCAAGTTAAAAATGTTCCCCATGTATGCTAGATAGGAATATAACCTTGGAATTCAACTTTGCATGATTATTAGACAAACATAGATCCAAGGTTATTAGGGTTGCATGTACACTTAGGAAGTGTTAGAATGCTCAAAACCCATCAGTGGTATCAGAGCCTAGGTTTGTTTGTTGTTTTTTTTTTGTGTGCAAACAGCTTGAAAAAAAATCGTTTTTTCTGTATTCTACTCGTATGAAAGTTTGCACATTTGTTGCTGGAAATGGACTTGAAACATTACCCTAAACTGTTTTGATGTTTTAAAGCTTGTTTTAGATGGTGTAATGTTTATGCTAATCCATTTACAATGGCAATTATTAAAATTACAAGTTTTTTTTAAGTGTAATTTTTGATTCTTGAAAGTGTTCATATTCATGTTCTTGAAATTATGAAGATTAGATGATCATAGGAATTGTTTGTAACCTTCATGGTAGTTTAATTCATGATCATAATGTGTTTTAATGGAGTCCATAACTTGTCCTCAAGTTATGGAAAACCAAAAGTCTCACTTTTATTAAAGCCATCAAAAGAACACAAGAGTTATAAAAATGAAGAGTCTTCATTTTTATTACTCAATTAATTCATAAGTTATAAGAAATGAAAAGTTTTGGAAGGTTACAAAACTTGCCCTCAAGTTTTGGAACATGTAAAGTCTTGATTAAAACTTTAGTTCCAACCCTTAGAATTTTAAAAGTTAAAATTCAACCCTTATACTTTATAATATTATAAGTTACTAATATATATATATATATATATATATGTATAACAACAAGTCGTCTTACCGCTAGTACGCCTCATTCACGAAGCCGGTCTATAAGGGGGGGTATAAGGTTGTTGCCTATAAAATGACAACTTAATGGATGTCTACTCTCACCCACTGCTTCCTTGATCGGTGGAGGGTCGTTAGCCGAACGGGTAAGACAAGGACTTATAAATTCTCATTAAAAGTATGATGAATATTATAAAGTAACTAAATGCTTTTATTAAATTCCCAATCTTAGTTACTTTAGGAAAATGTGAATAAGGTGCTAATCCATGAAATTACACTTTACACTTTGTTTAAGTCGTTGGTGGAGCGTGTGTGGTTAACCGGCACACTAACTTGGACTTAACAAGGTAGGTAAAGGGTGACTTAAGGTTTACCATAGCATCGGTGGAGCGTGTGTGGTTTACCGGCACATCGATTGAGTGATAAACCTTGAGGGTACCAAGTGATTTGCATGGTTACTTCACACCTCGTTTTGTGATCCTTGGTATCCCAGTCACAAAACTTGGAGGGCACACTCGAGATTGAAACATGCCTTTGAAAAGTTCATTGAATCTCAAAAGAATCTAGGAATTTCTAAGAACCAATTAAAAACCTAATATCTATATTTTGTTTTTCATGGTGGAAATTGGTGAATCGTCATTCACCTACCTTTCAAATATGTTATAGCTTGGATTACGGCATACCTCTTCTAAGTTATAATATATTGTGATTGGATTCTAGCCTTAATATTACATTTGGGTGTTTTATTAAGGACTCTCTTAATATCTAAACTAATATTGTTCTCTTCTTTCAGATGTCTTCAAACAATGCTGCTTCTAGCTCTAATCCTAATGGCTCCTTTACGCTTATGAACTTGTGTGGGAAAGTCACTTTTGATGGATCCAACTTCAATGAATGGATCAGAAACATCAGGATGATTACCCGCCACGAGGACAAAGAATACGTCCTTGACAAGGAGCTTAAGGAGATTGATGAGACCACTGCAACTCCCCAGGAGATCGCTGACTTCCGGGCACATGAAAGGGATGCTACAAAAGTGGCATGCATCATGTTGGCCACCATGACAGCGGAACTCCAAAAGTCCTATGAGGACTTCTACCCTTTTGAAATGCACCAAGATCTGATGGAAAGATACCATCAAAGTGCACGACAAGAGAGGTATGAAATCATATGCTCTATCATAACAACCATGATGAAGGACGGGGAATCCGTCACGAGCCACATGCAGAAAATGCAAAGGTATGTGGATTGATTGCTGAAGCTTAATGTGAACTTCCCTGAGGAGCTTGCAATAGATATCATTTTGCACTCCTTACCATCGTGCTATGATCAATTCCGCATGACATATCACATGAATAAGGAAGAGGTCACACTCAGCAAACTTTAGGGACTCCTCAATCCAAACTCCGCCCCGGTTTTGGCAATCGGGAAAGGTAGAGGGAAGAAGAGGAAGAGCTCTTCGAAGGGTACCAAGGCTAGGACCCTTGATGGCTCTTCTTCAAGTGAAACCAAGAAAGGTTTCGTCACTCCCTCTTCTGAGCCAAAAGAGGCTGAATGCTTCTATTGCCATGAAAAGTCACATTAGAAGCGGAACTGCCTAAAATACCAGCAAGATGTGAAGGATGGGAAAGTTAAACCCAACCATGCAGGTATTTACACTATCTTATCTAATAACTCACCCCATTCTAACTCTTGGGTCCTTGATACCGGTTGTGGTATTCATATCTGTTCTGATTTGCAGGGACTAAGAAGAAGTAAGAATGTGGAGCATGGAAGAATAAACTTAATCATGGGGAATAGGAAAGCTTTACTTGTCCCCAAGATTGGAGTTTATACTTTATTGCTAAGTAGTGGGTTTAGTTTAGATTTGAATAAGTGTTGTTATTCACCAGAAATGGCAAGAAACATTATTTCCTTTCATGCATTGTATAAACAAGGTTTCACCTTTTCATTTGATAATGAAGTTGGTTCGATTAATGCTTTCTTTAATAATGTTCTTTATTTTAAAGCATTACCTTGTGATGGTGTGTATGAAACTGTATCTGTGGTTGATAACTTAGGAAATAATGTATTGTGTATTGATTCTGTTAATGATAATAACTTGGATAAAGCATCATTATGGCATTGTCGTCTTGGACATATAAGCAAGAAACGCATAGGCCAACTCCAAAAGGATGGAGTCTTGGAGTCATTTGACCTAAAGTCAGATGATAGTTGCGAATCATGCTTACTTGGAAAAATGACAAAGTCACCCTTCACAGGTTCTTGTGAGAGGGGTGAAGGTTTGTTGGATCTTATAAACACGGATGTGTGTGGGCCCTTCAAACATGCCACAAGGGATGCTAATCGTTATTATTTGACTTTTACTGATGATTACAGTAGATATGGATATGTCTACTTAATCAAGCATAAGTCAGAGACTTTTGAGAGGTTTAAAGAGTTTAAACAGGAAGTCGAGAATCAATTGGGCAGGAACATTAAGATGCTTCCATCCGATCGAGGTGGTGAGTATCTTAGTTCAGAGTTCCTCGACTATCTTAGGGAATGTGGGATTGTCTCACAATTGACACCTCCCAGGACACCGCAATTGAATGGTGTAGCTGATAGGCGTAATCGAACCTTGTTGGATATGGTTCGTTCCATGATGAGTCGAGCTTCGCTACCAATCTCATTTTGGGGGTATGCCTTAGAGACTGCCGCCCATATCCTTAATCTAGTTCCCACAAAGAAAGTTGCCAAAACTCCTCATGAGATGTGGACTGGTAAAGTACCCAAACTAGACCACATTAAGATTTGGGGTTGCGAGGCTTTCGTGAGACGCGAGACTCATGATAAGCTCGAACCTCGAAGTGAGAGGTGTATTTTCATCGGCTACCCACATAAATCCTTTGGTTACCTCTTCTACAGACCTAGTGAGAATGTGGTCTTTGTAGCTAGGAGAGCTTTCTTTCGAGAGAGAGAGAGTTCATAAGCCAAGGAGACAGTGGGAGGCAAGTTGACCTTGAAGAAATTCAAGAGTCAAGTGGTGAAGGAACTTCAAACCCTAGCACTCAACTTGAGGAGGAAACTTCTGTTGAGCCAATTGACAAGTCTGTACCTCTGAGGCGTTCCACAAGGGTTAGGAATGCACCTGAGCATTACTATGGATTCCATATTACTGCGGAAGGTGATACACTTATCAGTGATGAGACGCTGATAGGTCTGGATGAACCTAACAGTTACGCGAAAGCCATGGCAGGCCCTGAGTCAGCCAAGTGGAAAGAGGCAATGGACAGCGAGATACAGTCCATGTATGACAATCAAGTTTGGAACTTGGTTGAGAATGTATCAGGTCGTAAGACTGTTGGGTGCAAATGGATCTTCAAGAAGAAGACCGACATGGATGGTAATGTACACACTTATAAGGCACGACTGGTTGCAAAGGGTTTCTCACAAACTCCGGGAGTTGATTATGATGAGACCTTTTCTCCAGTGGCCAAGATTAAGTCTATTAGGGTTCTGTTAGCCATAGCCGCATTTCATGACTATGAAATATGGCAAATGGATGTCAAAACCGCTTTCCTTAATGGAAAGTTGGCTGAGGATGTTTACATGAGTCAACCAGAGGGTTTTGTCAACACAGAGTACCCTAATAGAGTGTGTAAGCTTGAGAAATCCATTTATGGGTTAAAGCAAGCACGTCGCAGATGGAATCTTTGCTTTGATGAGAAAGTCAAGGAATTTGGCTTTTCTAGGAGTGAAGATGAATCTTGTGTATATGTCAAGGCTAGTGGGAGTATAGTTAGCTTTTTGGTATTGTATGTGGATGACATACTACTCATAGGAAATGACATCCCAACTCTGCAGGAAGTTAAGTCCTGGCTTGGGAAGTGTTTCTCTATGAAGGACCTAGGAGAAGCTGCCTATATTCTAGGGATAAGGATCTTGAGAGACCGGAGTAAAAGACTAATTGGACTTAGTCAGAGTACTTACTTGGATAAGGTGCTGAAGAGATTCAGCATGCAGGACTTCAAGAAAGGAGAGTTACCCATCCAGAGTAACGCCAAATTGAGTAAGACACAAAGCCCTAGTACTGAGGCTGAGATAGCAGAAATGAGTCGAATACCTTATGCTTCGGCTATAGGATCGATCATGTATGCTATGACGTGTACTCGACCTGATGTAGCCTTTGCTTTGAGCATGGTTAGCACGTATCAGGGGAACCCTGGCAAGGCACACTGGACTGCGGTAAAGAATATCCTCAAGTACCTACGGAGGACTAAGGACTGGGTCCTTACCCTCGGTGGGAGTGAAGACTTGAGAGTTGTAGGGTATAGTGATGCTAGCTTTCAGACTGATAGGGATAATTTCCACTCTCAGTCAGGCTGGGTCTTTACCTTAAATGGAGGAGCAATTTCTTGGAAGAGTTCCAAGCAAGAGACAGTGGCTGATTCAACTTGCGAATCAGAGTATATAGCAGCTAGCGAGGCAGCAAAGGAGGCGATATGGCTGAAGAACTTCATTGGAGACCTTGGAGTTGTACCAGCTATTAAAGAGCCAATGGAAATTTTCTGTGATAGTGAAAGTGCAGTTGCCTTAGCCAAGGAACCAAGGGATCACGGGAGATCCAGACACATCGACAGAAAATACCATTTCATCAGACATCGAATAGAAGAAGGACTCCTCGTGGCAAAGAGGGTATCATCGGATGAGAATCCAGCAGATCCCCTCACGAAGGGACTGACTCGGGTTAAGCATCTCCAGCATGCTCGGAGCATAGGGCTGAAGGATGATATTAGATTTAGTAGTTAGATAACCTTGAAATTTGTAAAGTGTAATTGACATTAGATGATGAATAAAAGGTGTTTTATTTATGAGTAAAGTGTTGCTATCTCTTGTCGATCGTTTACTATATTTCTTTTGCATGTTTTGACTTCCAGAATAATTATGTTTGGTATATCATATTATTCGAACCTCCACAGTCGGTCATATGTCGGAAGTAGGTATGAATCAAGACTGTCATGATTGGTTGCAGAGGTCTAAGTTGTTGGACACGGCTACAACACTCATGAGTGCTCATAAGTTCTGAGCATTGGACTCAACCCACGCTCACTGGAATCACTTCATGGAATTTATCTCGAGTGATCGTGAGACGGTAATATGATATAAGTCTTCAAACCTAGATATATGATTTGTTACTTATGAGTTGGTTATGCATTGATTGTACGAAAACGCATTGGTAACTCGATGTTATAAAACGTGCTCTTGTGTATAATTCAATGAGTAGTAGAACAAACATATAAGTCGAAGTTTATCTGTTCCTTCTTGGATTAGAAGCTGATATCTGGGCCCCTCGATGATTTTGTTTTGACCTATGTACCGGGCCCGGTCAGAACTAAGTTGATGTGTTCAATTGAGTTCTATGTCAAACAAATCGGAAATCGGGAAACAAACTGCTGGACACAAAGTAAGACACTGTTCCATGTATTTTTTCCGGCTGATATCTAGAACAGAGGATTATATGATCACTTATCTTAAATGGCGTATCATCATCTTCTCAGTTCCGAGAGACCTTGAAAGAGCTACGATTGCCGATCGGTTCCTGAAGTATTGCAGTTATAGTTATTAGACTTATCCAAGTGGGAGACTGTTGGATAAGGTGTCTAAGTCCATAACTATTTCTGGTATGTACTTGACCCGACCCGACATGGTCCATTTGGGTTGCATGGCACCATGCAATTGGATAAACTAAAATGAGAGAAATAACACTTATGGTTTATTAATATATTATAAGTTCTAATATATTAATAATATTATTTAGTTAGTTTGATCAAGAATTAATTTAGAATTAATTAAGCGATCAAAAGATAACTAATTAAATATATGGGTAGATTATGTAAATCTTCCATATCTTATATAGTGGGCTAAGAGGCTCCATGGATTATCAAGTTGGGTTCCACCCATAGGATGCTCCATGGATGCTCCATGGGAGTTACAAACCCATGGGTCATGGAAATGAAGAGTCATGACACATTAGGGTTTACATGGTGTAACCCTAGATGTGTCAACACTATATAAGAAACCCATTCTCCACCAAAATAGGCTACACTAAGAAACAAGAGGGCTAGGCCGATTTTAGAAGTGTGTATTCTCTCTAAAGTCATTCCAAAAGCATTTGGTGTTGTGTGAAGCATTTGAGGCATCACACTTGGGGTGCTAGGCTCACAAGGTTTCAAGGATCATAATCAACAACAAGGTAAGTTATTCTATCTTTCATTCAAGTTAAAAATGTTCCCCATGTATGCTAGATAGGAATATAACCTTGGAATTCAACGTTGCATGATTATTAGACAAACATAGATCCAAGGTTATTAGGGTTGCATGTACACTTAGGAAGTGTTAGAATGCTCAAAACCCATCACCATTTGGGTTGCACTTCACCCGAACAATTTATGGATAATCTTTTGAGAATAGTATAAGTTATGATTTATTAATATATTATAAGTTCTAATATATTAATATAAAATCATATTATTTAATTAGTATTGATCTATAATTAATCTAGAATTAATTTAGAGATCAAAAGTATTACTAATTAAATATGGGCTCTTGTATTTATATAGTGTGGGCTAATGCTTATTTGGAATGGGCTAGGCTTGCATGGAAAGTCCATGGATACTCCATGGAGCTTTAACCCATGGATCTCATGGAAATGAAAAGACATGGGTAGTAGGGTTTACATGGATGTAACCCTAATCTACCACACTATATAAAGGAGGCTTTGGTTCTTGAAATCACACTAGTTGATGTGTGTAAACTAAGAGGGCCGATTTCAAGAAGTTTGTGACTATTCTCTCAAGTTTCCAAGTTTGTGGTGATTTGTGACTTCCATTTGAGGCATACACATTATTGGTGCTAGGCTCTCAAACTCCAAGCAATCAACTACTACTACAAGGTAAGTAATTCTACTAGTATTTGATTCAAGTACCCCATGCCATGCTAGTTAGGATAAGAACCTTGGGAAAATAATTATTTGCATGTATCTTAGTCAAACATAGAACCAAGGTTTCTAGGGTTGCATGTACACCATAGGAGTGTTAGAATGCTCAAAACCCATCAGGAGCTGCTACCGCCTTGCGGCTCAGGGTGTCGGCCACCACATTGGCCTTGCCCGGGTGGTAAAGGATCTCACAGTCGTAGTCCTTCACCACATCTAACCACCGACGCTGCCTCATGTTCAGATTCGGCTGATCCATGAGGTACCTCAAACTCTTGTGTTCAGTGTAAATGGTATAACGAACCTTATAGAGGTAATGCCGCCAAATCTTGAGGGCGAACATCACAGCCCCCAGCTCCAAATCATGCGTCGGATAGTTAGCCTCGTGAGGCTTCAACTGCTTCGAAGCGTAAGCTATTACGTGACCCCGCTGCATCAATACCGCACCCATGCCCGTAATCGAAGCATCACAGTAAACCAAGATGTCATCGACGCCCTCTTGAAAAGTCAGGATCGGTGCCTCGCACAACTGCTGTCTGAGAGTCTCGAAAGCTGCCTGCTACTCAGGCCCCCAACGGAAAGTCACCGACTTCTTGGTTAGTCGGGTCAAAGGAACAACGATCATGGAGAAGTCTTGAATAAATCTCCAATAATAACCCGCTAGACCCAGGAAACTCTGAATCTCATTGGAGACCTCAGAATCTCCCACTTCATCACGGCCTATATCTTGGCTGGATCGACCAGAATACCCTTCTGGTTAACAAGGTGCCCAAGGAACTGCACCTCCGGCAACCAAAAGTCACACTTGGAGAACTTTGCAAAAAGTCTCTCCCTCCTCAGTGTCTCCAACACCTCCCTCAGGTGCTCCTAATGCTGCTCATGTGTCTTGGAATAGACCAAGATATCATCAATGAAAACTATCACAGACCGGTCCAACATCGGTCTGCACATGCGGTTCATGAGGTCCATGGATACGGCTGGAGCGTTGGTGAGCGCAAACGGCATCACCATGAACTCATAATGATCATAGCGAGTCCTAAAAACTGTCTTCTACACATCCTCATCCCTGAATCGCATCTGGTGATAACCCGATCGCAGATCAATCTTGGAGAACCAAGATGCACCCTGTAGCTGGTCAAACAAATCATCAATCCTCGGGAGGGGATAACGGTTCTTCACCGTTACCTTATTCAGCTCCTGGTAGTCTATGACATCCGATGCGACCCATCCTTCTTCTTTACAAACAGGATCGGGGCTCCCCATGGTGAACTACTCGGCCTTATAAATCCCTTGTCTAGCAGCTCTTGTAGCTGCATAGACAACTCCTGCATCTCGGGAGGAGCCAACCGATATGGTTAATTGGCTATCGGAGCCGCACCAGGGACTAGGTCAATCCTGAACTCAACCTGTCTCAAATCCTCCGGGAATACGTCCGGGTACTCTCGCACCACCGATACGTCATCGACTGTCGCCTTACCCTTATCTCGGGTATCCATGACATAGGCGACATTGTTGGATTAGGTGTCTAAGCCCATAACTATAATTGGTATGTACTTGACCCGATAGTAGCATGGTCCTTTTGGGTTGCCTTCACCGGAGTAATTTAATAGAATGGATTTTTGAGAAAGAGGTTATTTATGATTTATTAATATATTATATGAATAATATATTAATTGAGAAATCATATTATTTAATTGGTATTGATCAAGAATTAATTTAGAATTAATTTAGTGATCAAAAGAGACTGATTAAATTTATAGGGACTGATTAGGTAAATTAGTAATAATTATAGTTTGGGCTAATGATCCATGTTGATTAGGGATGGACTAAATCTATGTGAGAGTCCATGAAGATTTAGTCCAAAGGGCCTATCATATGGATTATTGGAATACTTAAAGGCTTAAGTATATTAGGGTTTTATGTAAGAAACCCTAAGGATTCCACACTATAAATTGAACCCCTAGCCTTCTCTAAATCGGCCAATCACTTCCAAGGTGTAACCCTAGCCGATTTTGGTGCTTCCTAACCTCTCTCTCTCTCTCTCTCTCACTCTCATAAGCCTCCTTTTGCTTTTGGTGTTTGTGACTCATTTGAGGTATCGCATTTGAGGTATCACATTTGAGGTACTAAGGTCTTGAAAGGCCAAGAACTACAAACTACAACAAAGAGGTATTCATCTAACTAGTTTTATGTTGTAAATCTTCAATTGTATACTAGCTAGGGTTCATGCTTTGGATAAAATGAAATTGCATGTCTAACTTGAGAAAAATTAGATCCAAATCATTTAGGGTTGTATGTGCACCATATGATTGTTATAATGCTCAAAACCCATCAGTGGTATCAGAGCCTAGGGTGTTTTCTGTTATATTGATGCAATTGTATTGTTTTCAAAGCTAAAAAAATTTCAATTTTGGCCTCTGAATGCTGGACTCGCCGAGTCCCATGAGGGAACTTGACGAGTTGGTCCAACTCAACGAGTCCATGCCATGAACTCGATGAGTTGGATCATCTGTTGGCAGATTTTTCGAGTTTTTGGCCAGTTTTGGATTAGGATCATTACCACAAACAGTTTTGACTGATAAAATTTGATTTTTCTGATAAGGTAATGATTATCCTCATCCAATTGAATGATGATTGTCAAATTTTAAGATAATTACTTGATTATGTGAAAAATTAATTATTTGTAGAATTTGATTTGAATCATCTTACTATATGAAATTAGATTAGGTCAATTTTGTGATAGTTAATTATATGATTAATTTAATTGTTTTCAAATTGATCTAAGAGAGTTTTGAAAGTTTTCAAAACTTGCCCTCAAGTTTTGGAATTTAAAATTTGATTAAAAAGTTTTGATTTTGAAATATTTAAATTCTAAACCCTAGAGTTTTAAAAGTTTAAAATTCAACCCTTATACTATTATAATATTAATAACTTAATACTTATATATATATATATATATATATATATATATATATATATGTATATATATATATATATATATATATATATATATATATATATATATATGTATGTATAAGACAATCAGTCTTACCGTTAGTAGGCCTCATTCACAAAGCTGGTCTATAAGGGGGGTATAAGGAAATTGCCTATAAAATGGCGATTAAATGGGTGTCCACTCTCACCCACCGCTTCCTTGACTAGTGGAGGGTCGTTAGCCGAACGGGTAGGATAGGAAATTAATTATCATTAATAAGTATAATGATAATTATAAAAGTAACTAAATGTTTTCATAAATTCCCAATCTTAGTTACTTTAGGAAAAATGTGAAAAATGGTGCTATTCCATGAAATTGCACTTTGCACCTTGCGAGGTCATTAGTGGAGCGTGTGTGGTTTAGTGGCACACTAATTTGGACTAAGAAGGGTGGCAAAGGGTAGCTCGATGTTTGTCATAGATCAATGGAGCATGTGTGGTTAACCGACACATTGATTAGGTGATAAATGACATCGAGAGTACAAAGCACATTTGCATGGTTATTCACACCTTGTTTGTGATCCTCGGTATCCTCGTCACAAACTTGAAGGGCATAATCGAGATTAAACATGCCATTGAAAAGTTCAACGAGTCTCAAAGATCTAGGATTTTCATAAAACTTAATTCTTTTAAATTTTAGTTTTGGGTGGTGAAAATTGGTAAATTGTCATTTACCTCCATTCACATAATTTGCAATTAGATTACAACATCCCTTTTCTAAGTTGTGAATTATTGTGTTTGGGTCCTAGCCTTAATATTTCATTTGGGTGTTATATTAAGGAATTTCTATCTAATGAAACTTGTCTGTCTTTTCAGATGTCTACCTCAAATAATGCTTCAAACTCAAACTCTTCCGGCTCTTTCTCCCTCATGAACTTGTGTGGGAGGTTCATTTTCGATCGGTCGAATTTCAACGACTAGATTCGAAACATTCGCATGGCCATTCGATACGAGGAAAATGAATATGTCCTCGACAAAGAGCTAAAGGAGACTGATGAAGAAACTGCTACTCCTGAGCATCTGGCAAAATATAGGGCTCATGAGAAGGATGCGACAAAGGCGTCGTTCATCATGCTAGCCACTATGACTTTTGAGCTTCAGAAGTCCTACGAGGACTTCTGGCCTTTCGAGATGCACCAAGACTTGATGGAAAGGTACCATCAGAGTGATCGACAAGAAAGGTATGAAATCATTGCATCCATGATAACAACAAAAATGAAGGATGGAGAGTCCATCACGGCCCACTTGCAAAAGATGCAAAGATAGGTGGACCGCTTGCTAAAGTTGAATGTCAATTTTGACGAAGAGTTGGCTATCGACATTATCCTACACTCTTTACCTTCTTGTTATGATTAGTTCCGAATGACTTATCATATGAACAAGGAGGAAGTTACTCTAAGCAAGCTTCAAAGCCTTCTGAGAACTGCTGAAAGTAGTTTAAAAGGCAAGTCGGTTGTACCCACTCCTACTGCTGCTGCCCCATTCCTGGCAATTGGACATGGTAAAGGGAAGAAAAGGAAAACTCCTTCAAAGAATCACAAGGGAAAGTCTCGTGATGGATCCTCTTCTAGTGGGTCCAAAGGTGGTTCTGCTACTCCCTCATCCAATCCAAAGGAAGCAGAGTGCTTCCATTGTCATGAAAAAGGGCGTTGGAAATGAAGCGGCCCTAAATACTTGCAGGACATTAAGGATGGGAAGATAAAGCCCACCTTCATATGTATTTACACTATTCAATCTAACAACTCATCACATGCTATTTCTTGGGTCCTTGATACAGGATGTGGTTTTGACATTTGTTCTGATTTGCATGGTCTAAAAAGAAGTAGGGATGTGGAGCACGAGAAGATGAACTTGATCATGGGGAATAGGAAAGTGTCGCATGTCACCAAGATTGGAGTTTATTCTTTATTACTTAGTAATGGGTTAGGGCTAGATTTGAACAATTGTTGCTACTCGTCAGATATGGCGAGAAACATTATTTCTTTTCAAGGTTTTTATAAACAAGGTTTTAAATTTTCATTTAACAATGAATGTGGTTCTATTAATGCTTTTTATAATGATAAATTTTATTTTGAAGCATTGCCTTGTAATGGTATATATGAAACTGTAACGCCCGTGTTTCTAGGCTAGGCATTAATATTGACATAATAGTCTAGGTTAACATTTGAAACTCATTTTGAAGAAATGAAAAGGAATGATATGAATATTATGTGAATTATGTGTTTTATGCTTAATTACTAGGATTTAATTAATTAAGAATAAAAATGAGCGTCGAAAATAAATATTGGATAAAGCTGATATTTATTAAGAAATTTGTAGTGGTCGTAACAAGGATTACAGATATATAAATAATGCCGAAATCCGAGTTATAACGAAGAAGTTATGACCTGTCGAAGTTTCGCGACAAAACCGGCACGATGCCGAATGTCGTAAAAAGTGAGTTTTTGATAAACTACTTTTTAGCCTTAGTGATCTAAACGAAAGTCGTAGTGTTCGTCAAACCGAGAGTATGTATAAAAAGAACGCCCAAATCTGACTTCGTATGAGGAAGTTATGATTTTTCTAAGTTTCAGCTTAGCAGTAGACAACTAAAAACTTGAATTTTAGATCGAGTGATTTTTAGCCGACACAACCTAAATGAGAATCGAGGTTCTCGTCAATAGTAGTACAACAGTAAAAAGACAGACGAAAACGGACGTCGGATGAAGAAGTTATGAATTTTTAACGGATTTCCTATCCCGGTCTGTTAAAAATAATAATATAAAAATTAAATTCAAAATTAGCCGACGAAGTCTAAATGAAAGTTGTAGAGCGTAATTTTACCTACGCGAGCATATAAAGAACATCCAAAACAGAGCTCGTATGCGAAAGTTATGAATTTTAGAAGATTTTGGCACAAAATTCGAGAAATTTCGCATGGATAAGCTTCACCCGGAAAAGCCACGTCACCTCGCATGAACAGTAGCCACGTGTCGCTTCCGGATTCGACCGAAGTCTCAACCCTCGCACATCCGACGCGTGTGCACCCCTGTGTCCGAAGTAGCTTAGTCACCTGGTGACGAGGCTCGTCCGAAGCCTGACGCGTGGCCTCGCATGCGAGACGTATCCGAGCTTCGCTGCTGCCACCTGTCCGAGCCACGTGCCTTCACCTCCTGCTGCCTCGTGCCCTCGCTGCTGACTCACTCCTCTCGGCCGACCTTCGGATCTCCCCTATAAATAGAAGTGTAAGGGTCGAATTGTTGTAATTAGTCGAAGTATGTTTTGGACTCTTCGAATGTTTTGTAATGTATTTTACTAGGGCGCTTTTATTCGAAGCTTTAGAGTCAATGCCTTAGTATATTTTTTGTATGCTTTCAGTTCCCTATAAATAGGGTTATTTACTAGAATTAGATAAGAACTTTTACAGACTTGTCTACTGTACTCTGTAAAGAATTCGAAAGCATAATAGAGCATAACAAGATCATATTTACATCCTGTGTTCAAATCTCGTATTCTTACTTGAATTCATACTCTGATTAATTCATTACTCGATTCATTGGTTCATCAATTGGTATCAGAGCAGGAATCATATCTCTGATCTGATTTTCACGCTGTTCAAAAGGTTTTTGAATCAACTTTTTGATTCAAAAGTTTCCGCACTTTTTGAAAGTGAAAAATTGTCTAGATCTTAGTCTGTGATTTGATTCTGCATTTGAATTGTTGAATCGAGTGTTATTCTCATCAATTTGATTTGATTCATCTAGTTTGTTTTCAAATTCTCAAATCTTTTCAAACTTCTCAAAATCATCTTCCGTACAACAATGACGAGTTTCAATCTCAATTTGATGACCTCGTTTTCTCATCTGTTAGGTTCATCAACCAAAATTCCAATGCTAATCCCTGAATACTATGATCAGTGGGCTGATCGTATGCAGGATTATCTGAATGTTCTGGATGAAGAATTATGGTCATGTATCACTGGAAATGTCAATGTTCTAGTGAATGTTCAACCAATTGGATCATCTTCTATAAACTCTGGAGGTGATAATCAATCTGATCATCTGAAGAAACTGGAGAAGAGGTGTATGAGGGAACTGCGAGGTGCTTTACCTCCAGTTGTGTACAATTACGTTAGAAGTTGTACAACTGCAAAGGAGGTATGGAACAATCTGAAAGAAAAGTTTCAAGGAAGTGAGAAAGCAAAAATCAATTCAGTCAAACAGTGTTTGGTTGAACTGAAAGATTTCAAACAAAAAAGAAGGAGAAACAATTGAAGTTTACTATGATCGTCTTAACGAGTTAATCTATCGTTGCAATCGCTATGGAATTACCAGGACATCAATGGAATTAAATCTCATCTTTGTAATGGGGCTTCGAAAAGAGTGGAGAAGTGTGAGTATGATGGTGAAGAATCAACAAAGTTTTGATACATCAGCTTTCAATGATTTGTACAATCAGTTGAAAACACACGAAATTGAGGTAAATGAAATTGCTGAGGAATCGAAGCTGAATTTGGGAGGTCCATTAGCTCTTGTGTCAAAGATTTCTGAGAAAGAAGCTGAAAATGGTGATTCTGAGGAAGAAGAAGGATTCATCATGAATTCGGATGATGAAGAAATAGCATTTTACTCGAATAATCGTGTTAAGAAATTTTTCAAAAAGCCGTTCAATTCGAAGACTAAGCTTGCTGAGGTGAAAGGAAGTTCTGTGAGTAAAAATGTTGTTGAGGAGAAAAAGAAAGTTGAGAAGCAAGATTCAAAGATAGCTGATGAAAAGCGTGAGAAGAAGCTGAAAGGTGATGTTGGAATAGATTGTCATTATTGCAGCGATGCGAATCATCTTGCAAATGACTGTATGCTTCGAAAGAAGGATGAGAGGAAGAATAAAGTCAAGGATGAGGTGTATTATGCAGAGAAGCTGGAAGAGGTTCGTACGAAAGCTAAAAGTTTGTCATTGGTTGCAAAGGTTGAGCATGAGGATGAAGATGGAACTTATCAAATCTGGTCATCCGGGTCAGACGATGAAGAAATGAGGAATCCAACGCATGGAGCGATGTATGCGAAAATGGAGGAGGATTCAGATGATGAAGAATTCGAAGTGAAAGGACGATGCTTCGTATCTAAAACGGCAGACAAATCTCCAATGACAACAAAGGTACGTAAAATTCTCGAATCCTTTAATATTCCTACACATGCTTATGACTCTGAACTAATTTCTTTTGATGAGATGGTTACTTATTTTGATTCAATTGTTGTGTCTGCTAGCAATGAGGCCAACAAGTTGTCAATGGAGTTGTTAGAGGTCAAAAAGAGATTAGACTTGAAAATAAGCAAAATTGAATGTTTGGAATTACAAATGACAAATATTATGTGTGATAGGGATACGTTATCGAGTGATGTTAAACTTTTGCTAGCACAAAGAAACATTTACTGTAATTCTGCGAAAAGACTTTATGGCAAATTAACTGATTTACATCATTCAAGTGACATAAGTAAAGAGCAACATAGAAAATTACTACCTTTTCTAGCATTCGAAAGAGCTAAGGTAGATAATATTTCGTATGATTGTGAGAAAATAATAGCTGATTTTGACAAAGTTCCAGATGATAGATATAAATATGGAATTGTCAAAATTGATGAATGTCTTGATGCTAAAGAATTAGTTAACATCGTGAATGATACTTTGACTAAATCTGAACAAATTCAAATTTTGAAAAAGACTGAGAATTCAACATCTGATTCTCAATCTAATTTTGCTGATATTGAAGATAATTCTGACAATATTAGTGAAATTAGTGAACTTGAAGATGTTGATTGTTCTCAGTTGTCTGTTATTAATGTTGCATCAACATCTAAAGGGAAAGAAAAAATTAAGGATTTGATGGTTGAAAATGAAACTGATATACCTTCAACTTCGAAAGTTAGTGATGTGAACTTCATGGATATCAAAGACAGTCAAACTGATGATAGTGATTATGAAGATGAAGAGAAAATTTCGAAGGAAAAGAAATCTTCAAAGGAAGAAGAAAATCCACGAATAGTGGTTGATCAGGTGTATGGTGATACACAAAAGTTCAAAAAAGTGATGAATGAAAAAGGTGAACACTATCTTGAAACGAATTCAGTGGTTTATCCAAATTTCAAATGTACAGATGATGTCATTTTTCCAAATTAAGTTTTCGTAACTACTGGAAATGTTGAGAATATCAAACCAGAATTAAAGAAGTTAGTTGAAGAGGATAATTCAAAAACAACTGATGAAGGCTTTTTCGCAAATCAAAGCACAGTTGAAAATAACTTAACAAAGAATTCGTATGTTTTCCAACGTCAAAAACCACAAAGACAATGGGTTGAAAAATCAAAAATTGAAAAAGTGAATTCAAAACAAGCTGAAAAGGAATGTGAAAAAGTTGTCAAATTAAACTCCAAGGAATTCAAAGATCAAATTGAAAAATTTTCGAAGGAAAACAACATTTCAAAAAGACAAGCAAGAAAGAAAATATTTTGGCAAAAAGTTGAGTCTCAAAAGGTGTCTGAATCACAATCACCCAAAAATGTTTTCAAAGCTAAAAATTCATCTTTTTCAACAAAACCTCAACATTCATCTCAATCAAATCATTCAAAGTCTGAAGTGATTAATCAACCAAGGTTTCGAAAGTTTCAGAAACTAATATTCCAAGAAAATTTTCAAATAAGTCAAATCCAAATCAAAAATTCTTTCAACGTCAACATTTTAAACCAACAGTTGATACATCATATGCTAAATCTTTTATAACAAATCCAAAAGTTGATTTTGTTCCTAAAAAGCCAAATTTTCCAAATCAAACGAAGAAAGAAACTATGAAAACTTCACGAGAAAAAGGAATAACGTCAAGGAAGAACATTGATCATTGGCTTGAAGGCAAAGGAAAGATGTATCAGTCAAACACATTTTCAAAGGAGCAAATTCACGAAGCATATGAAAAGTATGTGAATAATTCATCAAATGGCAGTTCATCGTCTAAGGATTCGAACATTTCAGTCAAAGCTTGGAAACCAGTAATAAAAGCAAAGAATGTTCATTCACAAACTCAGAATTCGAAGGATAATGTCAGTGAACATTCGAAACCATCAAAAACTTATGTTTCGGTTCCTTTAAATGAAGATGTAAACTTAATTGATAGTCTCAAAATAAAAGTTTGTGATTGGGTTAAAAGTTCTTCATTGCATTCGAAATTGAAATCTAATTTCCAAGGACCCTAAAAGCCTTGGGTACCTAAAATTTTCCATTGAATGTAGGTACTATGTGACGAGCAATATGATAACAAGTGGTACATCGATAGTGGTTGTGTTGGATTAATGTCTAAGTCCATAACTATATTTGGTATGTACTTGACCCGACCCGGCATGGTCCATTTGGGTTGCACTTCACCGGCACAATTTATATGGATAGTCTTTTGAGAATAGTATATTTATGATTTATATTAATATATTATAAGTTATAATATATTAATATGAAACCATATTATTTAATTAGTATTGATCAAGAATTAATTTAGAATTAATTAAGTGATAAAAAAGAACTAATTAAATATGGACTCTTATATATATGGAATGGGCCAAGTTCATTTAGGTTGGGCTAAGCTTTCATGGATGGTCCATGGAGCTTTTAACCCATGGATCCTATGTAAATGAAAGGTCATGGGTATTAGGGTTTACATGGATGTAACCCTAATCCTCCATAATATATAAATGGGTCATTGGCTCACAAAATTGGCACAAGTGTGTGAAAATAAGAGTGGACCGATTTTAGTGTGCATACATATTCTCTCAAGTTCTTCCAAGGTGTTTTGGTGATTTGTGATTCCATTTGAGGCTTCCACACTATTGGAGCTAAGCTCTTAAAGCTTGAAGAAATCAAGCACCAACAAAGAGGTATGTAATTCTACTAGATTTTATATTACATGTACTTTATATTATGTTAGTTAGAACAATACCTTGGAAAATTGATATTTGCATGTATAATAGAGAAAACATAGATCCAAGGTATTTAGGGTTGCATGTACACCATAGGTGTGTTAGAATGCTCAAAACCCAACAGTGGTATCAGAGTCATGGGTTGTTTTCTATTATATTTGATGCAAATGTATTTTTTTTTCAAGTTGAAGGAAAAAAAAAGGAAAAAAAACATGAAGTTTGTCATATTTTAAGATAATTACTTGATTTTATGAAAAACTAATTATTTTTAAAATTTGAGTCACTTTACTATATGAGTTGAATTAGGTCAAATTTAGTAAAAGATAAAATGATATGATTATTTTATTAGTTTTAAAAGTTTGATCTAAAGAGTTTTTTGAAACCTCCATAAATTATGGATATGAAAAGGTTTTAAAAAAAATTGATTCCAAGTTTTTTATGGAGGTACAAAACTTGGTCTTAATGTTTTAAAATTCCATAACTTGTTCTTAAGTTATGGAACATGAAAAGTTTTTTTGTGTTACCTTGTTTTATGAGTTAATTTAGATTGATGAAAAATATTATTTGTTAAGTTGCTTTCAATCCATATTAATCTAAAAGAAGTTCATAAAAGGTGTTTTTGTAACTTTTCTTTAAGTCACATAAAAGGTCACATTTATGAATCTTAAAACTCATAAAAGTGCCATAGGTTACACAAAAATGAAGAGTTTTTTTTTTCATTAAACTATTTTATGACTCCGTAACTTGTCCTCAAGTTATGGATGTTTAAGAGTCACTTCTTTAAAAGTGTTATTAAAGAATAAGAGGTTACATAAAAATGAAGAGTCTTCATTTTAATGAACCATTAAACTCATAAGTTATGAAATGAAAGGTTTTGAATAGTTTCAAAACTTGCCCTCAAGTTTTGGAATTTGTAAAGTCTCACACACATTAATGCTTTAATTCCAAAGTCTACAATTTTAAAAGTTAAAATTCAAACTTTATGGACTTCATTAAATTAGTTAAAGTGTTTAATTAAAAGAGTTAATAATTCCATAAAGACATGGTTTAAGTTTAATTAAATTAAGAGTATAGTTTAATTAATAGATTAAACCACCAAGTATTTTAAATGTTTAAAATACACCCTTATACTATTATTATAATTTTAATTATATAGATATGTATAAGATAAAGTCAATCTTACCGTTAGTAGGCATCATTCACGAAGCCGGTCTATAAGGGGGGTATAAGGTTACTGCCTATAAAATGGCAGTTTAATGGGTGTCCACTCTCACCCATCGCTTCCTTGACCGGTGGAGGGTCGTTAGCCGAACAGGTAGGACAAGGACTATAATTCTCCCTTCATTATAAGTATAATGATAAATACTAAGTAACTAAACACTTATAAATTTCCAATCTTAGTTACTTAGGAAAATATGAATAAGGTGCTAATCCATGAAATTACACTTTGCACTTTGTTTAAGCTGTTAGTGGAGCGTGTGTGGTTAACCGGCACACTAAACTGGACTTAACAAGGTAGGCAAAGGGTAACTTAATGTTTATCATAGTATCGTTGGAGCGTGTGTGGTTAACCGACACATCGATTGAGGGGTAAATATTAAGGGTACCAAGTATATTTGCATGGTTACTTCACACCTTGTTTTGTGATCCTCAGCATCCCAGTCACAAAACCTGAAGGGCACACTCGAGATTGAAACATGCCATTGAAAAGTTCAATGAATCTCAAAAGAATCTAGGAGTTTCAAAACCAATTAAAACCTAATAATACATTTCGTTTATCTTGGTGGAAATTGGTGAATCGTCATTCACCTACCTTCAAATATTTTATAGCTTGGATTACGGCATCCCTCTTCCAAGTTATAAAATAGTTTGTTGGGTCCTAGCCTTAATATATCATATTGGGTGTTATATTAAGGACTTAAATCAACTTTACGTGAATTTCCCCCATTGTTGATGTCTGGTTTAGACAACAATGATCTTCCCAAACCAAGCTTTCCTAATGAATATGACTTCCCGAGTTTGGCTCATGGAAGTCATACTTCTATTCCTCCACCTCCTCCAATTATTCTCCCTAACCCACAAGCTCAAGGTCACTCAAGCCCTAATGGCAAGCAAGGTCTATGTGTGATCACATCTTAGAGATGAAGTCAAATATTGACAAGCCGGGAGAGTTGGGTGTCAAAGTCTTGAGAAAGTTGGATGTTCAATCACTTTCTAAGTCACATAGTGAGTTCCTTTGGGACTACTATGAAACAGACTATGACATGAACCTTAATGATCATATCTATTTGCTTGGTGCTGCTGAATCAGCAATGATTTGGAACGATAGTAAAGCAAATTTGATTAGAAGATCAACTTCCCAAAAAACTTTATGGACAGTGACAATGGTGATACTGGAAATCCAGAAAAAACATTCTCTTCCCAATGGAAAGGGATTGGCCATAGTCAACCCGGTTGACCAAATGGTAAAGAGAAAGGCTAAGTCTGAGATAGTCCCATTACCAAAGGGTCCATATGTTTATTTTGCCAAAGGAAGGGGCATTGATTGCAAAACTGTCAAATTTACCTAAGGATGTTAAAGTCAATAAGTTTGACTCTACATCAGGTAGAGCCCATTATCTAACTCTGTTAAGTTCTATTCTGAGATCCTCATTACATGATGTGACTGGGTCACATGTTGATGTTTTAAGAATCAAAGAATAGAGAGAAATCTTAAAGGAAGTATATGTTGATTCTGATCGCGAAAGTGGATTTCGATCACATCAGAATTTTGAGCAGTTGCTTAAGAAGTTATGATATATTGCTAAGGAATAGATAACAGCAATTTTCCATGTGGATTGTAAGGATAAGTTTTTCCGCAAAGTTTTAAAATTAAAGAAAATTGTTTAATTTTATTTATTTGAAGTATCCTTACAATGGCATTTGTGGAAAATTGTTGCTTATATGATTCCACTGACATCAATATTTTGATTCTTTCATTTGTGGTAGTGTCTAAATTTACCAAATCAGGAAAGTTCCTCATCACCCAAGTTTCAATTGGACCGAAACTTGGAATCATGCAAGTTGAATAGTATGATGAATGAGAACTTTCAAGCATTGGAAAATCAAGACTAATTACTTGTTCACATGGATGTGTGAGTCAAGTGAAGGACTAAAGGGATCGAGTACACATTCTTGTGCACTGGTCATGTCCACCACAAAGCTCGTTAAGACTATTTGATTTACTAAAGTTTAGTAAATATGGTTATACTTACAAGTTTAAGTATAATTCTGAAACATTGGAAAAGTCTCAATGTATGGCAGAACGAATGGGAAGAATCAAATTAGGCAGAAAGATAAAAGTTTCTCAAATCTGAAAAGACGGGAGAGTACTTGTGTATCTTGTTTTATGATTATCTTAGTGATTATGGAATCATATCACAATTGATCCTCTAAGGACACCTTAGTGCATTTGTTTGCCTAAGGAGAGGAATCGTGAATTGTTGAAATGGTTAAATCAAAAGATAAATCATACTTCGTTCCAACAACAAATCCTGGAGTTATACTCCAAGATTGTAACTTGAGTGACATAGTCTTTAGAAAGTTTTTAACACTTGTCAAATGTAGAAGTAAGATGTTTCCTGTTCTTGTACATTTGAGATTGGTAAGTTGTGATGTTTTGGATAAGACAAAGACCAACTAAGACCAATTGTGTGAAGTGTTTGTAAAAGAATCCGCACTATCTCTTGAATATTTGGCAAGATAGTCTTATATGTCAAGAGGATAGTGGGAGTCTTAAAGATCCTAAAAAGAATTTCAAGAACTAATCAAGAATAAAACCTGAGGTTCTTCACTAGCACACGACTTGAGGTTTATAACCTATCGTGTTGACATATTCTAGTTAAAGTTGGCTTTGCATAGGAGTTCTGAAAGTTCTCAATTGGTTGCATAACAACTTGAAAGCAATGGCAGGCCCTGTACTGCCAGGTGGCAAGAAGTTAAGATTGCATAAGTTCAGTCCATATGAGTTTGGATTTGGCATTATCCTTGTCTTGTGACTATGGTTTTGACGATTCACATGGATAAGAACACATACACCATAAAATCTAAGGGTCATAAGGTTTCTCTCCGATTCATGAAAATGATGGTGAGGAAACACTTCCACCAAGTAGATTTGAAGCAGATGGCAAAAGGTCTAAACAATTGAGACTATGATTACGACATCCCTTTTCATAGTTCTGAAATTGTTTAGACACACATGCATGCTATCTAAGGAAAGGTGTATGATTTTGATAAAGTTTTATCAAAGCATCTCGTATCAAAAATCTGAACTTTGGTAAGAAAGTCAATAAAGTATTGATTTCTAGAAGTCCAGGTGATTTCTGAGTACACGTCAAAGCTAGTGGGAGCATAAGTGTTATGCTAATAATCATCATGTTAGTGGGAGCATGATAATTATTGTTAGTGTTGCAAGTTAGCAATGTTAATTATAGAAAACAAAAGTTTCAATTCGTGAGGCTGCAGGGATTGAAAAAGTTGTTTTGCTATAATTAAGGGAGAGGATATACTTCATTTCAGTTCTAAAGGCTTAGATTGAGACCTTAATCATCTTTAGTCAAGAATATATATATGAATTTCATGTTGGATTGGTTCAACTTAAGGAAATTCTATATATTGCGTTCTCAAAATTCGATTATGATTACGGCATCCCTCTTCATAGTCAAATTTTGAAAACATGGCAAATAAAAATATTGTAGCAAAAGATTGGTCTAGAATCATGTCTTTATGTGAGACATCATGAATCGTGTACCATTTGCTTTGGGTACAGGATCGATTGCATGTGCTATAATATTTGTCATTTCTAAATTTTTCCAAATGCCCAGAGGCATTAAGAAGGGAAAAGGTCTAGAATTGGATATGACTAAAATGATTAAGCAATTGTCGAGGACAATCTGAGGTTTACCAAAGATTGGTTGCTCAGGGACAGTTGGAAGTATAGTGCTAATTTTGGAAGGACCATATTGACATATTCTGAAAAGAGGCATCTCTTATTCAGAAGTGATAGTCAAAATGAGAATATGGAGTTGTCTCCATAGGTGGAAGTTATCTGTGTAAGATTAGAAAACTTAATGCAAGAAGCATGTCCAAAGCAATGTACTTTGAATATGAGACTTAGTTTCCATGGAGTTGATCTCCATTGGAATACCTTATAATGACTGTTGACAAGTCTTTGTGACTTTGTACATATTCATTACAGGAGGGTCAGTGCATATAAGTTTAAAATCTAAACAGATTTCGATAAATGATAGGAATTTGAAATTCTCACATTTTTCGATAAGGATTTGGGAGTGTGAAATTAGAATCATTGAAATTATGTTCAATTGGTTTATTTCACAAAGTAAGGATCATAGACAAACATAGAGTGCATACTTGATGTATGGCAAAGCTATTGTTTAGAAAAACATAGTGTAAATGCTTGGAGCACGAGACAACTAGTGTTTTTAATTCAGGTATAAAGTTGATAAAACCGAAACAATGAAATAATGAGTAATCAGTATGGTGATAAATAAAAGTGGTCTATTTATATTCATAGGGTTTGATACCATATTTGATTCATTTATTCTTGTGTTTCATTTTGCATGTTTTGACTTCCAGAATAAACTAGGTCATTCTTCCTGAATGACTAAGTTATTCAAACCATCCACAGTCGGTCATATGTTGGAAGTAGATATGAATCAAGACTGTCATGGGTTGGCTTGTAGAGGTCCAAGTTGGTGGACAAAGTTGTGCTACAACACTCATGAGTGCTCATAAGTTCTGAGTATTGGATTCAACCCGCGCTCATTTGAATCACTTCATGGATTTTATCACGAGTGATCATGAGACGATAATATCTTATATTCTTCAAACCTAGAGATATGAGTTGTTACTATGAGTTGGTTGTACATTGATTGCACGAAAACGCATTCGGTAACTCGATGTTATAAAACGTGCCTTTGTGTATGATTCAACAAGTAGTAGAACAAGCCATATGAGTCGAAGTTTATCCATTCCTTTTACCTTCGGAATAAAAGCGATATCTGTGGGCCCCTCGATGATTTAGCGATGACACATGTGAGTGCTTGGCCAAGCCAGGACTGATTTGATTTGTTCAATCAGTCAGTCATCATAAATCGAAAATCGGGAAACAACAAATGGACAGAGAGAATGATTATAATCCATGTCTCAGTCCATATGATATCTAGAATGGAGGAATATATGATCCCTTATCTAATGGACAAGTCATTGACAAGGTCAGAGTTCGACAGCGGCTTTAAGAGCTACGATTGCCAGTTAGGTTTTGAAGTCATACTCAATAATAGTTTTAGACTTATCCAAGTGGGAGACTGTTGGATTAATGTCTAAGTCCATAACTATATTTGGTATGTACTTGACCCGAACCGGCATGGTCCGTTTGGGTTGCACTTCACCGGCACAATTTATATAGATAGTCTTTTGAGAATAGTATATTTATGATTTATATTAATATATTATAAGTTCTAATATATTAATATGGAATCATATTATTTAATTAGTATTGATCAAGAATTAATTTAGAATTAATTAAGTGATCAAAAAGAACTAATTAAATATGGACTCTTATATATATGGAATGGGCCAAGTTCATTTAGGTTGGGCTAAGCTTTCATGGATGGTCCATGGAGCTTTTAACCCATGGATCCTATGTAAATGAAAGGTAATGGGTATTAGGATTTACATGGATGTAACCCTAATCCTCCATAATATATAAAGGGGTCCTTGGCTCACAAAATTGGCACAAGTGTGTGAAAATAAGAGTGGGCCGATTTTAGTGTGCATACATATTCTCTCAAGTGCTTGCACACTATTGGGGCTAAGCTCTTAAAGCTTGAAGAAATCAAGCACCAACAAAGAGGTATGTAATTCTACTAGATTTTATATTACATGTACTTTATATTATGTTAGTTAGAACAATACCTTGGAAAATTGATATTTGCATGTATAATAGAGAAAACATAGATCTAAGGTATGTAGGGTTGCATGTACACCATAGGTGTGTTAGAATGCTCAAAACCCAACAGGTTGCTCTCGTCACATGACTGGGAAGAAGGAGAATTTACGTGACTTTCGAAGTCTCAAAAATGTTGGAGTAGTGAAGTTTGGGAACAATCAAAAATGTCAAGTCAAAGGATATGGGAAGATCACGAATGGACAATTCACAGTGAATCGTGTGGCGTATGTTGAAGGTCTTCAACATAACTTGATAAGTGTTTCTCAACTTGTTGTGGGCACTGGCAATCAAGTTCTTTTTAACGAAGAAGGAAGTATTATTTCGAATGTCAAAACAAAAGAGGTGTTACTGAAATCCAAAAGGAAAGGTGACATGTTCAGTTTGGACATCAATCCGATAGTAGGGAAACCTGCTATATGTCTTCTTTCGAAAGCAACATCAGACTTAAGTTGGCTTTGGCATCAAAGACTTTCTCATCTCAATTTTCAAAACATCAATAAACTTGTGGTACAAGATCTGGTAAGAGGTTTACCTGTACTTAAATTTGACAATGATTCTTTATGTGCAGCTTGTGAAGTTGGCAAGCAACATAAACAAGGTCATCCAATTACGATTGATTCGAAAATAGTTGCACAAATCATGATTGACTTTATCAAAAAGATGGAAACAACATTGAAGAAGATTGTTCGAAAAATTAAGAGTGATCATGGAGCTGAATTTAAGAACAATGTTCTTGATTCATTTTTGGTGGACAAAGGGATTTCGCATACTTTTTCATCTCCATACACACCACAACAAAACGGTGTTGTTGAACGAAGAAATAGGTCTCTATGCGAAGCGGCAAGGACTATGTTGGCATATGCGAATCTTCCACAATACCTTTGGGCTGAAGCAATATCAACCGCATGTTTCACTCAAAACAGATCGTTCATTCATCGTCGTTTTAACATTACTCCATATGAAATTCTCAAAAATCAAAAACCTAGTGTCAAATTCTTTCATGTTTTCGGATGCAGATGCTTCATTATGAATCTCAAGGATAATCTTACGAAATTTCAAGCTAGAGCAGATGAAGGGATTTTCTTGGGATATTCGCATAATTCAGTCGCATATCGTGTGTTGAACAAAAGAACACTAAGAGTTGAAGAAACTTTTAATCTTACATTTGATGATTACTACATTAAACAAACAACATCACAGTTTGAAAATCATCCTATTCTGACAAAAACACAAGATGAATCTGAATCCTCACAAACATTAGATGTTGATTATGATTTAATTTTTGGAATTTCAGATCATGCTGTTAATGCTGAAATACATGCAAATGATAATCATATCTCTGAACTCACAAAGCTTACTGATGATTCAACATCAACTTCTCCAGAGAAAAGCGAAAGTATGCAAAACAATCCAGTGGAGGGGGAGCAATTGGATTCGAATATTCTAGTTGAGGAAGAGCATTCTTTCGAGGGGGAGAATAGAAGAGTGAATGCTAATGTTGAGGGGGAGCATAATGTTGAGGGGGAGAATTTAGAAAACATTGAGAATAATAATGATTTTTATGATGTTTGTTCGATTGTAGGCTCAGAAAACGATGATATATACGAAGATGCACCTTTGGAATTTGATCCAGCATATCCGCCAATGGAAAAGTGGACAAAAGATCATCCGAAGGATCAAGTAATTGGGAATCCACAAGAGGGAGTTTTAACAAGAGCTCAAATTCGTGCAAAGAATGAGGTATTGAATACTAATCAAGAATTTTGCATGTTCAATGTTTTCATCTCTAAGATTGAACCAAAAACAGTTAAGATTGCAATGGAACACTCAGATTGGGTTGTTGCAATGCAATCTGAATTGTCTGAATTTGAACGAAACAAGGTTTGGAGATTAATTCCTAAACCTAAAAATGTTTCGATTGTCGGGTTAAAATGGATTTTCAAAAATAAAACCGACAAAGATGGAAATATTGTTCGAAACAAAGCCAAACTTGTTGTTAAAGGATATTCACAACAAGAAGGAATCGACTATGAAGAAACTTTTGCCCCTGTCGCAAGACTAGAGGCGGTTCGTATATTTCTAGCTTATGCAGCTCACAAAGATTTTGATGTTTATCAAATGGACGTGAAGTGTGCATTTCTAAATGGAGAGCTTGAAGAAACTGTTTACGTGGAACAACCCCCAGGTTTTATTAACGAAGAATTTCCAAATCATGTTTATATTTTAGATAAGGCAGTTTATGGTTTGAAACAAGCACCACGAGCATGGTATGCAACTCTTACCTCATTTTTGAAACAATCTAAATTTAAACAAGGATCAGTTGATCCCAAATTATTTCGAAAGAAAGTGGGGAATCATCTAATGCTTGTTCAAATTTATGTTGATGATATTATTTTTGGCTCAACTGACCCTGCTTTGTCTAGAGAATTCGAAGATTTGATGAAAAGTAAGTCCGAAATGAGCATGATGGGAAAAATCAATAATTTTCTTGGTTTGAATATTTGTCAAAACAGAGAAGGAATTTTTATTATTCAAGAAAAATATACGAAGAATCTGTTGGAAAAGTTTGGATTGACGAATAGCACGGAGTTACGAGTTCCAATGGCAACGGGCATAAAGCTAACACCGTCGTTAGATAAACCTGCTGTTGACATGACTTTATATAGGAGCATGATTGGTTCATTACTTTATCTCACAGCAAGTAGACCTGATATCATGTTTTCTGTGTGTAATTGAGCTAGGTATCAGTCTAATCCATGAGAACCACATCTCACTGCTGTGAAGAATATCTTTCGTTATCTTAAAGGAACAATTTCGTTAGGATTGTGGTATCCTTCGAACACTGGGTTCTTTGTACAAGCATATTCGGATGCTGACTTGGGTGGTTGTAATCTTGATCGAAAAAGCACAAGTGGTGGATGTCAATTTCTTGATGGCAAATTGGTGAGCTGGCAGTCGAAAAAACAAACATGCGTATCAATTTCAACAGCTGAAGCAGAATATGTGGCTGCTGCTGTTTGCACTTCACAAATAATATGGATCCAAAGTCAATTGCGTGATTATGCAATAAATATGAAAAAAGATTTCATTATATTGTGATTCTCAAAGTGCAATAAGAATTTGTCATAATCCTGTGCAGTATTCGAAGACTAAACATATAGCTCTTCGTTATCATTTTATCAAAGATCACGTGGAGGATGGGAATATTGAAGTACATTTCGTGAAAACAACTGATCAGTTAGCTGATATTTTCACGAAACCTTTAGATGAAAAATCCCTTATGAGAATTATAAAGGGACTTGGAATGATCGATGGAAATTCTGTTCCATGCGAAAAAGAAGAATGATGCATGATAAGGAATGAATCAGAGGCGCTGAATAAAAAAAAAACAAGGCAAAGTCATTCAGCATTCAGATGTTACTGTTCATAGTCAACGCTTCGACCCCTTCGAATTCGCACATTTGTTACTTATTTTAAGGGTTGATTCAGATGTTACTGTTCATAGTCAACGCTTCGACCCCTTCAAATTCGTACATTTGTTACTTATAAGGGGATGATAAAATTTTGCATATTTGCATCAAGTACTATTTCAATTTTCGAAAATTCAAAAATCCAAAAAGATTTTCGTTTGTTTTGTCATTTAATTTTCAAAAATTCAAAAATCCAAAAAGATTTTCGTTTGTTTTGACATTTAATTTTCGAAAATTCAAAAATCCAAAAAGATTTTCGTTTGTTTTGTCATTTAATTTTCGAAAATTCAAAAATTCAAAAAGATTTTCGTTTGTTCTGTCTTTATTTTCGAAAAAATCAAAACAACAAAAATATTTTGATTCTTATTTCTTTTTAGTATTTTGTTGCAGATTCTCATGAAGATACAGAGGAGATTATGCTTGCAGTACTTGGGTAAGGTATATGCTGCTTGGGAGATTCTCATGAATTGATAAATTTTTCATCATTCGAACTAGTTAGGATGTCCCTAGAAGCATGCTGCTTTATGTTGACCAAAGCCTCCATGACTCAATGTGTGTGTACGAAAGCCTTAATGAAATTATTCATACGAAGATTTCTTCCCAATCAGGCTTATATTCACATTACTCTCTGAGCTACCTTACTCTTCTCAAAATGAGTTAAGAGTTTACTGTTTGGTCCAAATATAACAGAGGTACTTTTCGTGTCTTACATCAATCTTTTTCATCCATAAAGTTCTTACATGATCACACACGAAGACATATGTCCGAGAGGTCTCTGATCAAACCCATCGAGACTTATATATATCAAAACTCTGTGTTTATGATCTGACATCATGAGACCGTGATGAAAGTGAAACCCAATTTTCATTACCTTTTTTAAGGAATTGACGGGGAACTAAGTTCCAGATTTTCACGAAACTTTTGTTTATGTACCAAAATTCGAAACTCCAAATCATATTCATTTCGAATGAGTGGTCTTGATCAAACATTCGAAACCCACGATGTTTGTTACCCAACAAGATCCAGCACACAAATTTTGTTTCTTGAATATGATTTTCGTGTGAGTTTCATTCGAATGTCCTTGTCATTTCAAAATTTATCTAATTCAACTTGTCACTGACTACACTGGTCAAACAAGTAATTTCTGTTACAATTTCTCACCTTATGTTTAGGATGACATGTAACGAAATTTTTGAACTATCCACGAAGCATTATAAAAGAAGCCCTTCGATACTTATCAACAAGTATTCGATTGTAATTCACGGGAACCCACACAAGCTATTGATCATTTCTCTTAATGATTAATGAAGTAATCTTTACCCGGGATTTCATCTGCTTTTGTGTCAATGGTTTGACATCACAATATCCCATATTTTTCTTATCTTTGTTTCTCGCCTATATTCTTTGGAACACTGCACTCACGAAATCCTTGAGGTTCTGAGTAATACTAACTCAGGCTGATGATTTTGAACTTCTGGCGTATGACTTCGCTTTTCATCCCAAAAGTGAAAGAGCCTTGCTTCCATTCGAAGGGTTCTGACGGTTACAATTTTCTTGGGGATTACAAGACAGGTTGTTTATAAATGACGTATGGTATTCTGTCTGTTTTTCAAGGCGATGTGACAACTACTTTTTGACGCATGGCTACTTTTACGCAGTAATGGTCCGATTTTCAAGGTGCCACGTCGGATATCATTAAATACATATCCCGCTTCAAATTCAAATTTAAGGGTTACATATAAAAGGGGATTCAAGGGTTCATTGTCAGTTTACGCGATCAAAAAGCAAATTTCCCAAATTCTCTGTTCATCATCATCTTCAAACCCTAAAAATGGCGACTTCTGCTCATATCGATTCTCATACCACTGAAGATGCTTCTTCCGTACCAATAATGAAGATTCAACCAACTAACTATTACGTGGAGGGTGAAGTTTCTCAATACCCGGAAGAATTGAAGATGCTCATTGTTGCCTTGAAGAACTCTGTTTTATCTACGGCAATGTTCAATTCTTTCTCTGTTCCACTGTCCTGGCTTTCTCAAGCAGGATCAACTGCAACTTACAACAAAGCTTCTGATACGATAACTTTTCATTTGGTGAATGATAAAAAGGTCAGATTATCCAAGAAACTCTTTTGCCAAATTCTTGCTATTCCGAATTCGCCTCCATATGTTGATTTCACATTCCCTCAAATCGTATACATGTTTAATGAGATGGGTTATCAGCCACCATTGTCCAAGATAAGTGATTTTAAGAAATCAGGTCTTCCACGACTATGAAATTTCTTATTTGGTATTTTTCTACGATGTTTGACTGGGAGAACAGTTGGTCTAGACAAAGGAAGAATGGAGGTTTATGCCATGGTTGCTGGCATATATTATGATCTTCAAGTGGACTATTCTACACAATTATGGAAGGAATTCCAAAAGGGTGTAGAACATACGAATGCTATTCATGGTATTTCGTGTGCACGATACTGGAGCCTGATTTTGCAATATTTTTATAATAAAGAAGAGATTTTGGTACCAAATGATGAAGAAAAACTTGTCTTTCAATCATATCACTATCCGAAAGAAGTAATCGATAGTGCTGATGATTTTCCAACTGTTGCTCGTATTCCAGATGCGATGCTCAAAAGAGTTGAACCTACGAATTCAGTTTTAGTAGCATATTTACAAACAATTGATTCTTCTGTTCAGACAGGGATATTGTTGCCAAGGGAAGAAAAGAAATCTAAACGATCAAAGAAGTGTGAACCTGCTTCTTCTGAAAAGCAAACCAAGGATTCGAAATCTTCGAAATCTCCAAAGAAGAAGCCTGAAACCGTTGAAGTATCTGTTGCTGAGACTCAAGTGATTGAGCCCATTCTTGAAGAAACACAAGAAAATGTAATCATTCCTTAGAAGACTGGAATGTTTCGAAGAATCAAAATGAAGTCCACCCACAAAAGCAAGTCTCCTACACACAAAGTGGTTCGAAAACCTCAAATCACTCATCAAGGTGTTTTGATTAGAGAAGTGTCAGTACCTGTTTCTCCGGTCTCTAAGAAACGAAGGGCTGAGGATATGGCAAAACAGTTATCAAAGAAGAAGAAGAAGAAGAAGACTCGAAAACTTGTCATTTCTACTGAGTCAACAGAAGATGATGAGGACCGAATTCTAGAAACTCCTGAGCAGACAATCATAATATCACCCGAAGATTCGATTACCAAGTCAGTTTCTGAGGCGGTTCGAACTTCAGGCATCCCTGCACACGTATCTGATACGGATGCAAATGTCGATATGGGTGAAGGAGGTTCGAAAAATGCAGCTCCAGGTCACGCTACTTCTGCCCCTTTTGAAAGTATTGTTTCTTTACCATTATCCACTACTCCTCTTACTTCAACCACAGATTCCCCAACATTCGAACATATTCTTGATCAACCTTTTACTTCTATTTTTTCTTCACAATCTACTGAGCCACCCGAACCAACTTCACCTGTTCAAGAAACCGTTTTTTATGGAGACAGAGACTGATAATGAGGGGTTTGGTGGTACGTTTGAAGAATTAGAATTTCATGAAGAGGAAGAGGAGTTTCCCGATCATATGTTGATGACCATGAAGCAGTTTAAAATTCTGAATCAGAAATTGAATTCAATAATTCAATCTTAAGCAGATTTAGGGGGTGGTTCTTCTGTTTTTAGTTTGGAGGTTGATTCAATGTTGAAAATGCTTGAAGCCAGAGTGATTAGCAAAGTATCTGGAATGATTACTGACTCTGAATCAAGAATTTTGGAGAAGGTTGATTATAATGATCAAAACAATAAACTTCAGATCAATTCTCAAAATTCAAAGTTTTCCAGTGATGTGAAGGAATTGAAGAATGTAACAAAAGAGCGGCATGTTCTTTTTTTTTTTCAGGAAGTGAAGAAAGTAAGGGAGGATGTAAATTTGCAGATTCACGAACTTCGTGAAGATATGCAAAAAGAGATTGTCACTGTTCAACAGGATTATGCATCCTTAAATCAGAAGGTTGATATCATTTGTGATGCAGTCACAAGATTTGTTAAGTTGTATGAGAATTTGAGTCCTCAAATAACTCAACTTTCAAAATCCGAAAGTGCAAGCTTTGAGGAAGTGTTTAAGTTTCTCAAAGAGTTAAAAGAGATTTCTGATAGGCCGGTTTCTTCTCCATTGATTACTCCTGAATTTTTATCTCAGAAGTTTATCCAATTCGAAGCCATTCTCAACAAATAACTTGCTCCTCTCTTTCGAATATCTAGCGTTCTTCCAACAACAACTGCCCTGCCTGTTTTCACAGGGGTGCAAGGGGGAGAAAGAAAAACTACTGAGTCGAAGGCTAGTGGTGAGGATGCGAAAGTTATGGGAAAAGTTTTTCCTTCAAAAATTCCAACAACAAAACCAGTAATAGTTTCTGCTGAACTGGTTTCTTCAACAGTTGTAACAACAATGCCAATTGCAAGACCAATTTCGAAAGGAATTGTGATTGGTAAATCTTCGGAGACTGGTGGGAGTGGTTCGAATCCAAAAGAGACAATTGACAATCCAGCCTTGAAAGATAAAGGTAAATCAATTGTAATGGAAAAATCGAAAGAGGAAAAGAAGGCTGAAGCGGAAGCTGAACTTGAAAAACTGAGGATTATTCAGAGCATTATGACTCAGCGTGCTAGTGATCCGAAGGGAATGGATAAAGGTGATCCAGCCAAACACTATAATTACGAAACAATTGAGGCCAAGGTTGCTTTTAATCACATGTATACATTCGAGAAGAAACCAAAGCAGAGTTATTTGGTCACGAATACTGATGCAATCCAGCTGGATTTTCCCATAAACGAAATGATGTTTATCATGCCTCAGTTCAAAGCAGAAGGGAATTTTAAAAATAAGGATGAAGGTACACACATGAAAATTCATTTTCATGCTGTTCTTGGAAAAGCCCCTGAGGAAGTTTGGTCTTTAATAAAAATCAAGAAGGTCATAAGTATGAAAAAGGATGTGATTTTCGAAAACACAGTCCATAATGTTAAGTATGTGGTTGCCAGGGCAAATGGAAATATTTGCGAATTCACTGTTGCAGATTTTCCATTAATGAACTTGTATGATCTTATACAAGTTGCATTACTTTTGAAAGACAAATCATTCTCATACCTTCAAAAAACAGAACCGGATGAATTCAAGCTTGGAGTAGCTCACATCAAGATTTTTATCGAAAACTATTATGAGTGCTTGGCACTAACAGATGTTGAATTAGCTACTGCCAAAGGAATGGAAATTAAAGCTCCGATGGCTCCTACGAAGACACAGGCTGAATTGAAGAAGTATGCTGATGGTGAAATTTGCCTGAAGCCTTTTGGAATGGTCTTCGCAGGAAAAGACAAAGCTGGAAAAGCTAAACGATTCTTGTTCCAGGCAAGCGAAGTGGAGAGATATTCAACGTCTCAGTATACGAATTTAATTGTTCGTATGAATCATTGCAAGAAGAACAATGAAGGTGACAAGAAAGAGCTGAAGAAGATTATCTCCTGGTACACGGAGATTCGAAGAGTGTTACTGTATTCCATCACACTTCTTACAAATTGAAGACTTCGACTATGATTACAAAGGGGGAGATTGTAAGGGTCGAATTGTTGTAATTAGTTGAAGTATGTTTTGGACTCTTCGAATGTTTTGTAATGTATTTTACTAGGGCGCTTTTATTCGAAGCTTTAGAGTCAATGCCTTAGTATATTTTTTGTATGCTTTCAAATCCCTATAAATAGGGTTATTTACTAGAGTTAGATAAGAACTTTTACAGACTTGTCTACTGTACTCTGTAAAGAATTCGAAAGCATAATAGAGCATAACAAGATCATATTTACATCCTGTGTTCAAATCTCGTATTCTTACTTGAATTCATACTCTGATTAATTCATTACTCGATTCATTGGTTCATCAAGAAGGCAGCGAGCCTTCTCGGGTAATTTTGAGAAATTCTCATTTTTCACCCCTTTTTCAATATTTTTATTATTTCCACTTCCCCCAAAGCCCCGGGATTAATTCCAACGCCCGGAACATGTCCCGGAGTGCCCGAGAAGCCCGATAAATTTATCTTTTCGGTTTCGAAACCCGACCCTCGCAGAGCCCGGTTTCTCAATAAAACTCTCGGTTTTATTAGAAACGATCGTTTTAGGAAACGAAGTGCTGCCCGATTATCGTTAAATCAAGTGAGTGTATAGTCACTTTCACCTTACACATATATATGAAGTATTTTCTTTAAAATACGTGCTATGTATAATTATATTAATTGTTTATTTAAGGTGAATGTTGAATAGATGTTTTATACAAGTTTTAAACTGTATATGTATTTTTATCTACAAATATGTTGGGTAAAACATGGGTAGATGAATTAGATGATGTGTGATGAAATAAAAATTGATGAGAGGTATCGATGTTTAAGATGATCTAGTCATCTAGCAGAGTATAGACAACGGCCACAGACTACTCTAGATAGTCCAGTGGAACGTCAGCAGACTCGTAATCGGTAGGTATGTTTGAACTATATGTTCATAAGGTGTTCTCGAACTATATGTTCATTAGGTGTTTTTGAACCATGTGTTCATCCGATAGTTTTTCTTTTTGACACTATTACGTGTCGGGGTACGGGAGCGTACGAGAGTACTTTATTAGTATTTTCCCTATACTTTTTATTTTGAAGAGCTTTGGAGTCTTCGTTTCTTTTATGAAGTGATCGGACGAGCTTCATGAGTCAGCGTTTCCGTTCTCGATGCCGGATAGGGTGAGTCTGGGGGTAAAATATCTCACGATATTCAGACCACTGCCTAGGCAAAGTTTGATGCTGGATAGGGTGAGTCTGGGGGTTACATACATCACGATATTCAGACCACTGCCTAGGCAAAGTTCGATGCTGGATAGGGTGAGTCTGGGGGTAAATTACCTCACGATATTCGGACCACGGCTAGGCATTGATAACTACCCCTGACTTAATTGTCTTGTGGTTCTTTCTTTTACGAACGAAGGTTCGTGGTTAAACTTATTCCATTCATTTGATGTCTTTATCGATCCTCGTTTGCTGCTAGGGAATTTCCGAAGCAGTTTCGTTAGTTGGTTGTTCATATCGATCCTTTAGGCTAGATCTAGTAAGATCACTGTATAGGATCAGTATGTGGGGATCGACGTTTGTTAGTGCTTGTAGTATAAACCTTGGGCAACGATGGACTTCGTGCCTATTCCTTAGGAAAATTCCTTAGGAATGAGTGATAGATGATTCTTAGGGTAACTCCTTAAGAAATAAAGGAGATAATGGGGATTGGGTAATTGGGTTGATTGTTTGATGTTTAAACATAATAAATTTATTTATTGTGGGTTGAAAACCCTATATGCTCACCAGGCTCCCAAGCCTGACCCACTCAGTTTATTTGTATCACAGGTATCGATACGATGTTGCTTTACACTGAGAGATTAAAAAGGAGAAGTAGATCACTAGTGTAAATGAATGTAAGTTTTGTTTATGCTTATGTTTTTGTATTGACAATGACATCCTAGTGGTTTAAATGAATAAAATACTTTTCTTCAGAAATGATTTGATAACATATTTATCATGTTTTTATAGGAACAAATTCCGCAACACTTTTAATCAAATGATTACTCTGGTTTTATTTTAAAAAGCATAAACAAAATCGGTCTTTTCTGGCCGTGAAATTAGGGATGTCACAGAAACTGTGATGATTGTAGACAACTTAGGAAATAATGTATTACATATTGATTCGTCCAATGGTTTGGACAAAGCATGCTTGTGGCATTGTCGTCTTGGACATGTCAACAAGAAGCGCATAGCCCAACTTCAAAAGGATGGAGTGTTGGAGTCATTTGACTTAAAGTCGGATGACACGTGCAAATCTTGTTTGCTTGGAAAGATGACCAAGTCACATTTCACTGGTACTTGTGAAAGAGGTGAGGGTTTGTTGGATCTCATACACATCGATGTGTATGGGCCCTTCAGATCCGCCACAAGGGATGCCAACCGCTTCTATGTAACCTTTACCGACGATTACAACAGATATGGATATATCTACTTAATCAAGCACAAGTCGTAAACCTTTGAAAAGTTCAAAAAATTTAAGCAAAAAGTGGAGAATCAATTGGGCAGGAAGATAAAGATGCTCAGATCCGATCGAGGTGGTAATTATCTTAGTATTGAGTTCCACGACTATCTTAAGGAATGTGGAATTGTTTCACGGCTGACGCCACCTAGGACGCCGCAGCTAAATGGTGTGGCTGAGAGGCGCAATCGAATCTTATTGGACATGGTTCGTTCTATGATGATTCGAGCTTCGTTACCTATCTCATTATGGGGGTATGCCTTAGAGACTACCACCCATATCCTTAATCTAGTCCCAACTAAGAAGGTTGCCAAAACACCTCACGAAATGTGGACATGGAAGTTTCCCTCGTTAGCGCATATCAAGGTATAGGGTTGCGAGGCTTTCGTAAGACGAGAGACTCACGACAATCTCGAACCTCGTAGTGAGCGTTATATTTTCATCGGCTACCCATAGAAATCCTTTGGATATTTGTTCTATAGGCCTAGTGAGAATGTGGTCTTCGTAGCATGAAGGGGTGTCTTTCGTGAAAGAGAACTCATATACCAAGAGGATAGTGGGAGGCAAATTGACCTTGAAGAGCTTTAAGAGTTAAGCGATGAAGGAACCTCTACACTAGCACTCAACCTAAGGGTGAGACTCCGGTTGAACCAGTTGACCAGTCCTTACATCTGAGATGTTCTAGTAGAGTTAGTGTTCCACCTGTGTTATATGGTTTTCATATAACAAGTGAAGGTGATACATTTATCAGTAATAGTACACTGATAAATTTGGATGAACCTAACAACTACAAGGAAGCCATGGTGGGCCAAGAGTCTACAAAGTGGGAAGAGGCAATGGACAGCGAGATTCAGTCTATGTATGACAACCATGTTTGGAACTTGGTTGACAATGTACCAGGTCGTAAGACGGTCGAGTGAAAGTGGATCTTCAAGAAGAAGACCGGCATGGATGGGAAAGTACACACATATACGGCACGATTGGTTGCGAAGGGCTTTACTCAAACTCCTGGAGTTGACTATGACAAGACCTTTTCACCTGTAGCGAAGATTAAATCTATAAGGGTTATGCTAGCCATAGCTGCGTTTCATGATTATGAAATATGGCAAATGGATGTCAAAATCGCTTTCCTTAATGAGAAGTTGGCTAAATATGTTTACATGTGTTAGCCAGAGGGTTTTGTAGATGCGAAGTACCCTAATAGAGTGTGTAAACTTGAGAAATCCATTTATGGACTGAAGCAAGCATTTCGTGGATGGAATCTTTGTTTCGATGAGAAAGTCAAAGAGTTAGGATTTTCGAGAAGCGAGGATGAGTCCTGTGTATATGTCAAAGCTAGTGGGAGTATAGTTAGCTTTCTGGTGTTGTATGTGGATGGCATACTACTCATAGAAAACGACGTTTCAACCTTGCAGGAAGTTAAGTCCTGGCTTGGGAAGTGTTTCACTATGAAGGACCTCGGGGAAGCTGCTTACATTCTAGGGATAAGGATATTGAGAAATAGGAGTAAAAGACTAATAGGACTTAGTCAAAGTACTTACTTGGACAAGGTGTTGAAAAGTTTCAACATGGAGAATTCCAAGAAAAGAGAATTGCCTATCCAGAGCAATACCAAACTGAGTAAGACTCAGAGTCCGAGTACCGATGCCGAAATAGCAGAAATGAGTCGAGTACCATATGTTTCCGCCGTTGGCTGGATCATGTATGATATGACATGTACTCGCCCTGATGTGGCTTTTGCTTTGAGCATGGTTAGTCGATATCAAGGGAATCCTGGTAGAACTCACTGGATAATAGTAAAGAACATTCTTAAGTACCTGTGGAGGACTAAGGATTGGGTCCTTACCCTCGGTGGGAGTGATGACTTGAGAGTAACAGGGTATAGTGACGCCAACTTTCAGAACGACATAGATAATTTCCGCTCTCAGTCGGGCTGGGTATTTACCCTAAATGGAGAAGTAGTTACATGGAAAAGTTCCAAACAGGAGACTGTAGCTGATTCAACATGCGAATCAGAGTACATAGCAGCAAGCGAAGCGTCAAAGGAGGCAATATGGCTAAAGAACTTCATCGGAGACCTTAGAGTTGTACCAGCTGTAAAAGACTCTATGAAGATTTTATGTGACAACGAGGGTGTGGTCGCCTTAACCAAGGAACCAAGGGATCATGGCAGATCCAGGCACATTGACAGAAAATATCACTTCATAAGACATCGAGTAAAAGAGGGACTCCTCGTAGTGAAGAGGGTATCGTCAAAGGATAACCCAGCAGGTCCCCTTACGAAGGGACTAAGTAGGGGTAAGCATTTGCAGCATGCTAAGTGCATTGGCCTAAGGGACGATATTAGTTTTAGAGATTAGATAGGCTGTTAGAAACTTGTAATAAATAAATGTAATTGACATTTGATGATTAAATAAAATGGCTTTTGTAACATACACGTTTTAAAATCGTGTTATGTAATTTGAAAAGTTAATAATATTATGAAATATTATGTGAAATTGAGTGTTGAGTTCTAACAGATAGTTTTTACTAGAAATGAAGTAAAACTATGTTTAGAATCACTCATAAAATATTGGAAGTCTTATGAGATTCCAATTAAAAGCCAAATAGTAAAATTTAGCGAAAATATAAAATTTGAAATAAGTAAAATTTTATTATTGAAAGTTGTAAAGAATCTCGTTAGAAACATTTAGGCGAAAACCTTTTCGAAATCCGAGTTATAACGAAGAAGTTATGACCAATCGAATATCCGCGACAAAACCGGCACGACACCGAATGACGTAAAACGTGAGTTTTTGATAAACTACTTTTTACCCTTGGTGATCCAAATGAAAGTCGTAGTATTTGTTAAACCGAGAATTTTGATAAAAAGAACGCCAAAATCTGACTTCGTATGAGGAAGTTATGATTTTTCTAAATTTCAGCTTAGTAGTAGACACCTAAAAACTCGAAATAAAGATCGAGCGATATTTAGCCGAAACAACCTAAACGAGAATTGAAGATCTCGTCAATAGTAGTACAACAGTAAAAAGTCTGACGAAAACGGACGTCGGATGAAGAAGTTATGAATTTTTAACAGATTTTCCTGTCCCGGTCTGTTAAAAATAATAATATTAAAAATAAAGTCGAAATTAGCCAACAAAGTCTAAACGAAAGTTGTAGAGCATGATTTTACCTACGCGTGCATATAAAGAACGTCAAAAACGGAGCCCGTATACAAAAGTTACAGATTTTAGAAGTTCGGGGCACAATTTCCGAGAAACCTCGCAAGGATAAGGCCGATTACGGTGAGTCATGCGCGCCACGTGTCCGAGCCGAAGACCCAGCCGATGACGCGTCGCTTTCTGATTCGTCCGAACAGCGGTCTAATGCGCGTCCGACGCGCCTCGCACCAGGTGCCCCACGTCCGAGCTTGCTTCTGTGTCTCGCATCCGACGTCGCCGCGTGCCTTCGCCTCCTGATGCCACCTGCCCTCGCTGACTCACCCTTCTCGGCCGAACCCTCGCATCCTCGCCCTATAAATACAAGGGCTGCGAACCCTCCTGAGGAAAATGGGAAATTAGCCATTTTCACCCCCTTTTTAATATTTTTATTATTTTGACATCCCCTGAAGCACCGATATCATTTTTAACACCCGAAACACGCCCCGAAGTGCCCGTGAAGCCCGAAAAATTTATCTTTTCGGTTTGAAGCTCTACCTTTGCAGAGCCCGGTTTTTCAATAAATCTCCCGGTTTTCAACGAATAAAGTCATGTTTAGAGCTGAAATGCTGCACAAATTATTATTTTGACCCCCGATTATTTCAAGGAGAGTTTAATATATAGGAACAATTGTATGTTATGTGTTATATGTGCTATGTTCTTTTCAGTGTTATTATTCCGGGTTATTTTCCCGTGTTATTTTTATTCGCTATTTTTAATAGCAAAGTTATACCTTTGACCATGTGATCAGTGAAAGGACTTAGATTGACATTGGTACTGGTATGTAGCCTCTGGCCATGTAGAGCATGTCTCCGTAAGAGAATGACTTCTATTCTATGGCATTGGCAGAAGGTTAGACAGGGCTGAAAGCCTAAAATCTACCAAAATTTTTAATCAGAAAGTGTATGTCTTCTGTGCCATTTGGGCCAAAGCTTTATTGATGTATATCAAGTATGGAAATTGTTATGTCTCATTGATTGTATATTTTTGAATCAAATCAATGATTGATATGGAAAGTTTATCACATGATTCACATATGCCTTTGTTGTTCCTTGTTCCTCTTTGCTTCTGCCATATTGAAGTATATATATGGCATAACGTTATATTATATCTATTATTGAACTCACTAAGCGTCACCGCTTACCCTCTCAATGTTTTAATATATTGCACGCAATAAGCACCCAGTATAGCTTTATACTGTTGGAAGAATTAAAATAGTCTATACTATTACTTTTGTATTTAAGTTTTAGTATGTATAAAATATACAATATCCTAGGTAGTTTTGTAATAAACTTAAACTTAGTCGGTTTGTGTCCAGTCGTTTGTAAACAAGTTATCAATGTAAAATACTATTTATGAATATGCAAGTAGCATGTTTTGGAGTAACTATACTGTCAAGTATGAAAGTTTGGGTCTTTCAGAAATACGAAAGTGAGGGTCTTTCAATCATGGTATCAGAGCAATTGTTTAAGTGAACTAAATACCACGAATTGGTATTTACACTTAAACTGTTGGAAGTTCAATATATGAACTGGAATCATTGTAAATATATGGATACAAACCATAAGAAATACTTAAGTGGGGTATTGGGTAGTGATAAACCCTAGTATTCTAAGATATTAAGTTACTTCAAAAATTTTAGAGAATTAGTTTATGTGAACTAGGAATTTTGAGAATTTCTAGACTTAAACATGAAATGTTAAGTGAAGATGATACGATATGTATCTGCTATATTTTAGGTTGAATACCTAAATGGAGACAAGCACTAGAATATTAAGAGGAGATATGCCTTATATTCTAATATGTGCTAAATGATAAATGAATATAACATGCCTTAGAGTGCTTATCTATAATTGCTATTATTTGAGAAAGTTTAAGGTCTGTTGCCGACCTTGGTTTAGATGAGAAGAGTTTTATGTTTAGAATTCTAAGAATTTTCGTATTAGAATTTACATGAAACTTTTCGAAGTGATAAAGAGACTTATGATAGTTGACATCGATAAGTTTGTAGATAAATGATCGAGGGATATCGTAAAATAATATTTACCAAGCGAAATCGTAAATAGTGTATTAATACCAATAGAGTGGTGTTGTACATTCAAAGTATAAATTTGATGAAATAATAACATCTTTAGAAGAATGATGTGTGTTTGAAACACGTTTGGGCGAGATAAATGTGTTGGTACAAATCCATGAAGTTGTTCCATCGATGTCCAGATTGAAGCAGTGATTGGTTATAGCGTCGGAAGAACCGAAGATGGTGATAAATACTTCGACGGTATTGAAGTTAATGTGGTACAAGATTTAGAAGAATTAAATGAAGATCAAAGGAAAGGCTAATGAAGTTTTTTAGACTTAATAGGCCAAGACTTTGTGATGTAGTATGTAGTTCAAGTAGTAACATTATACAGGATGCTCAGACTTAGTATTTAATAATACTGAGTGATGATTGACTTCTATCACATCCTTATGAAAGTTCCATTGTGTGTTAAGCCGACTTTAACATACATGATTAGGATGGTGAATTAAGTAATTTAGTAAAAAAAGGTTAAGTAACTTACTTGTTTAAGTAAGATAGAATGCTTAGTTGAAGAAGCAATACAACCATAGTATCGTATGAGAAGAGATGTTGTAGTCAGGAATGACAGAGAACCAAGTTGAAGCTAGTAGAGCTTGCTGAGATGCAGCTATAATGCATACTTCTTAGGATAGAATCCTATGATGTAGACTTAAAAGATATGACCATAAGAAGAAGACTTACTCAGATACAATAATAACGATGTCATGGAAGGATAATGAAATGAACAAATGTGCATGGTGAATTACATAAGTTAGAAGATGATGCAAGTAGTTGAAAACCGTTTGTATCTACACTGCTAGAGTAAATTTTGGGTGTAGTATGTCTTGCAGAGTAGACACTACCCAAGAAAGAATTTATATGAAGAATTGGAAGTAAAATTCTATCGACCTATGAAAAAAAAATATATTAAAATATGCTAGATCAAGCATATGCGTGAGAAGAATCTTAGAAGGCGAGTATAAGTAATCTGAGATATGTTTGATAGAAACGCGAAATCCCTAGTTGAGTCTAAGAGAAATTGTTGTATGTTCTTGTTTGAGCACACTCAGGTGTGAAAGGTTGTTTTGTGATTTTGAATGGTAACTTGGAAAACTGCGAGACAATACTTGGGACGAGTATGAGTAGGTGTGAATGATAGTAGAGGCCTATACTATCGGAAGCACAGGACTCATGCTTGGATCAGGGAAAGTCACAAGGTTACCAAGAAGCTAGTAAATGATTCCGTTTTATTCATATGTTTCGTTACCTTCGTTTCGGTAATGACTAAGAAGATAATTATCGTTCAAATCTTAATGTTATAAAGAGTGGAGTCCGATTAATATAAATCTACAAAGATAAAGTTGATTGGTTTAGAAAGCCATGTATTGTGTAATGACGAAACTTCAGTCAAGAAGGAGATGGTCGAGATGGTCGATAGAAATATAACGATCTTCATTAAGGAATGGAACAACCATTAACTAGAGATGTTACCTGTTATGAAGGCGATGAAGAATTTAGTTATTTATGGAAGGATTACAGAATGAAATCCGTGATTTCGTAATCAATCGAAATATTCTGTCATTTGACAAAATTGATGTGTATGTCCGAAATCACGAATTAGAGATACGTGGTGCTATTCTTTCTGTTCCGAAGCATCCACATGTTGATCAAACTCTTTTTGTTTTCTCTATTACATCAGCTCGATTTATTCGATCTGATTCTAAATACAAGAGTTTGGTTCGTCATGTGTCTTGTGCGTTACAAAATGAAAGGTCATTAGAATATGACCATTCGAGTTGTTGTTATAGCAAAAGTAAAGACCTTATCTTGGGTTTAGTCTATAAACCAAGAAGGACCAGGAGTCTGCAATGAAAATTGAGTTTTAACTCAAAGATTAGGATCGAAGGCCCAATAGAGAATGATGAGCGGGTGCAGGTTTGAGCACCGTTAGTAACTAAGAAGTTTGAAGAGTTTGACAATCGTTTGGCAAACCAAAAGTTAAATATCGTACATTTTAGATTACCACAGAGGAAGTAAGTTAGGACTCGAATGTTGTGACTAGTACTTTTCTCGTAAACTTTAGATCTGCTCACATCTTATTTGATTGTGATGCCTCAGATTCTTTCGTGCCTTGTAAATTCGCACATTCCTTTCAAATTGCTTGTTATGCAATTGTCCAATCATTTCATATAGATAACATAGGAAATATATCATTACTTGCTTATAAAGTCTATAGAGATAATGTCATAGGAATTGAAGGTTATAATCTTCTTGCTAACCTAATTCCTATCTCCTTGCCCAACTTTGATATTATTCTCGGCATGGATTGGTTGTCAAAGAACCACACAAAACTCTTGTGCTACGAAGAGATAGTATGCATCCCTATCGAAGAAGAGGATTCTATTTATGTCTACGTTGAAAATAATAACTTCTTTCTTAAAAACTCGTAAATTTATAACGAAGGGATATTCTACTTATCCGACTAATGCAGTTGATATCTCAAGAAAGGGGAAGAAAACTGTAAATGATGTTTCCATTATTAATGAAAATCATGATGATCTTCCCGATGATTTGCCTGGAATACCTGCGGATAGGCAAGCATAATTCCGAATTGATTTTATGCCTAGTGCTACTCTAATTGCCAAAGACTACTATATAGAATGATAGCATTTGGGTAATTGTCGACCAACTGACTAAGAGTGCATATTTTCTCGCCATACGTACAACGGTTCTAATGGAGAAATACGCACAAGTTTACTTAGATGAAATTGTGGCGAGACATGGTGTACCACTAAAGATTATTTCCGATCGTGATACTCGCCTCACTTCTCACTTTTGGGCGAGTCTGAAATGTGAATTGGGATCTCGAGTTGCTCTCAACACAGCTTATCATCCCCAGAAATATGGTTAGACCGGGAGAACAATCCAAATAGTAGAAGATATGCTTCGTGCATGTGTCTTAGAGTTCGGTAGTAACTGTGAACACCATTATGTTGGCATAATGAAGGACAGAAAATACTTGGAGGCCCTGGAATGATTCAATATACCACTGATAAGATTCAATTGGTATGAGAAAGAATGAAAGCGGCCCAGGATCGACAGAAGTCCTATACAGAAAAGAGAAGATGACCCATAGAATTCCAAGTGGGTGATACTGAAGGTAACCCCATGGAAAGGTATTATGAAATTTGAGAAAGAAAGGAAAACTAAGTCCTAGATTTGTTGGTCCTTTCAAAATCATCCAGAGGATTGGTAAACAAGCATACCGCTTGGAATTGCCTGAAGATTTGACAGGTATTCATGATGTATTTCATGTAAGATATCTACGTAAATGCTTGAGCGTATATGATGAAACAGTTCCATTATCCGAGGTGAAATTGGATAATAAGTTAAGTAGAAGAGATCGTAAATGAAAGAACGACTAATCTACGTAATAAAGAAGTGAAGTTGGTGCTTGTCAAGTGGAAGCACCATCGAGGCCCAAACTATACTTGGGAAAATAAGAATGAGATAAGAGCGAAATATCCTCATTTGTCTAAATCGTTGTGATTTCGGGGACGAAATCCTCAAAAGGAGGAGGTATTTGTAACATACACGTTTTAAAATCGTGTTATGTAATTTGAAAAAATAATAATATTATGAAATATTATGTGAAATTGAGTGTTGAGTTCTAACAGATAGTTTTTACTAGAAATGAAGTAAAACTATGTTTAGAATCACTCATAAAATATTGGAAGTCTTATGAGATTCCAATTAAAAGCAACATAGTAAAATTTAGCGAAAATATAAAATTTGAAATAAGTAAAATTTTATTATTGAAAGTTGTAAAGAATCTCGTTAGAAACATTTAGGCGAAAACCTTTTCGAAATCCGAGTTATAACGAAGAAGTTATGACCAATCGAATATCCGCGACAAAACCGGCACGACACCGAATGACGTAAAAAGTGAGTTTTTGATAAACTACTTTTTAGCCTTGGTGATCTAAATGAAAGTCGTAGTATTTGTTAAACTGAGAATTTTGATAAAAAGAACGCCAAAATCTGACTTCGTATGAGGAAGTTATGATTTTTCTAAATTTCAGCTTAGCAGTAGACAGCTAAAAACTCGAAATAAAGATCGAGCGATATTTAGCCGAAACAACCTAAACGAGAATTGAAGATCTCGTCAATAGTAGTACAACGGTAAAAAGTCTGACGAAAACGGACGTCGGATGAAGAAGTTATGAATTTTTAACGGATTTTCCTGTCCCGGTCTGTTAAAAATAATAATATTAAAAATAAAGTCAAAATTAGCCAACGAAATCTAAACAAAAGTTGTAGAGCATGATTTTACCTACGCGTGCATATAAAGAACGTAAAAAACGGAGCCCGTATGCAAAAGTTACGGATTTTAGAAGTTCGGGGCAGAATTTCCGAGAAACCTTGCAAGGATAAAGCCGATTCAGGTGAGTCATGCGCGCCACGTGTCCGAGTCGAAGACCTAGCCGATGACGCGTCGCCTTCTGATTCGTCCGAACAGCGGTCCAATGCGCGTCCGACGCACCTCGCACCAGGTGCCACGCGTCCGAGCTTGCTTCCGTGTCTCGCATCCGACGTCGCCGCGTGCCTTCGCCTCCTGATGCCACCTGCCCTCGCTGACACACCCTTCTCGGCCGAACTCTCGCATCCTCGCCCTATAAATACAAGGGCTACGAACCCTCCCGAGGAAAATGGGAAATTAGCCATTTTCACCCCCTTTTTAATATTTTTATTATTTTGACATCCCCCGAAGCACCGATATCATTTTTAACACCCGAAACACGCCCCGAAGTGCCCGTGAAGCCCGAAAAATTTATCTTTTCGGTTTGAAGCTCTACCTTTGCAGAGCTTGGTTTCTCAATAAATCTCCCGGTTTTCAACGAATAAAGTCATGTTTAGAGCTGAAATGTTGCACAAATTATTATTTTGACCCCCGATTATTTCAAGGTGAGTTTAATATGTAGGAACAATTGTATGTTATGTGTTATATGTGCTATGTGCTTTTCAGTGTTATTATTCCGGGTTATTTTCCCGTGTTATTTTTATTCGCTATTTTTAATAGCAAAGTTATACCTTTGACCATGTGATCAGTGAAAGGACTTAGATTGACTTTGGTACTGGTATGTAGCCTCTGGCCATGTAGAGCATGTCTCCGTAAGAGAATGACTTCTATTCTATGGCATTGGCAGAAGGTTAGACAGGGCTGAAAGCCTAAAATCTACCAAAATTTTTAATCAGAAAGTGTATGTCTTCTGTGCCATTTGGGCCAAAGCTTTATTGATGTATATCAAGTATGGAAATTGTTATGTCTCATTGATTGTATTTTTTTGAATCAAATCAATGATTGATATGGAAAGTTTGTCACATGATTCACATATGCCTTTGTTGTTCCTTGTTCCTCTTTGCTTCTGCCATATTGAAGTATATATATGGCATAACGTTATATTGTATCTATTATTGAACTCACTAAGCGTCACCGCTTACCCTCTCAATGTTTTAATATATTGCAGGCAATAAGCACCCAATATATCTTTATACTGTTGGAAGAATTAACATAGTCTATACTATTACTTTTGTATTTAAGTTTTAGTATGTATAAAATATACAATATCCTGGGTAGTTTTGTAATAAACTTAAACTTAGTCGGTTTGTATCCAGTCGTTTGTAAACAAGTTATCAATGTAAAATATTATTTATGAATATGCAAGTAGCATGTTTTGGAGTAACTATATTGTCAAGTATGAAAGTTTACTGTCTTTTGTCAATTGGTTATTTTATTCAGAAATACGAAAGTGAGGGTCTTTCAGCTTTTATTTATCAGTAAAGTTTACTGTCTTTTGTCAATTGGTTATTTTATGTTTCACTTTTCGCATGTTTTGACCTCCAGAATAATACGATTATTCAAACTATCCACAGTCGATCATACTTTGGAAGTAGTTTATGAAATTAGACTGTCATGAATTGGCTTGTAGATTGTTTAAGGTGTTTAGACATAGCAAAAGTTTGCTACAACGTTCATGAGTGCTCCTGAAATAAGATTTGAGTATTGGATTAAACCCACGCTTACATGAATCACTTCATGGAATTTATCATGAGTGATTGTGAGACGATAATATCGTATAATCTTCAAACCAAGATATATGAGTTGTTGATTACGAGTTCGTTGTGCATTGATAGTGCGAAAACGCATCGAGAACTTGATGTTATAAAACGTGTTGTTGTGTATAATTTACCAAGTAATTAGTACAAGCATATAAGTCGAAGTTTATATGTTCCTTTTATCCTAAGAGGACTAAAAGCGATATCTTGGGCCCCTCGATGATTTTTTTTGACTTATGTGTCGGGCCCCGTCAGGACTCAATTGATGTGTTCAATTAAGTTCTATGTCAAACAAATCAGAAATCGGGAAACAAACTGTTTGACAATGAGTATGACTTTATTCCATGTCTTTGTCCACACGATATGTTGAAGAACAGAGGGTTATATGATCACTTATCCAAAGGACGAGTCATTGACTAGAACAGAGTTGGAAAGCGGCTTTTGAGAGCTACGATTGCTAATTGTATTTTGAAGTCGCATTGGCAGATATAGTTATTAGACTTATCCAAGTGGGAGACTGTTGGATTAGGTGTCTAAGCCCATAACTATAATTGGTATGTACTTGACCCGATAGTAGCATGGTCCTTTTGGGTTGCCTTCACCGGAACAATTTGATAGGATGGATTTTTGAGAAAGAGGTTATTTGTGATTTATTAATATATTATATGAATAATTTATTAATTGAGAAATCATATTATTTAATTGGTATTGATCAAGAATTAATTTGGAATTAATTTAGTGATCAAAAGAGACTCATTAAATTTACAAAGACTGATTAGGTAAATTAGTAATACTTATAGTTTGGGCTAATGATCCATGTTGATTAGGGATGGACTAAATCTATGTGAGAGTCCATGAAGATTTAGTCCAAAGGGCCTATCATATGGATTATTGGAATACTTAAAGGCTTAAGTAAATTAGCGTTTTATGTAAGAAACCCTAAGGATTCCACACTATAAATTGAACCCCTAGCCTTCTCAAAATCGGCCAATCACTTCCAAGGTGTAACCCTAGACGATTTTGGTGCTTCCTAACCTCTCTCTCATAAGCCTCCTTTTGCTTTTGGTGTTTGTGACACATTTGAGGTATCACATTTGCGGTACTAAGCTCTTGAAAGGCCAAGAACTACAAGCTACAACAAAGAGGTATTCATCTAACTAGTTTTTATGTTATAAATCTTCAATTGTATGCTAGCTAGGGTTCATGCTTTGGATAAAATGAAATTGCATGTATAAATTGAGAAAACTTAGATCCAAAGCATTTAGGGTTGTATGTGCACCATAGGATTGATATAGTGCTCAAAACCCATCAGACATAACCTGCGCAACCCTGCTGAAGGTAGCACCTCGCTCTCGCTGCTGAGCATAGAGTCAATCCACCTTGCGGCCTCTCGCCCTGAATCACTATCCCTCCCCCACTAGGAGTCTGAATCCTCCCTAGCTGCTACTCGCAATCAATCACTGCCCCATTGGGGGTCAACCAATCCATACCCACTATAACCTTATTACATCGCAGGGGAATAGGGACTAGATCCACAGAAAACTGCTCATCAAATAACTTTAGTGTACACCCTCGGTGAACTCTCGCAACCCTGACGGTCCTATTGTCTGCTATATCCACATCAAGCGAGATATCTAGCTGTCCAGGAGCCCCTGTGAATCGCTTGCTAAGCGCGAGCGACACAAAAGATCGGGTAGCACCCGAATCAAACAGTACCAAGGCTGATATACCATTCACTAAGAACGATCCTATAACAAACACATAAACATAAGCAGTAATCAATACAAATAAAGAGATAAAGAGAAGATACATACCCGTAACGACGTCAAGAGCTGCACGTGCCTCCTCTGTTGTCAACTGGAAGGCTCTGCTCTTCGCTACTGGTGCCTTTGCCCGGCCCTGACGGCCGTCTGTAATCCTCAATGTAGCAGGGGCGGGTGCCACCACCTTCCCTGCTGCTGCTAAACTTGGACACTGGGACCTCTGGTGGCCCCTCTGATTCCACTGAAAGCAAATCATATCAGATGATGTAATGGTGGTGGTAGCAGTATAATCCCTGCTGACATGTCCAGTGCGGCCGCAGTTGAAGCAGCCCGAACTACCAGCCCTACACGGCCCATCGTGCCCCCTGTGACACTTGCCGCAGCGGCCGCGACCCTTCCCCCAGGAATCTGCCTTCGGCTTTTTGCCCGAGCCCTCCACGCCAGACACTGACTCTGGCTTCCTCTTCCTCTCCATCTCTAAATCAATCTCTCTCTCACGAGCCCTAGCAATCATATCCTACAGCGTCTTGCAGCTGGAACGGCTCACAAACTGGCGGATATCACTCCGCAACATCTCATGATATCGAGCCTTCTTCATCTCCTCGTCCACCGCATACTGCGGAACGAGAAGGGCCCTCTCCCTAAACTTGGCGGTGATCTCTGCCGCAGTCTTTGTCGTCTGCTCAAGATCCTGGAACTCCCTAACTAGCTGTCGCACCTCAATCACAGGTGCAAAATCGGCCCTGAACCTGGCTGAAAAATCACTCCAGGCCATCACATCTAAAACCGCATCATCCCTAATGGCTCGTCCGACCTCCTCCTACCAATCACGTGCCCTGTCCTTCAGAAGACAGGATGCAAGTCGGACCTTGTCCCCCTCGGGACATCTGCTGGTGCGGAATGCGTTGGCGACATCTGCCAACCATCTGGTACTCAGAATGGAGTCACGAGCCCCATGGTAATCGGGAGCTCCACAAGCCCTGAACTCCATGAATGTCAGTGAGCGTACCCCTATCATGGCCGCCATCTCGGTGCGGAATGCACCCAACCTCTCATCAAGTATCTCCAAGATGCCCTCCTTGACCGATCCAAAGATCACAGGAGTTTGGTCTAAAATGTTGCGTGTGATCTCAGACGAGATGAACTTTCTGTTGGGTTTTGAGCACTATAACACTCCTATAGTGCACATGCAACCCTAAATGCTTTGGATCTATGTTTTCTCTATTATACATGGATATTTTCAAATTTTCCAAAGCATTGTCCTAACTAGCATACAAATTGCCAAATGATTAAAACATCTAGTTAGATGACATACCTTTTTGAAGGACTTGCAGTTCTTGACCCTTGAAAGCTTGAGCACCTCAAGTGTGATGCCTCTAATGGTTCACACACACCAATATTTAAGAGGGTGATTTAAGAGAATAAGCTACTTATCTCAATGATAAGGTGCAACCGTTTTTGGCTATGGAGGGTTCTATTTATAGTGTTGGACATGCTAGGGCTACACTTGGTAAACCCTAATAACCCATGACTTTCCACATTCTCATGCTCCATGGGTTTAACCTCCAAGGACTATCCATGGATTAGTTTAGCCCATAATCATGGATCATTAGCCCACAATACAAGAATGATTGATTTACATAATCAATCCCCATATATTTAATTAGTCTCTTTTGATCACAAAATTAATAAATTAATTCTTGATCAATACTAATTAAATAATTTCGTATTAATATATTATACTTGTAATATATTAATAAACCATAAATAACCTTATTCTCAAAATTCATCCTATCAAATTGCACTGGTGAAGGCAACCCAAAAGGACCATGCTACAATCGGGTAAAGTACATACCAGTTATAGTTATGGGGTTAGACACCAAATCCAACAGTCTCCCACTTGGATATGTCTAATAACTATTAATGCTAATGCACTTCAGGATCTGACTTAGCAATCGTAAGCTTTCAAAAGCTGTTGTCGAACTCTGACCTAGTCAGTGACGCGTTCTTCAGATAAGGGTTCATATACTCCTCTGTTCTCAAGATATCTATGTGGACAAACACATGGAACATAGTCATACTTATTGTCCTGCAATTTGTTTCCCGATTTCTGATTCGTCTGACATAGAACATAACTGAACACATCAATTTAGTTCTGACCGGGCCCGACACATAAGTCAAAACAAAATCATTGAGGGGCCCAAGATATCGCTTTTAATCCTCTTAGGATAAAAGGAACATATAAACTTCGACATTATATGCTTTTACTAAATACTCATCAAATCATGCCCAACGACACGTTTTATAACATCAAGTTACTGATGCGTTTTCATGCCATCAATGCACAACCAACTCGTAGTCAACAACTCATATATCTTGGTTTGAAGATTATATGATATTATCGTCTCACAATCACTCGTGATAAATTCCATAAAGTGATTCAGGTGAGCGCGGGTTGAATCCAATACTCAAATCTTATTTCAGGAGCACTCATGAATGGTGTAGCAAATTGTTGCTATGCCTAACTCCTTAGACAATCTACAAGCTAACTCATGACAGTCTTATTTCATACTTACTTCCAATGTATGATCGACTGTGGATAGTTTGAATAATAATAATTATACTTTTATTATTCTACAAGTCAAAACATGAAAAGTGAAATAATAGTAAATAATTGGCACAAGACAGTAACTTTACTTATAAATAAACTCCTCTTATTTAATCATCAAATGTCAATTACAATATAGCTATTACAAGTTTCGATTTATCTAATTACTAAAACTAATATCGTCCTATAGCCCAATGCCCCTCGCATGCTGCAAGTGCTTAACCCTAGTCAGTCCCTTTGTAAGTGGATCTGCTGGGTTGTCCTCTGACGATATCCCCTTTACCACGAGGTGCCCTTCTTCTACTTGATGTCTTATGAAGTGGTACTTTCTGTCGATATGCCTGGATCTACCATGATCTATCGGTTCCTTGGTTAAGGCAATCGCGCCTTCTTTATCGCATAAAATCTCCACAGACTCCTTTATGGATGGAATGACTCCAAGGTCTCCGATGAAGTTTTTCAACCATATCGCCTCCTTTGATGCTTCACTTGCTGCTATGTACTCTGATTCGCACATTGAATCAGCTACAGTCTCCTGCTTGGAACTTTTCCTTGTCACTGCTCCTCCATTCAGGGTAAACAACCAGCCCGACTGAGAGCGGAAATTATCTCTGTCGGTTTGGAAGCCGGCGTCGCTATACCCTGTCACTCTCAAGTCATCACTCCCACCGAGGGTAAGGATCTAGTCCTTAGTCCTCCATAGGTACTTAAGAATGTTCTTAACTTCAGTCCAATGAGCTTTACCAGGATTCCCTTGATATCTGTTAACCATGCTCAAAGTAAAGGCCACATAAGGGCGAGTACAAGTCATAGCATACATGATCGAACCAACTGCGGAAGCATATGGTATATGACTCATTTCTGCTATCTCAACCTCTGTACTCGGACTCTGAGTCTTACTCAGTTTGTCATTGCCTTGGATAGGTAAGTCACGTTTCTTGGAGTTCTCTATGCTGAAACGTTTCAACACCTTGTCCAAGTAGATACTTTGACTAAGTCCTATTAGCCTTTTACTTCTATCTCTCAATATCCTTATCCCTAGAATATAAGCAGCTTCTCCGAGGTCCTTTATAGCGAAACAGTTCCCAAGCCAGGACTTGACCTCCTGCGAGCAGTATGTCATCTACATACAATACCAGAAAGCTCACTATACTCCCACTAGCTTTGACATATACACAGGACTCATCCTCGCTTCTCGAAAATCCAAACTCTTTGACTTTCTCATCAAAACAAAGATTCCATCTGCGAGATGCTTGTTTCAATCCATAAATGGATTTATCAAGCTTACACACTCTATTAGGGTACTTTGCATTGACAAAACCCTCTGGCTGACTCATGTAAACATCTTCAGCCAACTTTCCATTAAGGAAAGCGGTTTTGTCATCCATCTGCCATATTTCATAGTCATGAAATGCAGCTATGGCTAGCATAACCCTTGTAAATTTAATCTTCGCTACTGGTGAGAAGGTCTCATCATAGTGAACTCCCAGAGTTTGAGTAAAGCACTTCGCAACCAGTCGCGCTTTATATGTGTGTACTTTCCCATCCATGTCGGTCTTCTTCTAGAAGATCCATTTGCATCCGACTGTCTTACGACCCGGTACATTGTCAACCAAGTTCCAAACTTGATTGTCATACATGTATTGAATCTCGTTATCCATAGCCTCTTTCCATTTTTCAGACTCGGGGCCTGCCATGGCTTCCTTGTAGTTGTTAGGTACATCCAAATTTACCAGTGTGCTATCACTGATAAATGTATCACCTTTAGTAGTAATATGGAAACCATAAAACTTAGGTGTATTTCTAATTCTACTGGAACGCCTCAGAGGTAAGGACTCTTCAATTGGATCAATTGGAGTTTCCTCCTCAGTTTGATTGCTAGTGTTTGAGGTTCCTTCACCGCTTGACTCTTGAAGCTCTTCAAGGTCAATTTGCCTCCCACTGTTTCCTTGGCCTATGTGTTCTCTCTCGCGAAAGACTCATCTCCTCGCAACGAAGACAACATTGTCACTCGGTCTGTAGAAGAGATATCCGAAGGCTTTCTGTGGGTAGCCGATGAAAATACATCGCTCACTCCGAGGTTCGAGCTTGTCGTGAGTTTCTTTTCTCACAAAAGCCTTGCAACCTCATACTTTGATGTGGTCTAATGTGGGAACTTTCCATGTCCACATCTCGTGAGGTGTTTTGGAAACCTTTTTGGTAGGGACTAGATTAAGGATATGGGCGGCAGTCTCTAAAGCATACCCCCAGAATGAGATAGGTAACGAAGCTCGACTCATCATGGAACGAACCTTGTCTAGCAAGGTTCTATTACGCCTCTCATCCACACCATTAAACTGTGGTGTCCTTGGTGGCATCAATTGTGAAACAATTCCACATTCCTTAAGATAGTCTAGGAACTCGATACTAAGATACTCTCCTCCACGATCAAATCGTAACATCTTTATCTTCCTGCCCAATTGATTCTCCACTTCTTGCTTAAACTCTTTGAACTTTTCAAAGGTTTCTGACTTATGCTTGATTAAGTAAATATACCCATATCTATTATAATCATCAGTAAAAGTCACATAGAAGCGGTTAGCATCCCTTGTGGCGGTTCTGAATGGTCCACACACATCAGTGTGTATGAGATCCAACAGACCTTCACCACTTTCACAAGTACCAGTGAAGGGTGACTTGGTCATCTTTCCAAGTAAACAAGATTCGCAAGTATCATCCGACTTTAAGTCGAATGACTCCAAAACTCCATCCTTTTGGATTTGGGCTATGTGCTTCTTGTTAACATGTCCAAGATGACAATGCCACAAGCATACCTTATCCAATTCATTGGAAGAATCAATATTCAACACATTATTTCCTAAGTTATCTACAATCATCACAGTTTCATATATACCATTGCAAGGTAATGCTTCAAAATAAAATACACCATTACAATAAGCATAAATATCACCATTTTCATTATTAAAGGAAAAGGTAAAACCTTGTTTATACAAACTGTGAAAGGAAATATCGGCCGAGTAACAACAGTTATTCAAATCTAAATTTAAACCATTACTAAGCAATAAAGAATAAACTCCAATCTTGGTCACAGGCGACACTTTCCTATTTCCCATGATTAAGTTTATCTTCCCGTGCTCCGCATCCCTACTTCTTTTTATTCCCTGCAAATCAGAACAAATGTGAATACCATAATATGTATCAAGGACCCAAGAATTAGCATGTGATGAGTTATTAGATTGAATAGTGTAAATACCTGCAAAGGAGGGTTTGATCTTCCCATCCTTAATGTCGTGCAAGTACTTGCGGCAGCTTCGTTTCCAGTGCCCTTTATCATGACAGTGGAAGCACTCTGCTTCCTTCGGATTGGAAGAGGGATTAACACAACCAGTTTTGGTCCCACTTAAAGAGGATCGATCAAGAGACTTTCCCTTGCGGCTCTTGTAAGGAGCCTTCCTCTTCTTTCCTTTTCCATGTCTGATTGCCAGAACAGGGGCAGAAGTAGTAGTAGGAGTAGACACAACCGTTTTTCCTTTTAGATTGCTTTCTGCAGTCCTAAGAAGGCCTTGAAGCTTGCTAAGAGTGACCTCCTCCTTGTTCATATGATATGTCATACGAAACTGATCATAACAAGAAGGTAAAGAGTGTAGAATAATATCTACGACCAACTCTTCATCAAAATTGACATTCAATTTAAGCAAGCGGTCCACGAATCTCTGCATCTTCTGCAAGTGGGCCGTGATGGGTTCACCATCCTTCATTTTGGTTGTGATCATGGAGGCAATGATCTCATACCTCTCCTGCCGAGCACTTTGATGGTATCTTTCCATCAAATCAAGATACATTTCATAGGGGTAGTAGTCCTCATAGGACTTCTGCAGCTCAGCAGTCATGGTTGCAATCATTAGACACGACACCTTTGTCGCATCCCTCTCATGAGTAGTGTGTTCAGTGATTTGTTCAGGAGTAGCAGTGATGACATCAATCTCCTTAAGCTCTTTATCAAGGACATATTCTTTGTCCTCATAGCGAATAGTCATCCTGATGTTTCGAATCCAGTCATTGAAATTCGAGCGATCGAAAATGACCCTCCCACATAGGTTCATGAGGGAGAAAGAGCCTGAAGGGATTGGTTGGAAGCATTGTTTGGGATAGACATCTATAAAAGAAGAAAAACAAAGTTTAGATTAGATGATAATCCTTAATATTACACCCAATATGAAATATTAAGGTTAGGACCCAACACAATATTCTACAATTGCGAAGACGGATGCCGTAATCTAATTGTAAAATATTTGAAGGTAGGTAAATGACGATTTACCAATTGCCACCATGAAAAACGAAATTGATTATTAAGTTTTAATTAAATTTGAAATTCCTAGATCTTTGAGATTCATTGAACCTTTTCAATGGCATGTTTAAATCTTGATTGTGCCCTTCAAGTTTATGACTGGGATGTTGAGGATCAGAAACAAGGAGTGAATGACCATGCAAATTAGCTTGGTACACCAAATGTTACAAATCACCTAATCAATGTGCCGGTTAACCACACACGCTCCGTTGATCTATGATTAACACCAAGTTACCCTATGCCACACATTGTCAGTCCCAGATTAGTGTGTTGGTTAACCACACACGCTCCACTAATGACTTAACAAGGTGCAAAGTGTAATTTCATGGATTAGCACCATTTCACATTTTCCTAAAGTAACTAAGATTGGGAACTTTAATAAAAGTTTAGTTACTTTATATTTTTATCATTATACTTTTAATGAGGGAGAATTAATGTCCTATCCTACCCGTTCGGCTAACGACCCTCGACCAGTCAAGGAAGCGGTGGGTGAGAGTGGACACCCATTAAACTACCATTTTATAGGCAGTAACCTTATACCCCCCTTATAGACCGGCTTCGTGAATGAGGCCTACGAACGGTAAGACCGACTTTATCTTATACATATATATATATATATATATATATATATATATATATATATATATATATATATATATATATATATATATATATATATATATATATATATATTATTAAACTTATAATATTATAAAGTATAATGGTTGAATTTTAACTTTTAAAACTCTAGGGTTTGGAATTAAAGTTTCATTAGTGAGACTCTACAAATTCCAAAACTTGAGGGCAAGTTTTGAAACTTGTCAAAACTCTTCATATTCATAACTTATGAGTTTAATTGGATTTTAGTGTAAGAGACATTTCATTTTCCATAACTTGAGGACAACTTATAGAGGTCATTAAAATGCATTTAGATCATTTTTTCTAACAACTAAATTATCACATAATTCATGATCTAACTAAACTCATAGGCAAGATAATTTCTAGCCAACAATTTGAAAGCAATTTTGTTTATCATATAAAAACAACAATTATTTTAAAACTTTGACAATTATCTTGTGGTTGGATGAGTACAAGCACTGCCATATCATAAAAAAACATTTCCAATGATCCAAAACAATTTGTGGTAGTGTTCCAAATCCAAACCAGGCCAAGAAAATCGAAATTATGCACACAGAGCCTTCAAATCGTCAAGTACATGAACTGGACTCGCCGAGTTGCTCTGTTACTGAGTGGACTCGTCGAGTCTGTTCATGTACTCGGCGAGTTCACCAGTTAGAGGCCAAAATTTTGACTTTTTCAGCTTTGAAAAACTAGTAAGCATCAAATATAATAGAAAACAATCCTAGGCTCTAATACCACTGTTGGGTTTTGAGCACTATAACACTCTTATGGTGCACATGCAACCCTAAATGCTTTGGATCTATGTTTTCTCTATTATACATGAATATTTTCAAATTTTCCAAAGCATTGTCCTAACTAGCATACAAATTGCCAAATGATTAAAACATCTAGTTACATGACATACCTTTTTGAAGGACTTGCAGTTCTTGACCCTTGAAAGCTTGAGCACCTCAAGTGTGATGCCTCTAATGGTTCACAAACACCAATATGCAAGAGGATGATTTAAGAGAATAAGCTACTTATCTCAATGAGAAGGTGCAACCGTTTTTAGCTATGGAGGGTTCTATTTATAGTGTTGGACATGCTATGGTTACACTTGGTAAACCCTAATAACCCATGACTTTCCACATTCTCAGGCTCCATGGGTTTAACCTCCATGGACCATCCATTGATTAGTTTAGCCCATAATCATGGATCATTAGCCCACACTACAAGAATGATTGATTTACATAATCAATCCCCATATATTTAATTAGTCTCTTTTGATCACAAAATTAATAAATTAATTTTTGATCAATACTAATTAAATAATTTTGTATTAATATATTATACTTGTAATATATTAATAAACCATAAATAACCTTATTCTCAAAATTTATCCTATCAAATTGCACTGGTGAAGGCAACCCAAAAGGACCATGCTACAATCGGGTCAAGTACATACCAGTTATAGTTATGGGCTTAGACACCAAATCCAACACTCTCTCATCTGCTCATCCAGCTGCCCGGCCCTAGAGCCCGAGCCTGATCCCTCACCGGCGCCTGAACTGCCGCATGGCCTGGTACGTAGTGTGACTATACTGAAAATACACCATAACAAACATCAGTATACTCATCATAAATCGAGGGATCTCACATACTACAAGTTTCCTGGATTCATCTCAGCGTTCCTTGATTCGAATACAGATCCTCTTCTTTCAGTAGTACGAGCCCATACTACCTTCCACATCTATCCGTACTTTCCTCAAGAAATGCCTTGACTCACCAAGTGCCTTCCACTACTACTGTTGATCTCATGCTAATCTCATCCTAGGCTTGCCCTAGGGTAATCACCAACCCACTCTCCACCATCAGCTGGATATGAAGTCCCTGCCATCTCCCCCTAACTAGCTCGCGAATACCATTACATATCACTAAGACTAGATAATTCTTCGAATGAGAGGTCTTACCCTACAACGGTTGGACTCAGACAAATGCTGCGAAATAGAGCTAAACCTAACCTTCTGAAATTATTTAGTCCTCGCAATATTTAACTTAGCATATTCGTTTACTAGTTAGTAAAAGATAAATAGAACTCCTAAAAGCACAAAGCAAGCAACATACGAGCATTGAGTACACATAATCAAGCATATCCTAATCAGACCATCACTGACTAATCTGTACTAGCATGCAGTTCTCATAAAGCTGATACACGTATAACAGGCACATAAGGTATCCTTCCTAGATCCTTAGTCCTACTCTAGCATGCAGTTCTCATAAACATATCATAACATAAACTTGTATGGGTAATTTGGGAGTACTTACTTGAGCTCGGCTGATTGCATGCACCACACCCTTTTTCTCTTTTAAAAATCCTTTTCTTCTTTTCAAAGTTCTTTTTATAAAATGATTTTCTTTTAGAAAATTTCATACCAATTCCTTAGTTTGAGTTCAGACACACCCGAGAGTGTGCCCGAATCTCTCAAACCAAGGCTCTGATACCAACTTGAAACATCCCAAAAATACGGTCCAAAAATTTCTTTTAAAATCGTTTAAGAAAAACCATAATTCATCATCATCATAATAAAATCAGAAGTCATGTATCCAAAACCTCATATCAAAATACTGTATCAAAACCATGTGTCAAAATATCAGAGTCTAAAACAACCCAGGCCATAAACTGTGGTGTGTGTCATGCAGTCATCCTGAGCTCTTCCCCTTGCTAGTGGAAGTCCCTGAAACCAAAACTGAAAACTGTAAGCACAGAGCTTAGTGAGTCTCCCCAATCTACCACATACCATACACATAACATGCAACTAGGAGATACGGGCCCCACCCGCTCTCATGGAGATTCGAGCCCCGCCCACACTCTACTATCTAGGAGATTCGGGCCCCACCCACACTCCGCTGTCTAGGAGATTCGGGCCCCACCCACACTCTGCTGTCTAGGAGATTCGGGTCCCACCCACACTCTGCTGTCTAGGAGATTCGGGCCCCACCCACACTCCGCTACTAACATGCATACAAGTATCACACAGACAACAAGTATATCTAATTCCATCAAGCAGTCACATATCTATACTCAAATAATGCTACGAGATTCGGGCTCCGCCCACACTCAGGTACTAACATATCATACTACGGGCCGACCTTGGTGTCGTAGACCCGTTCCTACTGAAGGAAACTCACATCGCAAAGCTGACTGCTGAAATATCGAGTGACGACTCTGACGGCTGCTCCCACGACTCCCCGACTATTATTATCACAATAACACTTAGTCAAAACCTGGTAATTCTCCTTTGGGTAAAATTGTTGGGTTTTGGTATAATACAACATCCTATGGTGCATATACAACCCTAAATACCTTGGATCTATGTTTTCACTAATTATACATCCAAATGGTTTCCAAGGTATTGAACCTATATCTAGCATGCAATTGTCATACAAACTACATAAAATACTAGATATTGTAACATACCTTTTTGTATGGCTGGAAGTCTTGATGTATTTGGCCTTAAGAACTTAGCCCCAATAGTGTGGCAGCCTCAAATGAAGTCACAACACATCAAGGACAAAGGTAGGACTTGAGAGAGAATCTCTATGCACTCTAAAACCTTCATGAACACCAAGAACATGCACACACTCTAGGGTGACTAGGGGTGGCGGTTTTAGGTCATAACATATGTATTTATATGTGTTGAATTCTAAGAGTCATGGGTATAACCCAAACCCATATCCATGGATATTATGATCCATGGTTCATGTGGCCCAACTCTTTATGTATCCATACATAAACTTGGTCCAACATGGATCATAAGCCCAACACATATAAATATAACTAATTACCATAATTAGTCCCCATAGTTTTAATTAGTCTCTTTTGATCACTAAATTAATTCCAAATTAATTCTTGATCAAAACTATTTAAAACATATGACTTCATATTAATATATTAGAACTTACAATATATTAATAAATCATATATAACCTCTTCTCTCAAAAGTCCATCCTAACAAATTGTCCTGATGATATGCAACCCAAATGGACCATGCTACTCTCGGGTCGAATACATACCAATAATATTTATGGGCTTAGACACCTAATCCAACAGTCTCCCACTTGGATAAGTCTAAAACTATTATTGCGTATAACTCCAAAACCCGACTAGCAATCGTAGCTCTTAAAGCCGCTATCGAACTCTGAACAAATCAATGACACGTCCATTAGATAAGGGATCATATATTCCTCCATTCTAGATATCATATGGACTGAGACATGGATTATAATCATTCTCTCTGTCCATTTGTTGTTTCCTGATTTCCGATTTATGACGACTGACTAATTAAACAAATCAAATCAGTCCAGGCCCGGCCGAGCACTTACGTTTGTCATCACCAAATCATCGAGGGGCCCACAGATATCGCTTTTATCCCTTTAAGGGTAAAAGGAATGGATAAAATTCGACTCATATGCTTGTTCTACTACTCGTTGAATCATACACAAAGGCACATTTTATAACATCGAGTTACCAAATGCGTTTACGTGTAATCAATGTATGACCAACTCATAGGCAACAAGTCATATCTCTAGGTTTGAAGAATATAAGATATTATCGTCTCGTGATCACTCGTGATAAAATCCATGAAGTGAGTCAAATGAGCGTGGGTTTAATCCAATACTCGAATCCCTATTCCCGGAGTACTCATGAATGTTGTAGTAACTCTTACTATGTCCACTACCTTGGACATCTACAAACCCGATTCATGATAGTCTTGCCTTAATACCTTCTTCCAACGTATTATCGACTGTGGATGGTTTGAATAACTTAGTCATTCGGAAGAATAACCTAGCAATTCTGGAAGTCAAAACATGCAAAGTGAAACACAATAATAATACTAATCCTCTATGGTCCCAAGCACCTTTGAGAGTAAATAGAACACCTTTTATTTAAACACCATATTGATTACTCATTATTCACTGTATAATGTTTCAAATAATCAACTTTATACTTGAATTAAAACAATAGTTGTCCCATGCTCCAAGCATGTAAACTATGTTTTCTAAACACTAGTCATGCCATACACCAAGTATGCACACTATGTTTATCTATGATCTTTACTTTGTGAAATAGATCAATTGAACATGATTCCAATGATGCTCATTTCACAATCCCAAATTTTTATCGCAAATGTAAGAATTCCAAATTCCTACCATTTAACGAAATTTGTTAGATTCTAAACTTATATACATTGATCCTCTCGTAATGACTATGCACAAAGTCAAAAAGACTTGTCAACAGACATTACAAAGTATTCCAATGGAGATCAATTCCATGGAAACGAAGTCTCACATTCAAAGTACATTCCTTTGAACATCCTTCTTGCAATAAGTTTTCTAATCTTACACAGATTTGAAGAACAACTTCCACCTATGGAAACCTTTCCAGATTCCCATTTTGACTATCACTTCTAAACAAGAGTTACATCTTTTCCGAATATGTCAATATGGTCCTTCCAAAATTAACACTTATACTTCCACCTGTCCATGAGCAACCAATCTTTGGTAAACCTCAGATTGTCCTCGACAATTGCTTAATCATTTTAGTCATATCCAATTCTAGACTTTTCCCTTCTTAATGCCCTGAGCATTTGGAAATTTAGAAATGATAAATATTATAGCACACGTAATCAATCCTATATCCGAAGCATATGGGACACGATTCATGATGTCTCACATAAAGACGTGATCATAGACCACTCTTTTGCTACAATATTTTTTATTTGCCATGTTTTCAAAATTTGACTATGAAGAGGGATGCCGTAATCATAATCGAATTTTGAAAACGCAATATATATAGAATTTCCTTAAGTCGAACCATTCCAACATAAAATTCATATATATATATATATATATATATATATATTTGACTAAAGATGATTAAAATCTCAATCTAAGCTTTTAGACTTGAAATGAAGTATAATTTCCTCTCCCTTAATTATAGCAAAACAACTTTTCCCAATTGAAACCTTTTGTTTTCTATAATTAACACTTAACATAATGATCATGCTCCCACTTACATGATAATTATTAGCACAACACTTATGCTCCCACTAGATTTGACATGTACTCAGAAATCAGCTGGACTTCTAGAAATCAATACTTTATTGACTTTCTTAACAAAGTTCAGTTTTATGATACGAGATGCTTTGATAAGAATTTATCAAATTCATACACCTTTCCTTAGATAGCTCATATGTGTGTCTAAACAATTTTAGAACTATGAAAAGGGATGTCGTAATCATAGTCTCAATTGTTTAGACCTTTGTCACTTCTCACAAGTCCATGTTAGTGTGCCGGTTAACCACACACGCTCCACTAACGACTTTGAGAATGCAAATAACACAATTGCTATCTACTTAAAATCTACTTAGTGAAAGCGTTTCCTCACCATCATTTTCATGAATTAGAGAGAAACCTTATGACACTTAGATTTTATGGTGAATGAGTTCCTATCTATGTGAATTTGTCAAAAACATAATCACAAGACAAGGTTAGTGACAAATCCAAACTCATATGGATTGAACTTGTGCAATCTTAATTTCTTGCCACTTGGCAACACAAGGGCCTGCCATTGCTTCCAAGTTGTTATGCACCCAATGCAAAACCAACTTTAACTAGAATTGGCACAGAAATGTCAACACGATAGGTTATAAACCTCAAGTTGTGTGCTAGTGAAGAACTTCAGGTTTTTATTCTTGATTAGTTCTTGGAACTTTCAAGAGCTTTAAGACTCCCACTGTCCACTTGACATATAAGACTCTCTTGTCAAGAACCATTTCTTATCAAGGGTCAGTGCGGATTCTTATCAAGACTAACACTTCACATAATTGGCCTTAGTTGGTCTCTGTTTAACCCAAAACATCACAACTTACCAATTTCAAATGTACAAGAGTAGAGACACATTTTACTCTTACACTTGACAAGTGTTACAAACCTTCCTTAAGATATGTCACTCGAGTTACAATCTTGGAGTATGACTCTAAGACTTGTTATGGAACGAAGTATGATTCATCTTTTTGATTTTAACCATTTCAACAATCCACGACTTCTCTTCTTAGCCAAACAAATGCACTAAGATGTCCTTAGAGAATCAATTGTGATATGGTTTCATAATCACTAAGATAATCATAAAACAAGATACTCAAGTACTCTCCCATCTTTTTAGATTGGAGAAACTTTTATCTTCCTGCCTTATTTGATTCTTCTTATTCGTTCTGCCTAACATTGATACTTTTCCAATGTTTCAGAATTATACTTAAACATGTAAGTATAACCATATTTACTAAGCTTTAGTAAATCATGACGAATAGTCTCATCATTCTTTGTGGTGGACCTGACCAGTGCACACTTAAGTGTACCCGATCCCCTGATCCTTTCACTTGACTCACATATACATGTGAACAATGAATTAGTCTTAATTTCCCAAAGATGAAAATTCTCATTCATCATACAACTTGCATGATTCCAAGTTTCTACCCAACTGAAACTTAGGTGATGAGAATCTTTTTTTATTTGGTAAATTATGACAGTACCACAGTAGAAAGAATCAAATCCATTTTCCAATATTGCTATCAATGGAAACATATAAACAACAATTTCTCACAAATGCCACTGTAAGAATATTTTAAAATAAAATGAGAACTTTTCTTTTATTTTAGAACTTTGCGGAAAACCTTATCCTTACAATGCAAATGCATGTGAAAAACTATGTTGTTATGTATTCCTAAGCAATCTATCACAACTCTTGAAGTAACAACTCAAAATTCTTCCTTTAAGCTTCCTCTTCACTTTGATTCTTAAAACATCAAAATGTGATCTAGTCACACCATGTAATAAGAATCTCCAAATAGGAACTTAATAGAGTTAGATAATGGACTTTACCTGAAGTAGAGTCAAAACTTTTGACTTTACCGTCCTTACAGACTATCAGGTAAATTTGGCCAGCTTCACAACCAATGCCCCTTCCTTTGGCAATAGAAACCTATGGACTCTTTGGGAATGGTACATGGGACTATCTCAGATTTAGCCTTTCTCTTTACCATTTGGTCAACCGAGTTGACAATGGTCGATCCCTTTCTATTGGGAAGAGAAAGTTTTTCTGGATTTCCAATGTTACCATTATCAATGTCCTTGGAAGTTTGGGAAGTTGATCTTCCAATCAAATTTGCTTTACCAGTGCTCCAAATCATTGCTGATTCAGCATCATCAAGAAAATGGGTAAGATCATTAAGGGTCATGTCATGGTCTGTCATATAGTAGCTCTAAAGGAACTCACTATGTGACTTAGAAAGTGATTGAAGATCCAACTTTCTCAAGACTTTGACACCCAACTCTCCCGGCTTGTAAATATGTGACTTCATCTCCAAGATGTGAGCACACATAGACTTTGCTTGCCAATAAGGCCTGAGTGACCTTGAACTTGTGGATTAGGGAGAATAGTTGGAGGGGGTGGAGGAAGTGAAATTCCAAGAGATTTGGGAAGATCATAGATGTCTAAACTAGACATCTACAATGGGAGATATTCAAGTTAGTTGATTTAAGTCCTTAATATAACACCCAATATGAAATATTAAGGCTACGACCCAACACAATATTTTACAACTTGGAAGAGGGATGTTGTAATCCAAGCTATAAAATATTTGAAGGTAGGCGAATGACGATTCACCAATTTCCACCATGAAAAACGAAATAATTTATTAGGTTTTATTTGGTTTTGAAACTCCTAGATCTTTTGAGATTCATTGAACTTTTCAATGGCATGTTTCAATCTCGATTGTGCCCTCTCAAATTTTGTGACTGGGATGCCGAGGATCACAAAACAAGGTGTGAATAACCATGCAAATTCACTTGGTACCCTTAATATTATCACCTAATCGATGTGCCGGTTAACCACACACGCTCCACCGATCTATGATAAACATTAAGTTACCCTTCGCCACTCTTACTAGTCCATGTTAGTGTGCCGGTTAACCACACACGCTCCACTAACGACTTGGTAAGGTACAAAGTGTAAATTTCATGGGTTAGCACCAAATTCACATTTTCCAAAGTAACTAAGATTGGGAATTTATAAGTTTTTAGTTACTTAGTATTTATCATTAATACTTTTAATGAAGGGAGAATTATAGTCCTGTCAAACCCGTTCGGCTAACGACCCTCCACCAGTCAAGGAAGCGGTGGGTGAGAGTGGACACCCATTAAACTGCCATTTTATAGGCAGTAACCTTATACCCCTCTTATAGACCGGCTTCGTGAATGAGGCCTACTAACGGTAAGACTAACTTTTACTCTTATACATATATATAAATATTAAACCTATAATATTATAATAGTATAAGGGTTGAATTTTAAACTATTAAAATTCTAAGGGTTTAACTTGGGACTAAAGTATTCATGGGGGGAAACTTTACAAATTCCAAAACTTGAGGGCAAGTTTTGAACAATTCAAAAACCTTTTCAATTCCATAACTTATGAATTTAAAGTAGTTTTAATAAAACTCTTCAAGTTCCATAACTTGAGGACAAGTTATGGAAGACTTTAAAAAACATTTAAGGAAAAATAAACTCTTCATTTTCATAACCTATGAGTTTAAAGTAGTTTAATGAATAAACTCTTCAAGTTCCATAACTTGAGGACAAGTTATGGAAGACTTTAAAATCATTCAAGAAAATAAGACTCTTCATTTTTCCTAACTTATGGAAATATTATGAGTTTTAAAGAATCATAAATGTGACTTTTCATATAACTTGAGGACAAGTTACAAAAACACATTTTATGAGCAACTTTAAGATTAATATGGATTGAAAACAAATTATCACATAACTTTTCTATTAATCTAGACTAACTCATAAGAACAAGACAATTCAAATCAAACTTTTTCATGAAATTAGCCTAACCATTAAACTAATACAAAACATGAATCTATTGACAATTATCTTTGAAATTGGTTTAGCATGAACATTACCACATAAAAAACAGGTTTACAAGACCAAAAACAGCTTAGGGTAATGTTTCTAGTCCAATTCCAGCCTTAAAAGTCGAAAATATGCTGTCAGGGGGTACTACTCGTCGAGTGCACGAACCAACTCGACGAGTTGGATGAATTTCTTCATGGACTCGGCGAGTCCAGCACTCAGACAGCCAAAATTTTCGATTTTTCAGCCATTTCAGCAAGTATAACATGAAAACAAGACTTGGCTCTGATACCACTGTTGGGTTTTGGTATAATACAACATCCTATGGTGCACATACAACCCTAAATACCTTGGATCTATGTTTTCACTAATTATACATGCAAATGGTTTCCAAGGTATTGAACCTATAGCTAGCATGCAATTGTCATACAAACTACATAAAATACTAGATATTGTAACATACCTTTTTGTATGGCTGGAAGTCTTGATGTATTTGGCCTTAAGAACTTAGCCCCAATAGTATGGAAGCCTCAAATGAAGTCACAACACATCAAGGACAAATGTAGGACTTGAGAGAGAATCTCCATGCACTCTAAAACCTTCATGAACTCCAAGAACATGCACACACTCTAGGGTGACTAGGGGTGGCGGTTTTAGGTCATAACATATGTATTTATATGTGTTGAATTCTAAGAGTCATGGGTATAACCCAAACCCATATCCATGGATCTTATGATCCATGGTTCATGTGGCCCAACTCTTTATGTATCCATACATAAACTTGGTCCAACATGGATCATAAGCCCAACACATATAAATATAACTAATTACCATAATTAGTCCCCATAGTTTTAATTAGTCTCTTTTGATCACTAAATTAATTCCAAATTAATTCTTGATCAAAACTATTTAAAACATATGACTTCATATTAATATATTAGAACTTACAATATATTAATAAATCATATATAACCTCTTCTCTCAAAAGTCCATCCTAACAAATTGTCCTGATGATATGCAACCCAAATGGACCATGCTACTCTCGGGTCGAATACATACCAATAATAGTTATGGGCTTAGACACCTAATCCAACAAAAATGACCATTTTACCCCTGGTCACAATCAATGCTTTGGTCAAAGTCAACCTTCTGGTTGACCCAACTCATCGAGTTGCTCCATCAACTCGTCGAGTCCTAGAACCTGAAATTGCGATCTAACTTGTCGAGTCTCCCCCTGACTCGTCGAGTTCCCAGGCTATTCATAGTCGCGATCTACCGAATCAACTCGTCGAGTCCCTTCACCGACTCGTCGAGTTCTACCTTAAGCAAAAACGAGACAAACCAACTCAACTTGTCGAGTCCCTCTATGGACTCGCCGAGTTCCTCTATCTGATTGAGCTAACTCAATAGATTAAGCTCCTACCCTTCATATCCAAAGTCCATACTTCATCTACACACTAGGAATACACTTTTAAGGGTAAAGTTTCCAACTTTACCCGCTATTAGTCCTTCTTAATGGGTTTAGCTCAAACCGTAACTCTCTAGAACATAGATATTGGTCCACAAGTCATAATGCTCTAAACCAGAGCACACTATAAGAGATCTAGGCCTTGGACATCAGTTGGACACGTAAAGTTCCTAACTTTCCTTCCATGCATGGCCTTTTAGGGCTAAAAAGGCCATAATAACGCTTTTAAGCTTGCATGGGGCTTCCATGGTCATAAAGTTTTCACCTTTATGCCATGGAACCCCTTCTAGATCCCAGATCTGAAATGTAAGTCACTTGGGACGTCCAAATCACAAAGACCAAGGTTCTTGAACCAAAACCCTCATAAAGATGGAAGTAAGTAGATCTAATGAATGAATGATCAAGTTAGAGACTTGATTACCAGAAAGTGATGAGGATGGAAGGAAATCCTTGGAGCTACAATCTTATCCTTGAACCTTCTAGCTCCTTCTTCTTCTTCTAGCTTCAAGAACATACAAAATCACTCAAGAATGGCTCAGACACTCACAAAATGCTCTAGGGTTTTGTGGATTAAGGTTTAGGACTTGGAGGCTGGGAATGAGGCCAAAAGGTGGGTATTAAGATGCTTAAATAGGCCAAAAGGTTTAGGACTTGGAGGCTGGGAATGAGGGCTCTCGACTCGTCGAGTAGATAGATGAAAACCCGCGTCCAAGACTCGATTCTACTCGACGAGTCTGGGGCTTCCAACTCGTCGAGTAGCTCTATTAAAATGAATAATTTATAAATAAAAGCGTACCAGAAACCAGGCGTTACACGTAGAGTACTGTATGAGGCTCGGTATGCTGTAGTAAGTTGTAAGACATGTATACTAGTGTAGAAATTTGCATGTTTTTATGTTCTTATTTGTTTTCTTGTTTGGTTTATATGTCGACATTTTGGATGGTGGTTTAAGGCGGTCCTGCTTTGTGCGGTAGGCCAAGATACCCAAGTGGGCCAATGGTGTGTTGTAGGCCAAGTACAGACCAGTTGTAAACTTAACGCACAGGAGGCGGACCAGTCATGGACTGGAGGCCCAGGTGAGCGTTCTACTTGTACTGTATGCCTCGCAACGGGGTCCATTCAGACTGAAGGATCGTGTGTGTGCATGCATTATATGTGTATTGTGGTGTGTGGTATTTTGGGGGAACTAACTAATCTTTGGCTTACAGTTGTTGATTAAAATTTATTCATGTAGAATTGGTTATCGTGGGAAGGGGATGACGTGACTGTACACACTCATTAGCATCATTATAGATTCTGCATTTACTATATTAGTCTGATTTTCAAACAAATGTATTTTGAAACAAATGGGTTTTCTTAACTTGAGTTTTGTGTGATGATGTTTTACCTTATTTAAAAATGAAAATTTTATTTTTGAAAATGGGACATTTCAGGCTGGTTTTAGAGCCCTGGTTTGAGGGATTTGGAAGAACACTTGTGTGAATCCAAACTCAAACTACGATCTGAGAATTTTCAAAAAAAAAAAATTCAATTTTTTTAATAAAATGGTTGGGTTGGAGACATGGGTTTGGTCTCTTGTCATGTTCTTATTTGATTGTTGGTTTGGGATCCTGAACGAGGATCTCTGACTCGGCCTTGGTTTTACAAGAAGATGCGATGTGTACAGTCAGCTAGAGCCCAAATAGGAAAGTGATTCCCAAAATATTCATACTTGTCATATGTGTTGAATTTAAGCTTGCTGATATGTGAATTGTTAGAAATGCATGCTAGTGGATAGGCTAAGGATCCCTTCAGGAACTGAATGATAGTATTTCCTAACTTCTATGATGCCTTATAGCATAGGGATTTTTTTGTTATGTGCTACTTGATTATGTTAATTGCTAAGTGTATGTTGTATAGTTGTATATGGTTAGGATTATACAGCCTTAGAATAATCGACTTAGCCTCATTTCCTATTCCTTGCTTGGTTGTGGGATTAGAGTAGAGTCATTTATTCGACAATCTATTTAATCATGTATTGTGTACAAGTTGCATGCACGAAGGCACCATCTGTGCAGATGCATGATTGATGAGAATATTAGGAGGTGTGCCCAAGAAGTTAGTTACGACTCTTAGGAGCATGTGGGTGTTAGTACATGATATGTGCATATTTATATACACAATTATACATAATATCTTAATATTTTAATTAATTTTGTGCCCTTATTAGAACAAAAAGTACTTAATTTCTTATGAATTGTGTTGTAGGGGTAAAAGACATGCTTGGTGCAAAAAGGGAAGCTGGAAGCTGGATGCTGGAAGCTAGGAGTTTGAACCAGTGCTTTAAAATGAAGAAGAAATATACTCAACACGTCGTGGTGGATTTCCCACGACGTGGTGACTTGAAGTTTCCCGATCAATTTCGAAGACTTGTGGAATATGGGATAACCACAAAGACCAGGATGTGGTGGCCTCAACACGTCGTGGTGCCCTGATTTCGGGAAAAGTATAAATAAAACTCATTTTTTTTACGAATGAAAGACTTTTTGGCTGAAGTTTCTGACGAATTTCGAAGATCAAAGTGCAGAACTAAGGCTTGGGAGTGAAGATACTAACTGAAGCTTGGAAATTTAAGGCATTAAGGCAACAAAACTTCTCATTACGATTTTATCTTTAGTTTAATTATGACTATGCTATTAAATTTCATTTTTATCTCTTTAGTTGCTGAAATCATGGGCTAAACCTCATGAATTGTTTAGCCTAGGATTATTTGCTAAATTATGAGTTGATTTATAGATTGGATTTAGTTTTTATTTGGTTATTTGTTGATCTAGCTTATTAAAGAACCTCACATACTTTTTATAATTGCTTCTCTCTACTTATTGCTGAATTTAATTAAGTTTGTGTGACCATCTTTCTTAGTTAAATTTTAATCTTATAATCTTGTGACCAACAAAATTGTAGGACTAGAGTTTTGAACGAAACATAGGGTTAAGTAGGAAAGTGGGTAAGAAAGTGTACGAGCTAATATATGATGACAAACCATAAATAGAATTGATTAAAACGACCAATTTGATCAATTACTTATAAGTCTAATCAACTCGAACTGAACACTAGTAAACTAGTTAGTTTGTCCGCCTGATCACCGTATGAATGAGCTTGTTTGCTAAAGGATTAAAGGAGTGAACACGAATTTGGTCATTATAGGAATCGGTAAACAATAAAACTATAATCCATTGCACTTCCATGAATCAACCATATTAACAAATAAATTTGAAGCTAAACGAAAGTACCTTAATTACCTTGGTTAATTAATCTTCGTGTTCCTTGCTTAGTTTTAGTGTTAGCTTAATTAGTTGATAGTTAGTTAGTTTGGTAATTCAAGTTTCTAGTCTTGCATAACAAGAGAAAAACCCTTTTCCATTTTATTAGTAATTAATTAGAAGTAGATAAAAATTAGCTAAAACACTGTTCCCTGTGTTCGATACCTGTCTAGTGTGCTATACTATCTTCAACAAGGTACAGTACCTTAGGAAATAATTAGTCACGTTAGTAGGATTAACTAGTGCATATTAATTTTCTCATCAAGTTTTTGGCGCTGTTGCCGGAGAACGATCCATATTTGGTTAATTAGAATCTGCTATTTTTAGGAATTTTTCTATTTATTTGCTTTTAATTTTTCGTTTTAAACTTTTCTTCGTTTTTTTTACTCATCACGTTGTGGTAATTATCACCACGTCGTGGTGTCGTAACAGTAAACCTTTAGTTTTTGTTTTTGTACTTTTTACGCATTTTATTTGTTTCTTTTGCAGAAGTTTATGACCAGAGGATCTAACACACCTCTGATTCCGCCACTTGAAGACCCGGAGTCCGCCTTCCGTAAAAACACAGATAAAACCGTAGGAGAAGCTACAACACCAAAGAAATCACCTTTTAAGAATCTCAAATCGTTTTTAGTAAGAAGAAGGGAAAGCAAGTGGGAGAATCCAGCAAGGCAACAAAATACGAAAGCACATATGAAACAGAAGAAAGCGATAAGGAATCGGAAAAAGGAAGTAATCAAGAAAGCGAACCCGACAACATCATGGCAGACA